>NC_056050.1:9005277-9605277 GCF_004379255.2 Salvia splendens | reverse complement strand
CTTTGTCTAATTGTTCATTCTTCATTCTGATAGGGAAAAGAGCTATGATCGTATATCACTTTAGAATGGTTTCAATGAAGTTAGAATACCCTGCCGTGTACCTTCCCTTTTGTCTTTCTAGCAACTAAAAGAGTGTCAAGAATTCAATCTGGTAGTGTAAAGTTATTTTCTAAATGTACTTTTTTAGCATTTATAATTTTATATTTATTTTTATGGAATTGGCTTGTGGAAGCTCTTTAGTGGTTCGGGCTTTATGCCAATTATAAATGTGCTAATGGTTATGAAGTATATTGTTGATGTTGTGCATGGTTTGATGATTTTTTAGCTGAATTAGTATGTTTGATGTGGTGCAATTGTAGCAAGTGTTTTGGCTATTCTTAGCTGCCCACCTGTTTTGATTGTGAAAATTTTCATGCTTTTGTAATAGTTTTTGTTAGGTTTTTTTCTTTTCATATATTTTTTCTTCCTTCTTTTACTATATGTTTATGTTTTTAAATTAGATTTGTGGGTATTTTTGTGTATTTTTTCGAGAATTTTGCTTCCAGTGCACTGAATATTACACAGAATCCACCCTATAATGCAACACGGGATTAAATAATGGGATTTCATCCGGACCCTCCATCCATCACATCTAACGACTCATATTAAGAAGAATAAAGGATCTAAGAGATGAATAGGAGAATAACGCTGCCCTATATATATATATATACAGGGGAGCGTTATTCTCCTATTCATCTCTTAGATCCTTTATTCTTCTTAATATGGGCCGTTAGATCTCATTCTTCAACGGTCCAGGTGATCTGCATTATTACACTATAATGGTGCATTATTAGTCGGTGTGCATTATTCAACTGAAAATCTGCATTATTAAATGACACGTGGCACTAATCTAACCGTCGGATGACAAAATCGTGGGGCTGAGATCAAGAAGGAAAAAGGAGAAAATATGCAAAAAGGAAATGAATACATCCACATATATATATATATATATATATAGGATTATGATCAATACCGAACCACTCTTAAACCTTAAACGCCGAACAACATCATTATATGATAACATTGAGTTCATTATAATGAACTAATAACAAACATATAATGAACTAGATTTCTAAATTATGCATGTTGATGTCATTGTTTTTAAATCTCAAAATTCCCTATAATGAATTAAAGTTGTAATGAACTTCGCATTATTATATAATGAAGTGTTTGGTGTTCAGTGTTTAAAACTAGTTTGGTATATAATACAACCCTATATATATATATATATAGGGGTGCGTTATATTGATAACCCCAATTTCCGTAATAACCCTATAACTAAATCTGGACCACACATATTTCTAATCATGCGGTTGAGATTCAAACTTAGATTTACTTCATAAAACAAAAGCGCGGGGGTAAAACTGTCATTTCGCTCATTTAATTTCGCAGCCGATAAAATGATACTTCGACCTATAAAATGACAAAACTATCATTATAAGCCAAAAGTATCATTCTATCCGGCAAAACTATCATTCTATCCGAAAAAACTATCATTCTATCCGTCAAAATTATCATTTTATCAACTCAAAGTATCATTCTATATGCCGTGAGTATCATTTTATCATTTTATCAGTCAAAAATATCATTTTATTAACTCAGAGTATCATTCTATCCAGCAAAACTATCATTCTATGCAATAAACCTATCGTTTTATCATTTTATCATTTTACGTGATATTTGGCGAAATTCAGAGTATCATTTTATCATTCAGAGTATCATTTTAGCAACTCAGAGTATCATTCTATCCGACAAAACTATCATTCTATGCAATAAACCTATCGTTTTATCATTTTATTATTTTACGTGATATTTGGCGAAATTCAGAGTATCATTTTATCAACTCAGAGTATCATTCTATCCGGAAAAACTATCATTCTATGCAATAAACCTATCATTTTATAATTTTATCTTTTTACGTGATATTTGGCGAAATTCAGAGTATCATTTTATCATTCAGAGTATCATTTTATCAATTTAGAGTATCATTCTATCTAGCAAAACTATCATTCTATGCAATAAACCTAACATATATCATTTTATCATTTTACGTGATATTTGGCGAAATTCAGAAATTAAATAAGCGAAATGACATATTTACCCCTCTGCCTTTTTTATGAAGTAGAGTATCATTCTATCCGGCAAAACTATCATTCTATACAATAAACCTAACATATATCATTTTATCATTTTACATGATATTTGGCGAAATTCAGAAATTAAATGAGGGAAATGACATATTTACCCCTTCGCCTTTTTTTATGAAGTAAATCTAAGTATGAATCTCAACCGCATGATTAGAAATATGTGTGGTCCATCTTTAGTTATAGGGTTATTACGATATTTAGGGGTTATCATATGATCACGATATATATATAGAGTCGTGATCATATGATAACCCCTAAATATCGTAATAACCCTATAACTAAATCTGGACCACACATATTTCTAATCATGCGGTTGAGATTCATACTTAGATTTACTTCATAAAAAAAGGCGAAGGGGTAAATATGTCATTTCCCTCATTTAATTTCGGAATTTCGCCAAATATCATGTAAAATGATAAAATGATATATGTTAGGTTTATTGCATAGAATGATAGTTTTGCCGGATAGAATGATACTCTACTTCATAAAACAGGCAGAGGGGTAAATATGTCATTTCGCTCATTTAATTTCTGAATTTCACCAAATATCACGTAAAATGATATATGTTAGGTTTATTGCATAGAATGATAGTTTTGCAGGATATAATGATACTCTGAGTTGATAAAATGATACTCTGAATGATAAAATGATACTCTGAATTTCGCCAAATATCGTGTAAAATGATAAAATGATAGGTTTATTGCATAGAATGATAGTTTTGCCGGATAGAATTATACTCTGAGTTGATAAATTATACTTTTGACTTACTAATAAAATGATAAAATGATAGGTTTATTGCATAGAATGGTAGTTTTGCCGGATAGAATGACACTCTGAGTTGATAAAATGATACTTTTGACAGACTGATAAAATGATACTCTGAATTTCGCCAAATATCACGTAAAATGATAACTGATAAAATGATAGATTTATTGCATAGAATGATAGTTTTGCCGGATAGAATGATACCATGAGTTGATAAAATGATACTTTTGACTGACTGATAAAATGATAGGTTTATTGCATAGAATGATAGTTTTGCCGATTAGAATGATACTCTGAGTTGATAAAATAATACTCTGAATGATAAAATGATACTCTGAATTTTGCTAAATATCACGTAAAATGATAAAATGATAAAATGATAGCTTTATTGCATAGAATGATACTTTGAGTTGATAAAATGATACTTTTGACTGATAAAATGATAAAATGATACTCACAGAAGATAGAATGATACTTTAGTTGATAAAATGATACATTTGGTGGATAGAATGATAGTTTTGCCGGATAGAATGATAGTTTGATAGAATGATACTCTAAGTTGATAAAATGAAACGTTGGCTTATATATGTAAGGTTTACAATATACAATGATAGTTTTGTCGGATAGAATGATACTCTGAGTTGATAAAATGATTCTTTTGACTCATAAAATGATAAAATGATACTCACAGCAGATAGAATGATACTTTGAGTTGATAAAATGATACCTTTGTCGGATAGAATGAAAGTTTTGCCGCATAGAATGATACTCTGAGTTGATAAAATGATACTTTTGGCTTATAATGATAGTTTTGTCATTTTATAGGTCGAAGTATCATTTTATCGGCTGCGAAATTAAATGAGCGAAATGACAGTTTTAACCCCGCCCTTTTTTTATGAAGTAAATCTAAGTTTGAATCTCAACCGCATGATTAGAAATATGTGTGGTCCATATTTAGTTATAGGGTTATTACGGAAATTGGGGTTATCAATATAACACGCCTCTATATATATATATATATATAGAGAGAAAGAGAGAGAGAGAGTCGTGATCATATGATAACTCCTAAATATCGTAATAACCCTATAACTAAATCTGGACCACACATATTTCTAATCATGCCGTTGAGAATAAAACATAGATTTACTTCATAAAAAAAAGGTGGAGGGGTAAATATGTCATTTCCCTCATTTAATTTTTGGATTTCGCCAAATATCACGTAAAATGATAAAATGATATATGTTAGGTTTGTTGCATAGAATGATAGTTTTGCCGGATAGAATGATACTCTACTTCTTAAAAAAAGGCGGAGGGTAAATATGTCATTTTGCTCATTTAATTTCTGAATTTCGCCAAATATAACTTAAAATGATAAAATTATATATGTTAGGTTTATTGCAGAGAATGATAGTTTTGCAGGATAGAATGATACTCTGAGTTGATAAAATGATACTCTGAATTTTGCCAAATATCACGTAAAATGATAGGTTTATTGCATAGAATGATAGTTTTGCCGGATAGAATGATACTCTGAGTTGATAAAATGATACTTTTGATTTACTTATAAAATGATAAAATGATAGGTTTATTGCATAGAATGATAGTTTGGCCGGATAGAATGACACTCTGAGTTGATAAAACGATACTTTTGACTGACTGATAAAATGATACTCTGAATTTCGCCAAATATCACGTAAAATGATAAATGATAAAATGATAGGTTTATTGCATAGAATGATAGTTTTGCCGGATAGAATGATACTCTGAGTTGATAAAATGATACTTTTGACTGACTGATAAAATGATAGGTTTATTGCATAGAATGATAGTTTTGCCGGATAGAATGATACTCTGAGTTGATAAAATGATACTCTGAATGATAAAATGATACTCTGAATTTCGCCAAATATCACGTAAAATGATAAAATGATAAAATGATAGGTTTATTGCATAGAATGATACTCTAAGTTGATAAAATGATATTTTTGACTGATAAAATGATACTCGCAGAAGATAGAATGATACTTTAGTTGATAAAATGATACCTTTGGTGGATAGAATGATAGTTTTGCCGGATAGAATCATAGTTTTGCCGGATAGAATGATACTCTGAGTTGATAAAATGATATGTTGGCTTATATATGTTAGGTTTACGGCATACAATGATAGTTTTGTCGGATAGAATGATACTTTGAGTTGAGAAAATGATATTTTGACTTATAAAATGTTAAAATGATACTCACAGCAGATAGAATGATACTTTGAGTTGATAAAATGATACTTTTGTCGGATAGAATGATAGTTTTGCCGGATAGAATGATACTTTGAGTTGATAAAATGATACTTTTGGCTTATAATGATAGTTTTGTCATTTTATAAGTCGAAGTAACATTTTATCGGCTGCGAAATTAAATGAGCAAAATGACAGTTTTGCCCCCGCCATTTTTTTATGAAGTAAATCTAAGTTTGAATCTCAACTATGTATATAGTCGTGATCATATGATAACCCCTAAATATCGTAATAACCCTATAACTAAAGCTGGACCACACATATTTCTAATCATGCGGTTGAGATTCAAACTTAGATTTACTTCATAAAAAAAGGTGGAGGGGTAAATACGTCATTTCCCTCATTTAATTTCTGAATTTCGCCAAATATCACGTAAAATGATAAAATGATATATGTTAGTTTTATTGCATAGAATGATAGTTTTGCCAAATAGAATGATACTCTACTTCATAAAAAAAGGCGGATGGGTAAATATGTCATTTCGCTCATTTAATTTCTGAATTTCACCAAATATCACGTAAAATGATAAAATGATATATGTTAGGTTTATTGCAAAGAATGATAGTTTTGCAGGATAGAATGATACTCTGAGTTGATAAAATGATACTCTGAATGATAAAATGATATTCTGAATTTCGCCAAATATCACGTAAAATGATAAAATGATAGGTTTATTGCATAGAATGATAGTTTTGTCGGATAGAATGATACTCTGAGTTGATAAAACGATACTTTTGACTGACTGATAAAATGATACTCTGAATTTCACCAAATATCACGTAAAATGATAAATGATAAAATGATAGGTTTATTGCATAGAATGATAGTTTTGCCGGATAGAATGATACTCTGAGTTGATAAAATGATACTTTTGACTAACTGATAAAATGATAAAATGATAGGTTTATTGCATAGAATGATAGTTTTGCCGGATAGAATGATACTCTGAGTTGATAAAATGATACTCTGAATGATAAAATGATACTCTAAATTTCGCCAAATATCACATAAAATAATATAATGATAAAATGATAGGTTTATTGCATAGAATGATACTCTAAGTTGATAAAATAATATTTTTGACTGATAAAATGATAAAATTATACTCGCAGAAGATAGAATGATACTTTAGTTGATAAAATGATACCTTTGGTGGATAGAATGATAGTTTTGCCGGATAGAATCATAGTTTTGCCGGATAGAATGATACTCTGAGTTGATAAAATGATACGTTGGCTTATATATGTTAGGTTTACGGCATACAATGATAGTTTTGTCGGATAGAATGATACTCTGAGTTGAGAAAATGATATTTTGACTGATAAATTGATAAAATGATACTCACAGCAGATAGAATGATACTTTGAGTTGATAAAATGATACTTTTGTCGGATAGAATTATAGTTTTACCGGATAGAATGATACTCTGAGTTGATAAAATGATACTTTTGGCTTATAATGATAGTTTTGTCATTTTATAGGTTGAAGTATCATTTTATCGGCTGCGAAATTAAATGAGCAAAATGACAGTTTTGCCCCCGCCATTTTTTTATGAAGTAAATCTAAGTTTGAATCTAAACTATATATATAGTCGTGATCATATGATAACCCCTAAATATCGTAATAAACCTATAACTAAATCTGGACCACACATATTTCTAATCATGCGGTTGAGATTCAAACTTAGATTTACTTCATAAAAAAAAGGTGGAGGGGTAAATACGTCTTTTCCCTCATTTAATTTCTGAATTTCGCCAAATATCACGTAAAATGATAAAATGGTATATGTTAGGTTTATTGCATAGAATGATAGTTTTGCAGGATAGAATGATACTCTGAGTTGATATAATGATACTCTGAATGATAAAATGATACTCTGAATTTCGCCAAATATCACGTAAAATGATAAAATGATAGGTTTATTGCATAGAATGATAGTTTTGTCGGATAGAATGATACTCTGAGTTGATAAAACGATACTTTTGACTGACTAATAAAATGATACTCTGAATTTCGCCAAATATCACGTAAAATGATAAATGATAAAATGATAGGTTTATTGCATAGAATGATAGTTTTGACGGATAGAATGATACTCTGAGTTGATAAAATGATACTTTTGACTGACTGATAAAATGATAAAATGATAGGTTTATTGCATAGAATGATAGTTTTGCCGTATAGAATGATACTCTGAGTTGATAAAATGATACTCTGAATGATAAAATGATACTCTGAATTTCGCCAAATATCACGTAAAATGATAAAATGATAAAATAATAGGTTTATTGCATAGAATGATACTCTAAGTTGATAAAATGATATTTTTGACTGATAAAATGATAAAATTATACTCGCAGAAGATAGAATGATACTTTAGTTGATAAAATGATACCTCTGGTGGATAGAATGATAGTTTTGCCGGATAGAATCATAGTTTTGCCGGATAGAATGATACTCTGAGTTGATAAAATGATACGTTGGCTTATATATGTTAGGTTTACGGCATACAATGATAGTTTTGTCGGATAGAATGATACTCTGAGTTGAGAAAATGATATTTTGACTGATAAATTGATAAAATGATACTCACAGCAGATAGAATGATACTTTGAGTTGATAAAATGATACTTTTGTCGGATAGATTGATAGTTTTGCCGGATAGAATGATACTCTGAGTTGATAAAATGATACTTTTGGCTTATAATGATAGTTTTGTCATTTTATAGGTCGAAGTATCATTTTATCGGCTGCGAAATTAAATGAGCAAAATGACAGTTTTGCCCCCGCCATTTTTTTATGAAGTAAATCTAAGTTTGAATCTCAACTATATATATAGTCGTGATCATATGATAACCCCTAAATATCGTAATAAACCTATAACTAAATCTGGACCACACATATTTCTAATCATGCGGTTGAGATTCAAACTTAGATTTACTTCATAAAAAAAGGTGGAGGGGTAAATACGTCTTTTCCCTCATTTAATTTCTGAATTTCGCCAAATATTACGTAAAATGATAAAATGATAAAATAATAGGTTTATTGCATAGAATGATAGTTTTGCAGGATAGGATGATACTCTGAGTTGATAAAATGATACTCTGAATGATAAAATGATACTCTGAATTTCGCCAAATATCACGTAAAATGATAAAATGATAGGTTTATTGCATAGAATGATAGTTTTGTCGGATAGAATGATACTCTGAGTTGATAAAATGATACTTTTGACTGACTGATAAAATGATACTCTGAATTTCGCCAAATATCACGTAAAATGATAAATGATAAAATGATAGGTTTATTGCATAGAATGATAGTTTTGACGGATAGAATGATACTCTGAGTTGATAAAATGATACTTTTGACTGACTGATAAAATGATAAAATGATAGGTTTATTGCATAGAATGATAGTTTTGCCGGATAGAATGATACTCTGAGTTGATAAAATGATACTCTGAATTTCGCCAAATATCACGTAAAATGATAAAATGATAAAATAATAGGTTTATTGCATAGAATGATACTCTAAGTTGATAAAATGATATTTTTGACTGATAAAATGATAAAATTATACTCGCAGAAGATAGAATGATACTTTAGTTGATAAAATGATACCTTTGGTGGATAGAATGATAGTTTTGCCGGATAGAATCATAGTTTTGCCGGATAGAATGATACTCTGAGTCGATAAAATGATACGTTGGCTTATATATGTTAGGTTTACGGCATACAATGATAGTTTTGTCGGATAGAATGATACTCTGAGTTGAGAAAATGATATTTTGACTGATAAATTGATAAAATGATACTCACAGCAGATAGAATGATACTTTGAGTTGATAAAATGATACTTTTGTCGGATAGATTGATAGTTTTGCCGGATAGAATGATACTCTAAGTTGATAAAATAATACTTTTGGCTTATAATGATAGTTTTGTCATTTTATAGGTCGAAGTATCATTTTATCGGCTGCGAAATTAAATGAGCAAAATGACAGTTTTGCCCCCGCCATTTTTTTATGAAGTAAATCTAAGTTTGAATCTCAACTATATATATAGTCGTGATCATATGATAACCCCTAAATATCGTAATAAACATATAACTAAATCTGGACCACACATATTTCTAATCATGCGGTTGAGATTCAAACTTCGATTTACTTCATAAAAAAAAGGTGGAGGGGTAAATACGTCTTTTCCCTCATTTAATTTCTGCATTTCGCCAAATATCACGTAAAATGATAAAATGATATATGTTAGGTTTATTGCATAGAATGATAGTTTTAGGTTTATTGCATAGAATGATAGTTTTGCCAGATAGAATGATACTCTACTTCATAAAAAAAGGCGGATGGGTAAATATGTCATTTCGCTCATTTAATTTCTGAATTTCGCCGAATATCACGTAAATTGATAAAATGATATATGTTAGGTTTATTGCATAGAATGATAGTTTTGCAGGATAGAATGATACTCTGAGTTGAAAAAATGATACTCTAAATGATAAAATGATACTCTGAATTTCGCCAAATATCACGTAAAATCATAAAATGATAGGTTTATTGCATAGAATGATAGTTTTGTCGGATAGAATGATACTCTGAATTGATAAAATGATACTTTTGACTGACTAATAAAATGATAAAATGATAGGTTTATTGCATAGAATGATAGTTTTGCTGGATAGAATGACACTCTGAGTTGATAAAATGATACTTTTGACTAACTGATAAAAGGATATTCTGAATTTCGCCAAATATCACGTAAAATAATAAATGATAAAATGATAGTTTTATTGCATAGAATGATAGTTTTCCCAGATAGAATGATACTCTGAATTGATAAAATGATACTTTTGACTGACTAATAAAATGATTGGTTTATTGCATAGAATGATAGTTTTGCAGGATAAAATGATACTCTGAGTTGATAAAATGATACTCTGAATGATAAAATGATACTCTGAATTTCGCCAAATATCACGTAAAATGATAAAATGATAGGTTTATTGCATAGAATGATAGTTTTGTCGGATAGAATGATACTCTGAGTTGATAAAACGATACTTTTGACTGACTGATAAAATGATACTCTGAATTTCGCCAAATATCACGTAAAATGATAAATGATAAAATGATAGGTTTATTGCATAGAATGATAGTTTTGCCGGATAGAATGATACTCTGAGTTGATAAAATGATACTTTTGACTGACTGATAAAATGATAGGTTTATTGCATAGAATGATAGTTTTGCGGGATAGAATGATACTCTGAGTTGATAAAATGATACTCTGAATGATAAAATGATACTCTGAATTTCGCCAAATATCGCGTAAAATGATAAAATGATAAAATGATAGGTTTATTGCATAGAATGATACTCTAAGTTGATAAAATGATATTTTTGACTGATAAAATGATAAAATTATACTCGCAGAAGATAGAATGATACTTTAGTTGATAAAATGATACCTTTGGTGGATAGCATGATAGTTTTGCCGGACAGAATCATAGTTTTGCCGGATAGAATGATACTCTGAGTTGATAAAATGATACGTTGGCTTATATATGTTAGGTTTACGGCATACAATGATAGTTTTGTCGGATAGAATGATACTCTGAGTTGAGAAAATGATATTTTGACTGATAAATTGATAAAATGATACTCACAGCAGATAGAATGATACTTTGAGTTGATAAAATGACACTTTTGTCGGATAGAATGATAGTTTTGCCGGATAGAATGATACTCTGAGTTGATAAAATGATACTTTTGGCTTATAATGATAGTTTTGTCATTTTATAGGTCGAAGTATCATTTTATCGGTTGCGAAATTAAATGAGCAAAATGACAGTTTTGGCCCCGCCATTTTTTTATGAAGTAAATCTAAGTTTGAATCTCAACTATATATATAGTCGTGATCATATGATAACCCCTAAATATCGTAATAAACATATAACTAAATCTGGACCACACATATTTCTAATCATGCGGTTGAGATTCAAACTTAGATTTACTTCATAAAAAAAAGGTGGAGGGGTAAATACGTCTTTTCCCTCATTTAATTTCTGAATTTCGCCAAATATCACGTAAAATGATAAAATGATATATGTTAGGTTTATTGCATAGAATGATAGTTTTAGGTTTATTGCATAGAATGATAGTTTTGCTAGATAGAATGATACTCTACTTCATAAAAAAAGGCGGATGGGTAAATATGTCATTTCGCTCATTTAATTTCTGAATTTCGCCAAATATCACGTAAATTGATAAAATGATATATGTTAGGTTTATTGCATAGAATGATAGTTTTGCAGGATAGAATGATACTCTGAGTTGATAAAATGATACTCTGAATGATAAAATGATACTCTGAATTTCGCCAAATATCAAGTAAAATGATAAAATGATAGGTTTATTGCATAGAATGATAGTTTTGTCGGATAGAATGATACTCTGAGTTTATAAAATGAAACTTTTGACTGACTAATAAAATGATAAAATGATAGGTTTATTGCATAGAATGATAGTTTTGCCGGATAGAATGACACTCTGAGTTGATAAAATGATACTTTTGACTAACTGATAAAAGGATATTCTGAATTTCGCCAAATATCACGTAAAATGATAAATGATAAAATGATAGGTTTATTGCATAGAATGATAGTTTTGTCGGATAGAATGATACTCTGAGTTGATAAAACAATACTTTTGACTGACTGATAAAATGATACTCTGAATTTCACCAAATATCACGTAAAATGATAAATGATAAAATGATAGGTTTATTGCACAGAATGATAGTTTTGCCGGATAGAATGATACTCTGAACTGATAAAATGATACTTTTGACTGACTGATAAAATGATAAAATGATAGGTTTATTGCATAGAATGATAGTTTTGCCGGATAGAATGATTCTCTGAGTTGATAAAATGATACTCTGATGATAAAATGATACTCTGAATTTCGCCAAATATCACGTAAAATGATAAAATGATAAAATGATAGGTTTATTGCATAGAATGATACTCTAAGTTGATAAAATGATATTTTTGACTGATAAATGATAAAATTATACTCGCATAAGATAGAATGATACTTTAGTTGATAAAATGATACCTTTGGTGGACAGAATGATAGTTTTGCCGGATAGAATGATACTCTGAGTTGATAAAATGATACGTTGGCTTATATATACTAGGTTTACGGCATACAATGATAGTTTTGTCGGATAGAATGATACTATGAGTTGAGAAAATGATATTTTGATTGATAAAATGATAAAATGATACTCACAGCAGATAGAATGATACTTTGAGTTGATAAAATGATACTTTTGTCGGATAGAATGATAGTTTTGCCGGATAGAATGATACTCTGAGTTGATAAAATGATATTTTTGGCTTATAATGATAGTTTTGTCATTTTATAGGTCGAAGTATCATTTTATCGGCTGCGAAATTAAATGAGCAAAATGACAGTTTTGCCCCCGCCATTTTTTTATGATGTAAATCTAAGTTTGAATCTCAACTATATATATAGTCGTGATCATATGATAACCCCTAAATATCGTAATAAATCTATAACTAAATCTGGACCACACATATTTCTAATCATGCGGTTCAGATTCAAACTTAGATTTACTTCATAAAAAAAAGGTGGAGGGGTAAATACGTCTTTTCCCTCATTTAATTTCTGAATTTCGCCAAATATCACGTAAAATGATAAAATGATATATGTTAGGTTTATTGCATAGAATGATAGTTTTAGGTTTATTGCATAGAATGATAGTTTTGCTAGATAGAATGATACTCTACTTCATAAAAAAAGGCGGATGGGTAAATATGTCATTTCGCTCATTTAATTTCTGAATTTCGCCAAATATCACGTAAATTGATAAAATGATATATGTTAGGTTTATTGCATAGAATGATAGTTTTGCAGGATAGAATGATACTCTGAGTTGATAAAATGATACTCTGAATGATAAAATGATACTCTGAATTTCGCCAAATATCACGTAAAATGATAAAATGATAGGTTTATTGCATAGAATGATAGTTTGTCGGATAGAATGATACTCTGAGTTGATAAAATGATACTTTTGACTGACTAATAAAATGATAAAATGATAGGTTTATTGCATAGAATGATAGTTTTGCCGGATAGAATGACACTCTGAGTTGATAAAATGATACTTTTGACTGACTGATAAAAGGATATTCTGAATTTTGCAAAATATCACGTAAAATGATAAATGATAAAATGATAGGTTTATTGCATAGATTGATAGTTTTGCCAGATAAAATGATACTCTGAATTGATAAAATGATACTTTTGACTGACTAATAAAATGATAGGTTTATTGCATAGAATTATAGTTTTGCCGGACAGAATGATACTCTGAGTTGATAAAATGATACTCTGAATGATAAAATGATAATCTGAATTTCGCCAAATATCACGTAAAATGATAAAATGATAGGTTTATTGCATAGAATGATACTCTGAGTTGATAAAATGATACTTTTGACTGATAAAATGATAAAATGATACTCACAGAAGATAGAATGATACTTTAGTTAATAAAATGATACCTTGGCGGATAGAATGATAGTTTTACCGGATAGAATGATACTCTGAGTTGATAAAATGATACGTTGGCTTATATATGTTAGGTTTACAACATACAATGATAGTTTTGTCGGATAGAATGATACTCTGAGTTGATAAAATGATTCTTTTGACTCATAAAATGATAAAATGATACTCACGGCAGATAGAATGATACTTTGAGTTGATAAAATGATACCTTTGTCGGATAGAATGATAGTTTTGCCGGATAGAATAATACTCTGAGTTGATAAAATGATACTTTTGGCTTATAATGATAGTTTTGTCATTTTATAGGTCGAAGTATCATTTTATCGGCTGCGAAATTAAATGAGCGAAATAACAGTTTTAACCACGCCTTTTTTTTATGAAGCAAATCTAAGTTTGAATCTCAACCGCATGATTACAAATACGTGTGGTCCAGATTTAGTTATACGGTTTTTACGATATTTTGGGGTTATCAATATAACACGCCCCTATATATATATAAATATATATATATGGTTGTGTTATACACAAACCAATCTAAAGTGTATAACCTAGAACTACATTTCATCCATTGGATGAGGAAAAAGGACGGTCAAGATCAAATTTCATACATAATCACAATGCATCGGTTATAACCACCCCACTAATCACGTTTTCAATCCAAATTTGGCCTTGGTTCTACATTTAAGATTGGTTCTACATTTAAGAATGGTTCTATCTTGATCACAACCCTATATATATATATATAGTCGTGATCATATGATAACCCCTAAATATCGTAATAACCCTATAACTAAATCTGGACCAAACATATTTCTAATCATGCGGTTGAGATTCAAACTTAGATTTATTTCATTAAAATATGTCATTTCCCTCATTTAATTTCTGAATTTCACCAAATATCACGTAAAATGATAAAATGATATATGTTAGGTTTATTGCATAGAATGATAGTTTTGCCGGATAGAATGATACTCTACTTCGTAAAAAAAGGCGGAGGGGTAAATTTGTCATTTCGCTCATTTAATTTATGAATTTCGCCAAATATCACGTAAAATGATAAAATGATATATGTTATGTTTATTGCATAGAATGATAGTTTTGCAGGATAGAATGATACTCTGAGTTGATAAAATGATACTCTGAATGATAAAATAATACTCTGAATTTCGGTAAATATCACGTAAAATGATAAAATGATAGGTTTATTGCATAGAATGATAGTTTTGCCAGATAGAATGATACTCTGAGTTGATAAAATGATACTTTTGACTGACTAATAAAATGATAAAATGATAGGTTTATTGCTTAAAATGATAGTTTTGCCGGATAGAATGACACTCTGATTTGATAAAATGATACTTTTGACTGACTCATAAAAGGATACTCTGAATTTCGCCAAATATCACGTAATGTGATAAATGATAAAATGATAGGTTTATTGCATAGAATGATAGTTTTGTCGGATAGAATGATACTCTAAGTTGATAAAATGATACTTTTGACGACTGATAAACTGATAAAATGATAGGTTTATTGCATAGAATGATAGTTTTGCCGGATAGAATGATACCCTGAGTTGATAAAATGATACTCTGAATTTCACCAAATATCACGTAAAATGATAAAATGATAGGTTTATTGCATAGAATGATACTCTGAGTTGATAAAATGATATTTTTGACTGATAAAATGATAAAATGATACTCATAGAAGATAGAATGATACTTTAGTTGATAAAATGATACCTTTGGCGGATAGAATGATAGTTTTGCCGGATAGAATGATAGTTTTGCCGAATAGAATGATACTCTGAGTTGATAAAATGATACGTTGGCTTATATATGTTAGGTTTACAGCATACAATGCTAGTTTTGTCAGATAGAATGATACTCTGAGTTGAGAAAATGATACTTTTGATTGATAAAATGATAAAATGATACTGACAGCAGATAGAATGATACTTTGAGTTGATAATATGATACCTTTGTCGGATAGAATGATAGTTTTGCCGGATAGAATGATACTCTGAGTTGATAAAATGATATTTTTGGCTTATAATGATAGTTTTTTCATTTTATAGGTCGAAGTATCATTTCATCTCAACCGCATGATTAGAAATATGTGTGGTCCAGATTTAGTTATAGGGTTATTACGGAAATTGGGGTTATCAATATAACGCACCCCTATATATATATATATATATATATATATATGGAGATGATCAAAATAAAAATGCATTTAAATCCAGAAATGCAGCCCAAATCTTGGCCCTAGGATTAG
Organism: Salvia splendens; assembly: GCF_004379255.2. Lineage (NCBI taxonomy): Eukaryota > Viridiplantae > Streptophyta > Magnoliopsida > Lamiales > Lamiaceae > Salvia > Salvia splendens. The sequence goes on along the minus strand of NC_056050.1, from coordinate 9,589,139 downwards.
ATGATCTAATGGTCAATAATTAACCAAAAACACGGAAGGTCATAATTAAGCAATTTTAGGTCATATTATAATATTTGGATTTAATGTCATGCTAAGATCATTTTAGGTCATACTTTGTTAGCAGGACCTAAAACTTAACTAACTATGACCTAAAATTGCCTTACGTATGATACTGTTCTGCGTTTCCGTATTTAAATCTAGTTTTGCATAGATCTTGAATTATAATAAAATATTAGTATAAAGCAACATTAACATAAATCAGTATAATTTATTGTGATAAATAATACTATGTCCGTCCCACAATAAAAGTCACATTTTATCAGTCTGTCCCACAGTAAGAGTCACATTTGAGATAAAATCATACTGGCATCATTCTAACTATTACAATCAAAGAAAAAAAACTATAATAAGTGGAACATAAATCACAATGAAAATAATAAAACAAACTGAACTATGATTAGTCGAGTCGGGAAATCTCTCTTTCCTCAAGACAAATTATGTCGCGGCTAGTGCGCTCGAATTGACGTATTGTTTCAAAGATAAAACTCTCTTAGCATATAGAGGCGCCTCAAATCCGCTAGGCATCGACGAAATTGATTGAGCTCTGAAAATCTAGCAATATAATGCTTCTGAAATACACACTAAAATGTAGAGAGATTGAGAGATAAGAGAGAATAATTATGTTGGTGTGTAATCCATCCACAACTCCATGCCTTTTATAGCCACCAAATAAGGACATGGAAAGTCATGAAATTAACACACTATAAAATCACAAAATTAAGACAATGAAGGTTACTTGAAGTGAAAAGCCAAAGGACTCCCATGATCACCTTCCACTACTCACGCCATTATTCCCAAAAGAGATTTCTTTCAATTGTTTTCTTAATTTCTTCGCATTCTTTTACATGTAATTTGATGTGAGGAATTGATTTGCATGATTGTGACGAAACATTTGTAACGCCCCACTTTTCGAACCCTAAGACGATTGCTTTAATTTCTTTTAATGTCGCGAATTAAATGACGAATTGTTATGTGATTCCTTTGGTGACTTAATTTTGATTTGACCGAGTCAAATTCATTGATTTATGACGTGGCTTTAATCAATTGATGCGGAATGAATTATATATTGCCGTAAATTATATTTTTATTTTGGGGAGTGAGATTTAAATAGGATCATCAATAATTACCTTGTCCATTTCGTTTGAAATATTCGACCGCTATTATTTATTGGAGGGAAATTCTATTTTTTTCTTGGATTTAATTATTTGCTCGGGATAATTATCCAAATTAAATCCAAAGCCAATTATTCTTTATTTTCTTCGTGAGAAAATCGACCCCCATGCTTGCTCATATGGAGATTTCAAAAATCTCCTAATTATGGGGAGGATGAATTATTCATTATATTATTTGATCCCCTATTTATTTCCTCCAATTAATAAATTCAAATATCCTAGCAAATCTTGCCTTATCTTATTCAAATCAAAGATTTGAGATATATTTCTTGTTGAGGGGAAAAAAGTACACGCCTATTACCTATATTTTGGGAGGCTTATTATTATTTTTCTGCTCCGTATTATTTTATTCTGCTCCGTGAAAATACCAAATTAAATCAGAGGCTAATTAAATAGCCAAGATTTTCAAAAATTCCTCCTTATTTCTCCCTCAATTTCATGCTAATCCCTCCCCATCAAATCTCCCCAAATCCCTCTCAAGTTAATTACCCAAATCTTTGAATTAATGGTGATTTATTCTATTCCCTAAACTCTACAAATAAAAGACTCCTAAACCTAGCCCACAAAACTCATGCCTACTCCCTCATCACACACGCCCCCTCCCCTCTCCAATCCTCTCCACTTGTTCTTCTACTCCACTCTTCCATTCTTGCCAAGAGTTGTTGAAGAATCGGGATTTATATTTGTTCTACCGATCGTTTTAATCAAAGAAGGTACAATCAAACCTCTATTCTTCATTCTCTCCATCCCAACTCTTCTTTTGTTTCCCTCATGCATCGAGTGAGTGTAGGGATTTCAAATCTAAGTGTTTAATCGGTGGGAATTTGTATTTGTATGTGTGTATGCGTTTTGAATGAAATTGTATGAAGATTTAATGAATCATTGGTGAATGATGTATGATTATATGAAAACATGAGTGTGAGGACTCTTTTAAGCATGTTTGTGTGTTAAAACCATGAAAAGGTTGTGTTTGAATGAATGAGGATAAAACCTTAATTCGAATTTTTAAGTATTTAAAACGGTGGATTCGGACAGTAGATTCCGACACATTTTTGACCTACCAAATAAATTCCTTTTTAATCGATTCTTTTTTCTGAGTAAACTCCATGATGTCTTCTGTGTTGTGTGTGAATTTCAACTGATTTGGATAAAAGATGAATGTTTGGTGAATTTTTAAAGTTGACTGCGCATCTCTGCCAGAAACTGTTTTCTCGACCAGTGAGTTACGTTTTCTATTTGACCGACCTAAAAAGGTTATTTTGACATGATTTTTAAACTGGATGCTATTTGATGAGTCTACTGCGGTGTGGTAAAATTTTAGCCGCAACGGAAGTCGTGTGAATTTCTAGTGACTTTTACAAAATGATACCGCAGTGCTGCCAGATTTCTATCTTTACAAAAACAACTATGTTGTTATGTGAAATGATATACATGATTTATATATGTGTTAAAGAACCCACGCTATGATGAAGTGATGTGTTATTCAATGATGTATCCTATGATGTGTTTCCTTTGTTGATGGGAAAAAGGGAAACGTTAGGATCTTAGGGACATGCATAATTATGAGTCAACGTTTGTGACTGATTGATAATATATATTATCTAAAGGTGATAACTCGTGCACGAAGCGTGATAACAAAGGGAATGAAGTACTTAAGATTCAAACGGTCGAGGTGGGCTCCCTTTTACTAAAAACTCTCTTACGTTTAAAAGTATGATTGTGGAGCTATAAGGGTGGTTTAAAGTGATTATCATGCCGTGATTTGTTTTAACGTGCCTATCTGATGTGGCTTTTGCCACTGTTATATAAATCGAATTCGGGTCCTCGTAAGGCCGCAAACCCTACGTGGATTAGTGTACACCTGTGGTAGATCGTGTGCTAGCGTACGGGCTGGCCGGTCTAGTGACCTGGTTTGCGGCCGCATTCCTTGTCATGTATTGGCGGATATGGCTAACATCTATGGGAAAATGACTGATCAGTCGACTTTTACAATGGGAAATGATTTTGAGTGCCTCGGGCTTTTCTAAAGCTAAACCCCGATGGTTACTTACGTATGGCATGATAAGCTATATCTTTATTGAAAATGTTTTCGGCATAAGTCCACTGAGTATTTTTATATGTACTCAGCCCTGCATGTGTTTTCCTTATGTGCAGGTTGAGCGGTGACGAGCGGTTGGTGGTGTTGAGCAAATTAAACAAACTGATAGTATTTTCTTGAAACTCTGAGTGTCGTCGTGTCTTCACACATGACGTCACTCTTTCTCTTGGTTGTTTTTCCGCTACGATATTTTCTTTTACTTATTTGCTTTTGGGCTTGAACTTGATTTTGTTCGGTTATTGGATTTCTTTAAAGTCTTATTGGATAATGCTAAATCATAATCTTTTTCCTTGAATATTAATTGCCGGCCCAACCCATTATTTAAACCCGAGTCATCTTCTTGTTTTATACTTAATTGTTCATTAAATACGTTGGTCAAACCTCCTTGATGAAACCCTAGTATATTTCCTTGTTATATTTAAGTCCGTTTAAGTCGCGATTGCCGCATTTATTATATCCTAGAAGTGCGGTCGTGACAACATTAGTGATGGATTATATCAAAACATTATCACACATTTAACCCAATAATATTAAAAAAAAATTATAAAGGAAAAGATAACACGGAGACATAATATTAAATTAATCAAAGCCATAGTTTTCTAAAATAACAGATTGTTTTTTTAAACTATAATATTTGTGACCATGTTTTCTACTCCCTCCGTCCCGCTTTAGCAGTCCCGGTTGAGTCGGACACATGTTTTAAGGGATATTTAAGTGTGTAATAAATTATTAGAGGTTGGGTCCCACTTTTAAACAACTTTTTTTATTTTTTTGCTTTTAAGTTTGTAATAAATAAATTATGTAGTGGAGGTTGGGTTCCACTTTTAAATGATGTAATAAATAAATTGATATAGTGGACTTCAATTTTTATGCACCGAGTACAACCAGGACTCCTAAAACGAGACACCCAAATTTGATCAACCGGGACTGCTAAAGCGGGACGGAGGGAGTATTTATTATTGTGAAACGGCTTCATTTAAATTTATTCACATAAATAAAACTTTTTCATTTCTCTAATTACTAGATAAATAAATAGAAACTTTTTCATTTTTCAAAGTCTATTACAAAATTAATAATGGCAATCTAGTTATTTTCTTCAAAACTCCCCTTTGATAGAAATAGAAAAGAAAAGAAAATAAAAGAAATTAAAAGTAGAGGAGAAGCCGAATTGATTGAGGATTGTAGAGATTAGACGTGGCAGGATGAGAATGGGGTCATGGAATTTTGTCGGTGTGGACTTCTGAGCAATGGTCACGACTCACGTGTGGGAGCACCACACCACACCACACCACACCACACCACCCCACCAATTCTCATCCTAACCCGTAACCCCCAAATCCAAAAATCCTACTATTACTATATCGCGATCACTCTATTTCCCCTTTCTCTCTCCTTTCACACTCAATCCACCTTCAACTTTGTTCATTTTTAGGAAATAGCAACACCACCAACCCTCCTCAGCTTTTCTGCTGCTGGCTAGGGTTTATTTCACTTGATCGATTGCCGGCATTTCCTCTCCACTCTTATGATGCCATTGATTTGACACTATTTGCGAAATGGCGGCAGCTAGAGGATTTATGCCGCCGCCGTTTGATGGCGGCTGCCAGAAGAAGCGCCGCCTGTTCGTCTCCTGCTGCTCGCCTCGGAACTGTAAACAGCGGATCCTCCACCCTGCTATCTCCTTTGCATCTTCTAAGTAAGTCCTTTTTTATTATTTTGAGTTCAAACTGTGTAGCGATTTAAATAAAAAAGCCCAATTTAGTTTCTGTTAATGTGCACGTGGTTTTTGGTTATATCATTGTCTTTTTAATGAAGTTTGATACTTTGCTCTGAAGGCAATGGATTCCCTTGTTTCATCTTGTGTGGTCGACAATGACAAGTGATAGTCTAATAGTAATCAGAAAATCTTTGAATTTTGAGGTTTTTTTTGTGAATGCAGAATGTAATTCTTTCTTTGTTTGATTGATGCGCCCAAAGAACTGACGTTGAGTCCTAAAAAGGTTTAGAATCATTCTGTAAAAATGGAGAAAAGGAATGTGTGACTGTAATATGTTGATTTTAGTTTACATTACATACTTAATAAAGGCGACAATTGGTTTCTATGGGCTGTTTAGAGAAAGCGACAAAATGGAATCACATAAAGGCCTTTTAGTCTTGCTGCAGCTGAGTTTCTGCAGGATTGTGGTTTTTTGTTAACTACTTGTTGTGAAATGCACAACTCGTATCTCAGCAAGAAAGAGAAATCTCATATCACTAGATCGTGTTGAAATATTTGGTTTGAATTAAGTTTGTGACTTGGAAACTATTCTTGCTTGCTATTGCAGATCCAGATTTGTTACCAAACTAAATAAGTTCTTCTCCCGCTGCACCCCAAGAAACACAGGTCCTCAGTTTCGAGATTCTCCTCCTAAAAGAGGTGATGCATATTTAGATTCTGTTCTAGCTTAACTTGAGTGGTATTATTTAGATAATAGTATCTCATCCTTGGACTTTTTTGTTTGGTTGGTGTCTGCTTTTTCTTTTATCCAAATTCATCAATAGATTAATGTTAAAGTGCTAGTTCGTGGCTTTAATATAGAAACATGAGTTTTTCTCTGTAGATACTGGTATTGCCAATGAGAAAGAATGGGGCATCAGGTTGCTAAATGATAGTGTCAATGAATCTGGGACTAATGAAGATGGAAGTACCTGGTACCGTGAAAGTGGGGAAGATCTTGGAGATAATGGTTACAGATGTAGATGGACTAGAATGGGTGGACAAAGTGCTGATACCACTTCTGAATGGAAAGAAACGGTGTGCACATTTGTTCCTTTTCCTTCCTTCGTTAATAGTGCATTGTAACATGGAACCTGATTTTATACTATTTGATACTCCCTCCGTCCACAAGAATATGCACTCTTTCCTTTTCAGTCAGTCCTACAAGAATATGCACTATCTAATTTTGGAAAGTCCTTTCTCTCTATTGAGGTGGGACCCATTCTCCACTAACAATACTTTAATTACTATTTCTCTCTACCTCTTTCTTACTTTACCAATTTTACAGTAAACCCGTGATGAATCCAAAGCGCATATTCTTTGGGGACGGAGGCAGTATAAACCACAAAAGAACAAGTGTCCACCATTGCCTTATGCTAGGATTTTCTTCAATGTTACCTGGTGACAAGCAGAAAAGATTGTATAATTGATTTGTTAGAATGATAATTGTTTTATTTTGTTACAGGTTTTCTTTTTTTTCTTTTTGCACACTAGAGATGCTAGTTATATATCAAATCCCGAATTCAGCATGAATGTTTGTTAAGAAGGGTGCATGTAGTATTTCAAATTAGATGTAGCATAACTTGTGCTTGGGTGGGGGTAAGAAGCTATTGCCTCTATCTTGAGAAAACTTAATTGCATACGTGCTTTGATATGAGTCATTGACATTACAGAACTAAAGAATTCACACATGTCTTAACTAAACCAATAAGGTTTGCATCTTAGTACTCCTATACGAGTATATAGTGTATTTATTGTATTTCATAACCTTATTTAAGCATCATCCCAGGTGGATGCGTTTAATTGGATTTGTTCATCTCCTTGACAGTGGTGGGAGAAAAGTGATTGGACCGGATACAAAGAACTAGGTACTCCGAAAAAGTTGTGCTTTCCAACATATGCTGTTATGTCTTTGTTCTAAATTCCTCTTAAAAGCTTCTTGATGGTTAATTTTATATGTTTCCTCGTGAATTTAGGTGTGGAGAAGTCTGGAAGGAATGCAGAAGGGGATTCTTGGTGGGAAACATGGAGAGAAGTTCTTCACCAAGATGAATGGAGGTATCAGTTTTTGATTTGCATTACTCCTGTCCTGCAATCTTTATGTTGTTTAAAAACTATTAAGAATCTGTTCTCATCCTTAAACTTCCTGTTTTAAATTGCAGTAATCTAGCTAGGATAGAAAGAAGTGCACAAAAACAAGCGAAATCGGGAACAGAAAAGGCTGGGTGGTATGAAAATTGGTAAGACTCGTCGAGACATTTGACTACTACCAAAAGATTGAGGTATATAAAGAGAATTAACTGTTATGCAGGTGGGAAAAATATGATGCCAAAGGGTGGACTGAGAAAGGGGCACATAAATATGGCAGATTGAATGAGCAATCTTGGTGGGAGAAGTGGGGAGAGCATTATGATGGAAGAGGTTCAATTCTGAAATGGTATTTTCCCATCTTGTCTTCTCGATTAAGTATTTTGCATTGCTTCATCATAATCTTGATACTACCAAATGGGTTATTATGTATTATTTTTCTTGTTATATGCATGTAAAGTTTGTTTTGTTTTAGTTTCTCATTTGACAACAATATCACTTGGTATAGTTTAAAACTTTAAAAAAGGGCTGTAACTAAAATATCTACCTTGAAATAATTTTGCATCGTAATATTGAATTTTTCGATCCTTCCTATGTTATAAATTTGTCTTTCTAGGACTGATAAATGGGCTGAGACAGAACTGGGAACTAAATGGGGAGACAAGTGGGAAGAAAAGTTTTTTGCTGGTATTGGATCGCGGCAAGGCGAGACTTGGCATGTATCTCCCAGTAATGATTGTAAGTTGTTAATTTGTTTTTGTAGAATATGATGGATTCCTCATAAACATTGCCACGTAATAGTCAAGTTTTCTCAAAGGTTGTTGTCAGTTGTGAATGGCGGTTAATAAGAGTCTACTTATGTAGAAAACAATTGTCCATCAAATTCTGTTGCATTAGATAACGCATATTACTCTATGTTTGCATAGTTTAGTGAGTGAGTTATTAATGTTCTACTCCCAATCCTCAATATATCATGTGAAAAATATGTATGGTGCTTCTACAATATACACACACTTGGATACTCCAAGCTATGTTCCTTACAAAAGACATTTTCTGATCATATTATATCAAATTGAAAAAAAAACTACTCATGGTTCTCAGTCTTAGTCATCTCCACTAGTGCATTATGATTTATATGAATGGTGGAAAATTAAATTCCTTTTACATGTAAATGGTGTCCAAATTGTCTGTATTTGATATTTAGCTGCATAGCTGTTATTTTACTTGTCATTTCTTTCCTCATCAAACAATAGGGTGGTCAAGAACCTGGGGAGAAGAGCACTTTGGAAACGGGTACGTGACACATTTAAAATTTCATAGCTAACCACCTCTCGTCATTATTTGATATTCTTCTATCGTAATTGCGTACATGGTAGATTTGCTATAAATTATTTCTCTTCTTTTCTTTCTTTAAAAAATACGTGCTCTTTTGATTATGAAGCATGAGTAGTTTTTGGCTTGAGGTCGAGGTTGATACTCTTATTTTGTGTGGCAGGAAGGTGCACAAGTACGGAAAGAGTACAACTGGGGAGAGCTGGGATATTGTTGTAGATGAAGAAACATACTATGAGTAAGTTATATTAACATTTTACGTTGAGTTGAGCTGAGTCTTTTTGTTCGTAGATGAAGAAACATACTATTGAGTGAACAATATCCGATATTTGCATTGAGCTTTCCTTGTCTGAAATTGAAGGGCTGATCCACATTACGGATGGGCGGATGTTGTTGGTGATTCCAGTCAGCTACTATCGATTCAGCCTCGAGAACGGCCTCCTGGTGTCTTTCCAACCCTCGACTTTGGCTCATCTCCGCCTGCAGACAATGACGAGACCTCTAGCGATCAAGAATGATGGTTTGATTTATTTGTAGTTGTCAGAGAGGTCGAGTAGAAGAAGATGTTGCTCCATTTATTCTTCATTTCATTCATTCGTTTAGCATTTTCTGCCTGTTAGAGTTTGTATACTAGAAATCACTTTTCGAGTGATTGAATACTGTAAAAACTTTTATTTTATTTTCCAAAGAATAAAACAATTATTTTTGGCATAATGTTGTTATGTTTTACATTTAATTGATGTTTATTTCATGTTTAAATATATAAGTAACTTAACAAAGTCTAAGTCTTTATTTTAATAGACCGGTTGTGGGTGTCGTCCACTTTAAGGTAACACGGGCACATCTGAACAAAGAAAAATAAGAATTTCACAAACCAGATAAGCTTAGACTACCTATCGTGAAAGGTTGCAATGTCAGTCCGCATATTTCTAAGTCTTACTGAAATAAGATGACATTGGTGTGGTAGAGCACTGAATTGGATCTAACAGCGAGACAAGTCTTTATGCTATCTACTGAAAGACGAGATCTTGATAATTATTTGTTTCTTAATCAATGTACGTTACCATTGAGCATACGGTATTGATTATGTACTATTTTGACTTACCAAATGGTGCGGGTTTTTCTCAACCCAATAATCCTGGTATATTGGGTAGTGGTGATTAATATCTAGCGGTGTTTGGATGGGGAGTTCAATATTACTTCTGTAGTGGCTGCTCGTAATATTCCAATTAAACCTTATATTATATTGTGGGTTCAATTTAATTAGTAAAAAGCTAATCGGGGAGCCCATATCCAAAACCTTCCATAGATTCCTGTTTAGGCCCAATATGTGACTTAATATAAATAGAAGAATAAATGAGACAGAAAATACACTTAATTTTCTTCATAAAATTTCGTCCCTCTCTCCTCTGAAGAGGACGAAAATTTCCTCTCAGCTCTCCTTCGTGAGATCAGTTTCTGTCTTCTTTATTTAAGTTCTAGTATTCTGGTGAGATCAGCCCGCCCTGATATCAGTTTACAGTCCGGGAACTAGTCAGAAGATCTGTGGTTTAGTACTCAAGATCTTCGCATATAGAAGGCGCTAGCTATCTTCGATTCTTTGGAGAATCATCAAGGTAAAATGGCTAATCCGTAGAAAAGCATGTTTTAGGTTTCAATTATTTTTAAAGCATGATTTATTTGAGTTATGAGCATGGTACATGTGATAATTGAGCGAATAGAATTTGTTTAAATAATTTGCTAAATAGATCGCTTTCATTATCTGATTTATTTTGAACGCACGCTTCCGCTGTCACCTTTACTGCCTTCACTGTAAAAGCTCAACAATGGTTTGGACATTTTACAAATATTATGTGAATGGTGGATTTTACGGCTGTCGCGTAGCTTAAACTTGGTCGTAAGATTGTTGAGGGAGGTGGAGCATTGGCGACGGTATAGTGTGGTTATACATAACCAATCACCGGAATGGCCTTTGCTTATCATTGATAAGTTTTATTTTATACGTACTCAATAGTCCTTTTTTTTTTAATTTTGTTTTTCACAAAATCAGTCTATTTTTACCTTTTGACAAGTTTTTCTCTTTTACGAGGTAGACTTCATTCTCATTAACAATACTTCAATCATTTTTTCTTTCTCTCTCCTATTTTACCAAATTCACATTTGTGTAGTTTCTAAAATTTTTATGTTTATGAGATGGATGAAGTATATTTTTCCTTCAACGAGCATATAATCTTGCTGTTGTAAATAATGGTGACGTAATTGTATTGTAATTCTTCTCTGAAAAAAAATTACAGTGAAATTATGTTGACAAGTAAAGGGTGCGTTACATGTCAACAAAATTATGTGTTGATATTTTAATATTATCGTGTTGGCATTTTTAATACATGACATTGCTGAGTTAGGAGAGTTAGCAATTTTAAAAAGTTAGCAATTGATCACGCACATAATATGAAATCATGTTACACAAGCTAAAAATGATAGATTATACTGTGATTTAAGATTACATTATAAGGCTACTTATAATAGTTTATGATAGTTCGAATGACAGCATTATTTGGGCTATCGTCCACTGTTGCAGCTCCTCGCACCATCACCCAGACCCAGACACTCATCCTTTGCTTGGGTCACGCGCGAAGGTCGACTGATCAATCGGGTGCGTGATTGTTCGCTATTGTGGGCGCCCAGATGATTGCCCGCCCAACAACTTTTGTAATTTTTTTCTTATTTTTTTTCCACTTTTTACTCTATAAATAGACCTCATTTAACATTTTCAACTTCATCTCTTATATAATTTTACTCATATCTCTTTCCCCAACTCATTTCTATCTCATTCTAGTAACTTCAAGATGAATCCCAACGATAACTCAAATCCGACTAGTCCCGACGGAATGCCTTGGTTTCAATGCCCCAAGACTCGCAACTCACGCTCTTGGTCTGGGTCGCGGTGCAGAGGGTGTTATTGGACACGCTTAATGCCCTCGTCGCGAGCCAGAGACCGGCTGAGAGAGCATACCTCCAGGGATTCATCAAGCACCTCAAAGTAGACCTGCCCACCGTTCAAGAACCGCCAGTTCCGGTTTTGGAAAATATGGGTTTCGGTTTCGGTTTCGGTTCGAAAACCAGTGGTTTCGGTTTCGGTTCCGAACAGTCGGTTTGCGGACAATTCGTAGCGGTTTAGGTTCGGTTTCTCAGTTTCGCGTTTTTTTCCTTAATTTTTTTTGCCATGTAGTTTGAAATTATAAAATAAATTGAACAAGGAATTAGATAGTTTAAATTTAATTAAGACGAGTAAGGTGAAAATTATGAAATTTACAATTTGCATGTAAAAATTACAATGTGATAAAATTTACAAATAAATTACAATGTGGTATAATTTACAAACAAATTACAAAGTGATATAATTTACAAGTGTCGTATTCATCTAAACGTAAACAAATAAATACATGAAATGGGGGAAAAATGAATAAATTGAAAAGGGCTTGAGAGATTGAAGAGAGAAATTCTTGTTAACACAAGAATGGGGTGAGTGTAAGTGAGGATAGAGGGGAGTATTTATAGATAAAAATAGGGGGAAATGAGATCCAATTTGAATTTAAAATCAACATTTAAATAAAGAAATAAATAAATAAAAATAAAAGAAATGGTGCTTTGTGCAATCAATTTTGAATAGTGCAACCATCACCCACCGCCAACCAATCAATTTTGAAGACTACCGATTCATTAATCAATGTTAATTAGAGTATTATGTTTTATTTAAAGTAATCAATTCTTCTTAGTTTTATTAAACAATGTTGATAAATATTTATTAATAATGATCCAAACTCCATAGACTCCATACGTAAAAAAACGGCGTTAATTAATAAAATTGGAAATAGTATTATAATGGAGTTTAGTTTTAATATAATGGAGTATAGTTTCAATCGGAAATAGTATTACCGTAATGGAATATACTTTTAATATAAGGATTAACTATGTTTAAATTTATCATTGTATTGATGGTTCGGAACCGTGAACCGCGGTTAACCGGCGGTTCGGTAGCGGTTTCGGTTCGAAAAATTTGAAACTTGAACCGAACCGCGGTTCTAAAATTCACGGTTTCAGTTCGGAATATTTCTCGCGGTTTCGGTTCGAAACCGTAACCGGCGGTTACAGTTTTCATGCTTCACAAATTCGAATTAAGGTTTATCTATCATTCATCCAAACACATATATTCATGCTTCCAACACATAATCATGCTTCAAAAAGATCTCACAACCATGTTCTCATATATTCACATATCATTCACCAACGAATCATCCACAACCTCACACATACACATACATAAACGCATATCCACATACTTTCTCATGCAAAACATCAATCCCAACCGATTAATTTTTAGATCTATGATTTCTACACTCACTATATGCATGAGGGAATCAATAAAACATGGATTCAATGGAAAGGATGAGAAAGAGAATTCAAATATACCTTTCTTGTTCAAAAACAATTGGTAGGAATGATAATTAATGCGATTCTTCAATGAATCTTGAATTTCCAACTCCAAATTGATGCAAAACAAAGGATTGGTGAAGGATTTTTGGAGAGGATGAAGAGAGGAAGGGAGGCTTGTGAGGGAGAGAAAATGAGGGAGGGAGGCATGTGATTTGGTGGCTAGTGTTAGGGTTTTAGTTATTTAAGGTTTAGGTTAAATTCCCACACTAAATTAGAATAATTAAATTGTGGGAGAATAAAATAGAGGTGAATTCCCACAATTAAAAAAAAATAAAGTAGGCGTGTAATAGTGGGATGTAAACAAAGAAAATATATGGGTAAATTGCCTAAAAAGTTACAAACATTGGGGAAATTTTGGTTTTTCCCACGAACTATAAAAGTTGCCCCTAAAGTCACGAACTTTATCGGATCGTGCAAATTTCCCAAACTACCCGACCTGACGACATATTTCCATTAAAAACTTATCCCACGTGGCATGCCAGAGGCGTGACTTGGCAAAATTTCTGAACTCAGGTAATATAACCTCTTTTTGGCTGATTTTGAAAGCGCAACCCCAATTCAATCGACGAAAAACGTAATCGACAAGAGTGAAATCGTCGACAAACGGTTTAGGGATGAAATCGGAGACGTGTAAAGAAGATTCAATAAAAAAGCATAAAACGACGTCATTTTGTGCCCAGTCAAAAATTTTGCCAAGTCACACCTCCAGCATGCCACGTGGGATAAGTTTTTAACCGAAATATGTCGTCAGGTCGGGTAGTTTGGAAAATTTGCACGATCCAATAAAGTTCGTGACTTTAGGCACAACTTTAATAGTTTGTGGGAAAAACCAAACTTTCCCCAAAGTTTGTGACTTTTTAGGCAATTTACCCAAAATATTTTTAAATCCTCAAATTAAATAGGAATAGGATTTAAATTTGGTAATTTCTTGTAGGAAAAGACTCCCACGAAATAGGTAACAAATAAATTAATCCCACAAAGTAATTAATAGGCATAAGGGGCGAAAATAATGAGGTCTCAAAGAAGGAAAGAGTCATATCTTAATTAAAATAGGATATGGAGAGATTTGGCAAGATATGATAAGATTTAATTGGATTTTAATTCAAGGAAGGAAATAAACAAAGCACCGATTAAATCTACAAAATAATTCATTCTCCTAATTAATAGGAGAATTTCGAAAATTCCAAGGGATGGACAAGTGGTCAAAGGTCATGTAGAATAAAATAGGGACAATTTGGTTTGGATTTAATTTGGATAAATATCCCAAAACAATTGATTAAATTCAAGAAAGATAATATTATTTCTAATAAATAGGAGTGGCCGAAAAATTCCAATAAAATGGCTAGAATAATTATGCATGATCCCATTTAATTTAATTCACACATTGGAAATCAAATCACATTATCTCCCATAACACACAACAACTAATTTCGCATAATTAACTCAATCACGTAGAAAATAAATTTCATAATTGAATTTCCCAATCAACATCCTCATTAATAAAATAAAAAAAGTCGCAAATTTTCGGGGTGCTACATCCTTCCCCTCTTAACAGAAATTTCATCTCGAAATTTTCTTACGTCCTTCGAATATAGAATTTCTCTGTCATCTTGTCTTCCAAGCAGCTTCCTCATGTCGTTTAATTAACATTGTATTTGAAAGTCACATCGATGCCACTTTTAATAAATTACGCGAGAATAGACTATATTAAATTAAATCGCGCACTTCCTATCATCCCTCCTTGTCTTGCACGCTCTTTTGCGTTTGAACTTCGTTTCGTCTTTGCTATCTTCCACTCCTTAAAATCTTCCTCGTATTCTTTTTGTTCTTGCCGTTCAGGGAAAACGTAGGATATAGTAAAATAGTTCACACATCAAGCTTGCTCTAACGTTTCGCGCCATTCCAAGAATAGAAAAGTTTCATTGTCTGTTGACCTTCATTCCCACTCTCGATCTCCTTGCCTCGTATTATTTTTTCTTGACAAATTCGGGATTCGCCCCACACTTTCAGATTCTCGTTCGTTTTTATCACTTGGGAAAGTGAAAGATTATTTCAACTTAAACTACGGTTCGCGCGTATTTAATCTAGCCTACAACATAAGCACTCTATGTTCGCAACATACTTCATCATCTCACATCTCAACATCAACCATTCATACTTCAGGATAACCAAGTATAACACACAACATTTTAACATCCCAAAGCAAAACACTTTCGAACTTCACATTTATATTCAAAACTTTTGAAACAAAATTTTCCATACACTTTCACACTTTCCTCAAAATATTTCCACATCTCACTTTTAAAGTAAAAGTTTTGACTCAAAACGAAAACGTACTTCACATCAACTTTCATTCTTCGTATAAAACACTCCATAGAATAACGCATCATACTTTGCTCCTCATAACATAAATAACATCACACTTCCATAGCTCAATTTTCCAACGAAAAAGTTAAAACTATTTTTCTCGAAACTCAAAAATTTTCGAACAATTCATAAATACGGTATTTTCCATTGATCAAATCTTTTCATAAAATACAAGTCACCCCATTGTATAACATATCGCAAAACACACATATTTATTTTTATAACCATAGCTCTTCTATCCCATTGTAAAACCTACGTTGTTTTCATAACCATAGCTCTTCTATCCCATTGTAAAACATACTTTGTTTTAATAATCATAGCTCTTCTATCCCATTGTAAATCATACCTTGTTTTCATAACCATAGTTTCTCAACTTCTTTCTTGAAAACTTTCTCATAAAAATTTTTCATTAAAATAAATTACCACTTTCTTGATTGAGCGTGACGAAGCGGGATGTTGAGCCTTAAATACACAATTATTATTTTATCATCTTTTATTTTATTTTATTTATTATTTTAGTCTAGCGAAACAAGTTTAGACTAAGACTGAAAAAAGACTCTCGGGTCCAGAGCGGAAAGAAAAATTGCTCTGATACCACTCTGTCACGCCCGCATTTTCTAAGGATAGAAAACACGGTTGATCGCGACTAGGGGAGGATTAAAGAAGCCGGGAAGAAAGGGGAAAAACACTTCTTGAAATATCCCTCGTTCAGGGAAAACGTAGGAAATAGTAAAATAGTTCACACATCAAGCTTACTCATCTAGATCTATTTCACTAATGGGTTTATGATTTTTCACATAGTCCTCCTCTAAAAAGTTGCATGAGTACTCACGATAACTTTTTTATATTGGAGATTATAGAATGCATATGCTTTCGATCCTCTAGGGTAACCTATAAACAAACATACCTTAGTCCTTGATTCTAGCTTAATTGGATCATTTTTCAATACATAAGCCGAACAACCCCATATCTTGAGATGTTCTAGATTAGGCTTGCACCCAGTCCACAACTCATATGGTGTAGTTGGTATTGACTTAGGTGGTAAGTTGTCGAAAATATGACCTGCAGAAAGCAAGGGTTGTCCCCAAAATAAAATTGTTAAATGTGCATAACTCATCATTGACCGGACCAACTCTAATAATGTCCAGTTCTTTCTTTCAGATATGCCATTTTGCTGAGGTATGCCAGGTGGTGTCAATTGGGATTTCGTTCCCACTGCGGATAAGTAGTCCAAAAATTCAGCACTGAGGTACTCGCCTCTAGCGCGCCACGTATGATAAATTTGTGTCGGAAATCTATCGGGTCGATTGGATGAGAAATTTGATAATTAAAATAGTGGGAGTCTTTCTTAAATAATACTCCTCCGTCCGTGAATAGGAGTCTCATTTTTCTATTTTGGTTTGTCCGCGAATAAGAGTCCCGGTTCGTAATTACCATAAATGGTAAAGAGGCCACACATTCCACTAAATCATTCCACTCACATATCATTTAAAACTATTATATACAAGTGAGACCTCTATTTCACTAACTTTCTTCCACCCACTTTTCTTAATAGTTCTTAAAATTCGTGTCGGAATGAAATGTGACTTCTATTCACGGACGGAGGGAGTAATTATATTCTAAGAGTTTAATAAAAGCTTCACGACTCATTTTATTAAACTAGGATGAATTTAACTCCAGACACTGTTTAATTTGTTTTAATAGCTTAAAAAATATTGAGACTTCTAATTTTCTACTTTTAAAAGTGAGAGCGAAAGTTTATCTCATAAAATATTCATAAATGGAATTAAAATAGTGTTCGATAGAGTTAAAAGGTCTCACACCCTATAATGAAAGGAGTGGTGATTTACACAACTTTCAAAATTCTAATAACATTAAAAGTTTTCCATTTAACTATTAAAATTAGAAATACTTTGAATTTCCAAAGAAAGTATTTCAAGTAAGAAATTACAACAATGATTAAATAATAAACTCTTGGAATTTATGATTATAAAACAAAGGATGCAATATTCCAATTAGTCATTGTGGTGAAACAATTATGTTCATACATATATTTTCATCACAAGTTAAATTGGGATTATACGATTAAAGTGTTTTTTGAAATCATATTCGACATGATTGAAACTTTATGTTGATATAAGTATTCTACTTTCAATTAGTAGAAATTCAGAACGATCAAGAATATTGGATTTTAATTGAGGAATATGTATACCAAAAGATGCTTCGAGCGTACATGGCCTTGTACAATCAGCTCATGCACGTATACAAGATAACGCCACATCCACTTGTTTACCTAATTATGATAATAGATAATACTCCCTCTATCCCAGTTTAAAAGTCTCATTTAGAATTTACCATAAAATTTAACCTCATTGTTGAATAAATTTACACTCAATTGCCATTATTTTCATAAAAATAAAACAAAAGAAACACCTTTTACATACAAAAAGTCAAATGGTCCCACTTTCCACTACATCACTTCAATTATACACACTCTAAAACCACTACCTCACTTCAATTATTACACACTCCAACAATTTCTTAAAACACGTGCTCTAACTAAATTGCACTCCTAAACTGGGACGGAGGGAGTATAATATAACAGTTTATTTATTGAAATGTAAATAAACAAGTCTAAGGCTTCTTACTAAGAAGGTTAAGGTAGAGAATCTGATGGGTTCTCTTCTCAGTAGGGGACTTGACCGGATCTAGTAAGAAAAATGAGTTTACAACCTAGATAGGCCTTGGCTACCTATTGGTATGATTGTAGTGTTTGTGATAATTCTCTCTTACCTAAGAAGATATTAGTAACACTGGTGTGGTAGAGCACTGAAAGGATCAAGCTGAAATATATTCTGTATTGCTATCTACTAAAATAATATAGTTCAGAAATTTTAGTATTTCTTAGTCTGTGCAAATAATATTAATATGTTTTATTTACTCAGTATGAATCATGGTATCTTGAGTGGTAGTAATTGAATAATATGAAATATTAGAATATTATTTCGTAGAATTCGCATGCCCAATGTTGTACGATTTTATCCCCTGTGTTTGAAAAAGGAATTTATTATTTAGAAATTTGCGCAGTTGGAATTGTATTCCATGAATAATAAATAAAGTTTCAAACTAGAAAAACTCTTTGGAGAATTAATTTAATTCAAGCCGCATACCAAACAAAGAATTAAATTAATAGATTAAGATAATCTTAAATGCGGGAAATGTTTTAAAATAAAATGGAACACAAGTTCTTCGTAATTTGGTGATTTAGAAGGGAGTTCAATATTATTCTTTAGTAGAATAAAATAGCATTCCATTAGATAATACTTCTTCCGTCCGCTATTATGAGTCTCATTTCTTGCCGGCACGGGTTTTAAGAAATGTTAATAAAAGTGGCTGGAAAAAAGTTAGTGGAATATGGGTCCCACTTGTATATATTAGTTTTAAATGAAATGTGAGTGGAATGAGTTAGTGGAAGGTGGGACCCTATAACCATTTATGGTAAAAGTGAACCGGGTAAAATAGAAAAACGGGACTCCTATTCGCGGACGGAGGGAGTATATTAAATCATGGGTTAATTGATTTAATAAGTTTATTGTCTAATGGGCTAGCCCAACATCTAATCACTCCATGAATCCCCATTCTAGCCCAATAGTAGTCCATCTTATAAATAGGGAAGAGAGGTGAGAAACCTTAGCACACAATGGCACAACACACTCCTTTCCAAACCCAAGCCGTCACCGACCTTTTTTTCTCTACCTCTTGCATCAGTTTTCGTGCCCTTGCTCTAGGGAGATCAGGGTTTTGGATTTTGCTCTTGTTCTATCCTAATTCATGGGATTAGATCAAGACAATCTCGTGTTTATGTGTGGTTCTCCCAAGATCTCACTTCACCATATTGATTCTTCAAGATCCGCCTACCCGGATAAACAATCAAGGATGTGAGCATAGAATGGAAGTTTTGTGTGACACCCCAGAATTTCGTTCCTTTCTTTCGAGATAAATCGGATTTATTAGCTTAATTAATTTTATTTAGAAGACGTGTGATCGTAGAATTCTCATTGTAATCTCGACTTTTGAAATTATAAGTGCTCGATCTTGGAGAGTATTGATACTCCTTCTAGGGAAGGTAGCACGTCACACACAAAATTCTATAATTATCTCACAAGTCAATTTAATCTTATAAACTTTGCAATTTCTTAGGATTAAATCTTCCCATTAAGGTGGGTCGCGATAATATTGGAAATCACGTCTAACTAATGAACTTACTGTTTCTTAGGATTAAGGCTCCCACTAAGGTGAGTCGCTTTAATATTGGAAACTGCTTCATACATAGACTAATTCTTTGGAGACCATATATGACATAGATCGTACTTATCGCTTAATTATTTTTTAAGGTATGATTTTTTCTTTTAATCATAACTTAAGTGAATTAGGCAGAAAGTTCACTCATATTAATTTCAAATTAATAGATCGTTCTATTAAATCCATGATATTAAACTAAGATAATTAAATAATATGATTAATTAATGATTAATAATGAATAAATAATTAATCAAATATTTTCTTTAATTAATATTAATCAATTATTATTAAATGATAATAATAATGTTAATACTTATACTTTTCCATTAGGTTTAAAAAATCTAGATACAATAGGATTTAGTTGAAAAATACTTGTCCAAATCATCTTAAGATATATTCTAGATAAAAAAAAATTTATCAATTTCTTAAAAATAAGGATTATAATTCAAACCTAACCATATCATTATAAGTATATGTATTATAGACATAATCTACATTAAATTCTAATTTATTTATTCCATAAAAAAATGAAACTCTAGATTTAATAGGATTTATTTAAACAACAAAACTAATCTATCTAGACATATCCAGATACATAAAATAATCTATCTAAGTCCCTAAGATATAGATTAATATTCAAACCTATTTAAATCTTAACAAATTTATTTAATGATACTCCATATAATAATTAACTTTAATTTTAGTTACAGCATTTGACCGATTCAAGTTATCTAAATTACTTAAATTAATTTCCTATGAAGACATGGAGTCTCAAAATTTAAATTGGATATGGAGTCCTTTTACAAATACACGCAAAGAACCATCCCCACAAATCACAATTCCATTATTCACGTGATAAATCAAATATGAGAAAATGCATTATTTGACAAAACACGTATATGTAGAATCAGTTTCACAAAGCACGAAATCAATTTCCAAGAAAAACGCGATCAGTTCATAACCAGAATTCATATAATTCAAAATTGAATCAGTCACACAATTCACGTAATCTGTTTCATACATCAGATTTTCTCGGGCATCACTCTTAGCCAACACAACCAGCGGTTGCCTCTGTCAGCCGCAATTTTCAGAAATCGCTGATGCACCTCTGGTCCAAATCTGGTGCACCGCTCTTGGTCGGGTAAAACAGGTCCAGCAGTACGTTCCCTCCGACCATGCGCCTCATCGTCGGTCAGGTAGCCTTGGCGCTGATCTCGCCTGAGAAGACTCGGTCAGCAGCACCAACCACCAACCGACTCCGTGTCTTCCGCAACCGGCTGCTCTTAGCCAGAAACAACACAACCAACAGCTTCTGCCATCAGCCACACCCCCGGGAATCGCCGGCGCTGTTCTCGGCGTGAAGAACAGCCCGCAGCGCTCTTCGGCTTCCAGTGATGCAGCGTCCTCGTCGACCAACCAGCCCCGTAACAAGGTCGAAACTTGTCGACCATCGGCGCCCGCTTCCCGTCGACAAAACATGTGTGATCTGGAGCTACCCTCGGCATTCAACCCGCAGCTCCCACTGAACTTTCGTGACATGGGGGCTGGGGCTGCTCTCAGCCATGAACGGCCAGTATCCCCTTTTATTAATTTTCATATTTGAAAATTTGTTGCGTGAAATCTGATTAATGCAAAAAACTGATTGTCTCACCCAAGGACACAATCAAATTTCTTTTCGAAAGTTTTAGATTTACAGTTCTTCATTCAATAAGAATTGATTAAACACTAAAACATGCATCGAAAACTTTAAACATGTATTCATACAATCAAAGCATGTAATAAATCAAACAATCAAAGCCTAAAAATAGGCTTTGATACCAATTGTTGACTTTGCAGCGGAAATCTATTTAGTTTGATTGAAAGATTTAAATCTAAACATGCTTTTTCCAGATTGTAAACTTAGAATCATGTTCAAACAAGCATATAATCACAGATTGTACTAAATATATGCAATTAAATAAAACATACCGTAGGAATTCAAAAGTTGACTTCAATCACCTTCTTCAATATATCTCAGCCACTGATCTTCTGATCTGATCCCTTTAACTCGGAATTGACGTTTGTGTGGGCAAAGCTTGTCAATCCTCAAAAGCCGGAGAGGAATTGAAGACAGAAATCTCTGGGTTGAAGAACCCTAAATCTCGAAATTTCACTCTCTCTCACAGATTGCAGAGAACAAAAATTATCTCTTAAATTAATTATGTCTTATTTTCTTCTCCCTTTTATATTAAGTTAATTATTTTGAGTCAGACCAGGGATCTGTGGAGGATTGGATTGGACCACAGTTCAGGCTTTCACTAATTAAATTAAAAGTAATTTAATTCAAGCTCAAACATAAATATTATTATCATCCACTATAGATATAATATTGACTTCCCGTCCAAACCGAAATTACGAGTATTACGGGACTTCCTCTTTAATTAAATCATTTCCCGTGTTTAAGATATAAATATCCATTAATTAATGTTAAGTCTACTATCCGACTTTTATCAATTAATTTCTTTTTCCAATAGTGGTCTAATTTAGAAACATTAATTTTTATTCATGGAATAAATTCCAACTGGCTAGTTTTCTGAAGAATAAAACCTTTTTCTAAACACCTCTTGGGGATTATTATCACACTCACCTCTCCCAAGACACGATTCATTCCAATTATAATACTAGCACCACTTAGACATTAATGATCACTACCCAATATATCAGGATTCTTGGGCAATAAAATACCATCACCATTTGATAGGTCAAAGTAATTTTCAATTAATATCATATGCTCAATGTTATGTCAACAATGATTAAAAAATGACAATCACCGAGACCTAGTCTTTCAGTAAATAGCCAAGAAAGACTTATCTCACTGGTTGATCCTTTCAATGCTATATACCACACCGACGTCGTTCATTTTGAGGCCTATTTGTTGGGGCTATATGATGTGCACAATGGGACCTCAAATCCTGTTCGGAATAATGTGCACAAGAGCCGTGAGCCATCCTAGAAGGGTTGGCCGGCCATGGTGTCCGTGGAAGGTGGCCACCTTTATGGTACACGATTCTCAGATATGGTATGAGTTTTTAAGAACTTAGACTGATCAGTCGGACTTTTAAGATCACAAAGAATTTAGTATTCTCGGGCCTTTTAAAAAAAATCCGTGTGTGATACTGTTGATGGATGACAACTATATAATGTAAGTTTTGTTTTTGGCAAGTGTCCACAAGTACCCATGTACTTAGCCCTGCATGTATTTATAATGTGCAGGTTGAACGTCAAGAGGAAGGAGTATTGATCGGAGTCGATGTTATTGAATAATCAAGTTGATCTTCCAATGATTCGTGTCTCCATACACGAAGTCGTTTAGTTAGGACTTATTCCGCTGTTCTTTTGTGAAGTGAGAGTTTTAGAATCTCACCATCGAACTCTGATTTATTTGATGAATTGTTACATTCTAGCTTCGAACCATGTAATCAAGTACTTGGCTTCTTTTCTATGATATCTATTCGATTCGGCCGTTGTGCAAGTTTCTCAAGTTCTACTTCTTTTCTCTCCCCGTTTCTTAAATCCTTCTCATTAGTCGCAGTTTACTCGCTTTCGTCATCCTTAGCAAAATGCGGTCGTGACAATTTGTGGTCAAGAAATCATAGATTTATGGGAGGTTCAGCTAGCAACGTCGATCCATTCATTGATCAAAAGGTAACAATCGATTATCTACATCAAAGAGCATGTTTATGTGTGATTTTATGTGATTTTATTTTTTTGTTTTAGTTTGTTTTTTTTTTGGTTGTATTTTTGGGTAATGTAGGATTTTTATTTTAATTAAGTACTCTCCCCGTTCATAAACTATTTCCATTTTAGTATGTCCCTAAAAGGTATGAACTTTCTAATTTTGAAAACTATTTTCTCTACACTTTAATTACTTTTTCTTTCTATCTATCTCTTACTTTACCAATTATGCATTAAAACCCGTGCCGAACCAAATGTTCATACTCTCTCCGTCCCAAGATAAGCAAGTTGTATTCCTTTTTGTGATGTCCCACTATAAGTGAGAAATTTCCCTTTTTAGCAAAAAAATATCTCTCTTACTTTATTCTCCACCTACTTTTTTCTCTGTGTACTTTTCTACTTTTCTATCTCTTATACTTTATTCTCTCTACTTTAAATCTTTTAAATATGAATTCCTTAAATTTCGTGCCCAAAAGAAATGGTTCGCTTATCTTGGGACGGGGATGCACTTTTTATTAGCACTATAAATACCTGCAAGTATACAGAGTAGGAATAGTATAGCTAAAGGTCAGTACCGGATATCAATCACGGGAAAAACAATCACAGACTGTCTACCTTCTACTAAGCTTCGTTCATTATTTGGAAAACTGAAAGTTTTGAGAATTTTGAAAACTAAAAACAATTTAAAAGCAAGAAAACAACTAATTGCAAATAATTAAAGAGGTAAACTATGGGAGATAAGAGAATTGCAGAGATGAGCATTCATAGTTATGGTTATACAAATTCTAAATACAATACCCTAGCACAGTTTATACTTCGATAGAATGAGTCACATAAGTTTTGCCCTTGCGGCACAAGCGTAGATTATTAACACTAGGGTGTCAATCCTAGATTCGTAACTCCTAAAAGCTCCTAAGACCCTTATAAAGTCCTCACTCTCAAATAACAGTGTCGTTTTAAGGGAAGCTAATTGTAGTGTCTACTAAGTGGATCTAACTCGCCAACCTCCTTTCACGATTATGTAGCAAGTTATACTAAATCATCACTGAAGGTGTCACTTAAACGTGACTTTCACGATTATGTAGCAAGTTATATTAAATCATCATTGAATGTGTCACTCAAACGTTAAGTATTATAGAATAACTTAGGGGAGAAACGAAGTAAAAACAAAATGGATATTAAATAGAAAACAAAATTTTATAACCAAAATCATTACTAACACATCCCTAGAATCGTATGAATTTAGTTACACATAATTGAATAAGCTAAAAACATAGAATGAAGGGAAAACAAAGTGAGCATAAGAACTAAAGCAATAAAATCAAAAGGTTGAATCCTTGTAGCTTTGATCTTCTCATGATTCCTTCTTCAACCTCTTGCACAATGAAGAACCCTCAAATTTATGCTCTAGAATTATATGGCAAAAAGAGGATCCTTAAGGAAGAGGTTTGAGGGGGTATATATAGAGGAAAAATTGAGCAGCAACAAATAAGGTAAAACATGGCTAAGTTTGGTAAATCTTGAGGAGAAAGTAGGTCAATTCTGTGCCCTTCGTTTTCCCAGCGGGCTGCTTCACCTTAGCCAGTGGTCGCTGCATGTTGATCCGTAGTCTCTGCCTCTCGAACAGTGGTAAATACACTTCAACCCAGCGGTTGCTGGAAATTGTCCCGTAGCTTCTAGATCATTTTGGAGCGGTCACTGGGCCTGTTTTTCGTTTCAACATAACGTTCTCCGGAACGGACCGCTACTTGCTCACAGGTCGTTGGGCCACAGCGGTCGCTGTATGGGTCGCAGCGGACCGCTGGGCGTCTCGAAAGCTCCAGATTTCCAATTTCGACTTTTTGCTGTCTTTTTAGGCTCAAATATGCACATTTCTCACAAAACACGTCAAAATACCAAAATAGATAAAATATGTAAAATGTGGACATGAATTGTGATTTTGACATTAAAAACGGACCAAATAAATGCCTTAAAATAGTGCAAAATCCGAGCATAACAATTCCGCCAAACTTACATTTTGTTTGTGCTCAAAGAAAACAATAAAGACACAAAATAGACGCTCGGAATGCACAAGGACTAGACATCATAGTTGCCTCAAAGTATGGAATAGATAGACCAAGCATGTATTAAAGCAATCAAATCAACCAAGGCTTATTAGTGCACTTTCATTACTAACTCGTGGAACACCTTGAATTCATGCACTCAGATGTGGCAAATTTCCAAAGATGGAAAGTTATTTATCTCTCACTCTCAAAGTGTACCAAGGTAATGTGTATAAACACGCAAATCATGCATCATGCAAAGTTTACCATAGGCTCGCTCAAAGTCTAATCCCTCCTCTACTAGATGTGATTAAGCATCAAAAGTCCGAAAGGTCTTTATTTTTTGTTTTAATGTAGGCTCTTTGGTAGGTGAGAAATATATGGTTAAAAAGTGACTCAAAACAAAAATATCCCAAGTAGAGTAAAATTGACTCCACTTTTCTAAACGCCCAAGTTACATCTAACACTTTATTTTTCTCCTTCAACTCACTTTATTTTTCTCTTTTCTTCACAACATTTCTTTCTTTTTCTTTTTCTTTTCTTTTGTTTTCATTTTATAATAATCCTTTCTAGATCAAGCACACTTTTTAATTTTCACTTTTCACAACTTGTAGTTTTCTATATTAAGCACACTACTTTTTATACTTTCCTCCTTATCTCTCCAATTCCTTTACAAAGGATATCAAAAATTATACTAACCCAAGGAATTGTCCCTATTTATTTTGGCTTCCAAACAATAGACTTAAAGGCTCAGAATTGACTCCAAATGGAAAAAAAAATTGAGAGGGTAAAAAGTTTGGGAATAAAGGCAGCTAAGAAAAGATGGCCTAACATCCTCCTAAATCAACTTAAACACTATTTAAACTTAGGCAGATTAGGAGCAAGTTCTAGAAACATATACATGAATGCAGATAAATCACACAAGAAAGAAATTAGGCTCAAATCTCACAAGGCGAACAAACAATTCACTAATTGTGCACCTTTACACCAAACCATCATATCAAAACATCAAGCCATAATTAATCAAAGATGAAAAGAACTTCATATCATTAACAACTCGGTCTAATGTGTCCCTAAACATGCGTGTTTCTAAGTTTCCCATGCTATGTTCATGACATGGATTCACCTTCGGGTTTCTAATTTATAAAAAACCTAAACTCACGGTCCACCATTTCATCCCCCCAAACTTATTTACAACAAAGTGTAAAATAAGTTTGTACAGTCGGTAGGGACGTGAGTAAACTACTCAAAAGAAAACATACCTAGAATTTTTTCGCGTAGCGGCTGGATGGGGCAAACATTCGAAAGTTTCAAACCCTTGGAGAAAGAAAGCAAGCCCACTCGAATAGGTCTTCAAAATCCCCACCTAAAAGAGCACTTCATAGGTGATGTACATCTCACCCATGTCCGCTGTGAAGTCCGTGGTCGGGATGCCAATGTGCTCGACAATCGTCGTGATCAACTCCCCCAACAAATGGGGCTCCCGTCCTTCTTTGAGATGCGGTCGACGTAAGTGGTGAAGAGGATCCAAAAGTTGATCCCCTTCTTGTTGAGAAGGCTCCACATCCCATCTGATTTGGTTTGGGACACTCCTCCACCGTCAGTCCGAGCAAACATCAATAGAGTCATAGCCCGGTGGAGGTACTGTAGGTTGGGCTTGCGGATGGAGGAAGACTTGGCATAAGCCGGGATGAAGTCCTCTCCCTCTATGGTCATGGCTCTATAAACATCAGAGTAGTCATACTCCACTTCTTCGCCGAGGTTGAGGTTGTAGCAATGGAACACCTCGCAGAGATCCTCCATGGAGAAGGAATGGTTGCGGTTGCTGAGGCAGAAGTCTAACGTCTCAGGGATGCGGGAACGACAGTTTTTGTGCACCTTGAGCATGCTTAGGAACTCGAGAGTGAGTCTCCTATATGAGCCATCGCCCTTGGAACATGTGACTCAAGCCATTTCCCTCCCTGGCGTTGCACAACGCCCAGAAGTCTTCAAGAATCCCCAAGGTAGTGAGGGGAAGCTCATGTGGGTAGCTAATTCCATAGCTCTTAGAATTTTCGGGTTTGCCTCTTGTTGTCATCTTCCTACAAAAGAAAATCAAGCTCTTAAGAGAGCACCAAACAAATAGACAAACAAATGTTTCCCCCAAACTTGCACTCAACCACACAAATATAAAAAAAATCAACAATGAAGTGCAAGTTTGTATCAATGTGTTCTAAAGTGTAGCATGTGAACATGTAGAGCAAAACCAACACAAAAGAACAACAACAATCCATCCCCCAACGTGAATTAAATCACCGTGCCGAGAAGTATCAACATAGATATCACAAAACAACAATCTCTGTAATCTACACATGTATTGCAATTCATGGAAATAATAATAGCCTCACAATGCTATGACCATGATTGCAATATATAAACAACAAAGAAAAAGAGAGGATTCACTAACAAAAACCAACAATTCACCACCCTAGGCAAAATCTAACCATGAAAAATAAGTAGAAACATCACCACACTCATCCCCCATACTAAAACATGCTTTTCAACCGAACAATTCATCAAGAAAGAGCAAAAACCATTGAAGAATTCAATCTAAACTCAGAAACTAAGAGTAGGATTCATACCTTGAGTTGGAGAGAATTGGACGATGAAAGCTTAAAATTCGGAATGGAAATGGAGAATGAGAGTGTGGGTGTGTGAATTTGGTGATGCTTTGTAGTTGAGGTCGTGTGCAAGGGAGAACTGGAGAGAAAAGATGAAGAATGGAATGAGAAATATACCATTTAAAGAAGCAGTTTATGTCACTGACCTTCACGCATCGACCGCTGCGTGTGTTCTAAAAACGACGTATCTCTCCGAACCGCTGCAGCCCGCCCTAGGGTTCGACCCGTACCTGCACACGTGTAAAAGAGTAGCAACCACTATGGATTTGCACCGGCCGCTATGAATTAATTTTTTTCATGTGCAAAGTGGACGAAAATTAAGGAAAAACAAAAATAACGAAAAATAAAGAAAAACAAGTTGGGTTGCCTCCCAACAAGCGCTTTTGTTTTAAGTCATTAGCTCGACATGAAGTGACCCAACTAGGTGGGCGGCTCGACGACCCTTGTGCTAAAAATTGCAAATTTGAACAATTTAGTCCCCAGCTTCTTCTACCATTTGTATTTCCCTTTCGCGGTCTTGATCACATAGATTTCGGGGTTGACTTGCGGTTGAGTCCTCTTTTTCTTCTTCTTTGGTTTTTCCGGCGAAGAAACCATAGGAAGCTTAGACTTGCCCTTTTTAGGAGCTTGAGGTAAAGTGTTAACAATAAAAACAGAAGGGTTAGAAAGATCTTCCCATTCTAGTTGTCTATAATGCTTTGCAGTGTCGGTCATCATGAACACCCTGCATTCATGCCCCATATTAGCTCGTTGTGCCTCTTCATACTTAAGCATTGCGCTCTCTATCTTGTAGGTGGACTTGCTAACGTTGTCACTAATTGTAATCTCGCCCCTACCTACGTCAATAAGAGCATTGCATGTGGCTAGAAAATCTCTGCAGGGAAATTGAAATCATCTACCTTTACCAACACATCCTCGATCATGTCCACAGTCTTGATTGCGGTGTTATCGGCCAGTATTATGGTCACATCTGATGTCTTGAGTGGGCCGATGTTGAGATTTTCATAGTACTTCAGTGGCATGGTGTTTATGCTCGCCCCTAGATCGTTGAGGGCCTTGTCCACATTTCCTTGCCCAATTGAGCATCTAATGATGAATTGGCCAGGATCTCTTTGCTTCACGGCCTTCTCCCTTTGAATGATTTCGCTTCAATGATGAGGCAACTTAAGGTCGGATTTTGTAGGATTCTTCTTCTTCATCACGGCCTCTCTTAGTAGCTTAGCATACCTAGGTATTTCCTGCAACGATTCAACAAGAGGGATATTAGTATGGACCTTACAGAACATGTTTAAAAAGTACTTGAACTGCTCTTCAAGCTTAAACTTCCTCTTTGACTAGAAAGGGAGTACAATCCCGTTGTGCCGCACGAGTCCATCTTTGGCAGGTGCTTTTGCCTGTTCGGTAGCGGCTCGCGGCGGAGTGTGCAGCGGTCCGCTGGGCGTCGGGCAGATGATAGGCTCGGATTTTGCACGGTTTTAAGGCCATTATTTGGTCCATTTTGTATGTCAAATGTGCATTACATGTTCATTATTTGCATATTTTATCTATTTTCGTATTTTGACATGTTTTGTGAGAAATGTGCATATTTAAGCCTAAAAAGGGAGTCAAAACGCGAAGTCGGAAATTTAGAGTAGATCTACATGTCTAGCGGTCTGCTGCAACACTGTCGGCGACCACTGGCGCCCAACTACCACTAAATCAGTAGTGGCCCACTCCGGGAAAGTTGTGCATGAAGAACAAGACGGCGATCGCTAGGAAGTACGTAGCGACCGCTACAGAGAGTCCAAAGAGTTAGGGGAAGATAGCCAGCGACCGCTGAAACAAGTGCAGCGACCGCTGCCTAAGAGTCAGAAGATTCATTAAGGAGCGAAAATCTCTAAGCCTCTTTGTAAATTACTTGAAAAAGATGTGAAATTTAATTTTACTTCAAACTGTTTGCAGGCTTTTGAGGACTTAAAGAAGGTGTTAGTGAGTGCTCCCATTCTCATCACCCCCGATTGGAGCCAACCATTTGAAATCATGTGTGATGTAAGCGACATTGCTGTTGGTTCCGCCTTGGAGAAGAAGAGAGATAAAATTTTTAGAGTCATTTATTATGCTAGTAGAACTTTAGATTCTGCACAAGCTAATTATACGACTACAGAAAGGGAGATCCTTGCTATAGTTTATTCTTTTTATAAATTCAGAGCTTATCTTCTAGGGACTAAGACCATTGTTTACACTGGCCATACAGCTATTAGGCACTTGTTTGCAAAGAAGGACGCAAAACCAAGACTTATTCAGTGGATCGTACTACTCCAAGAATTCGATGTGGAGATTAGAGATAGAAGAGGATGTGAGAATGTAGTAGCGGATCACTTGTCTCGGTTGGAGCACCCGATGGAGGGAGACTATCTATCACGAGAAATCAATGAGGACTTCCTCGACGAGCATCTATTCTTCACTCAAGCCACTTTCCCATGGTATGCCGACATTGTTAATTATTTAGCAGCCAAGGTAAATCCTCCCGATCTTACTCCTTACCAAAGGAAGAAATTTTATAGAGATGTTAGATCTTATTTTTGGGATGTGCCCTACTTGTTCAAGAGATGTGCAGATTCTATACTTAGGATGTGTGTACCGCAAGA
Organism: Salvia splendens; assembly: GCF_004379255.2. Classification (NCBI taxonomy): domain Eukaryota; kingdom Viridiplantae; phylum Streptophyta; class Magnoliopsida; order Lamiales; family Lamiaceae; genus Salvia; species Salvia splendens. The sequence goes on along the minus strand of NC_056050.1, from coordinate 9,558,427 downwards.
AAATTGAGTAGCCATACTTCAAAAGATGCCACTCGCCACCAACTGGATGACACTTTTGTGTGCAAAGGACCGCCATCAAAATTCTACAAAGTGGGTTCTATTGGCCAACCATCTACCATGAGTCCGCCAGTTTTGTGCTCCAATGCAACACCATCATTGATTCTAATGATTCAATTCCTACCAAAACTAATGATTCTAAAGTTGCAACTGCTTTTGTGAGGAAAAATATTTTTAGTAGGTTTGGTACACCCCGCGCTCTCATAAGCGATGAAGGATCTCACTTCAACAATAGGTAGCTAGATAACGTATTGGACAAGTATGGAGTCAAGCATAGAGTCACCTCTCCTTACCACCCCCAAGCCAATGGGCAGACCGAGCTTGCAAATAGGGAGATCAAGTCCGTTCTACAGAAAACAGTGAGCATTAATAGAAAGTATTGGGCACTCCGTTTGGATGATGCATTGTGGGCATATCGCACTGCATACAAATCTCCTATAGGTATGTCTCCTTATCAATTAGTTTTTGGGAAATCATGTCATTTGTCTTTTGAGTTGGAGTATGGGTCCTTTTGGGAGGTAAAGAAGTTTAATCAAGACTTCCAAAAGGTCGGCGAGGAGAGGTGCCTCTTCCTTAATGAAATAGATGAGTTTCGAATGGAAGCATATGATAGCTCCTTTACTTACAAGGAAAGGATGAAGGCCTACCATGATAGAATGATTAGCCCACGATAGAATGATAGCTCCTTGGGGGATGTAGTGTTGTTGCACAATTCAAGACTCTCTCTTTTCCACGGAAAGTTGAAGTCCAAATGGACCGGTCCTTACATGATCAAGAAAATCTATGATAGTGGGACAGTTGAGTTGCTAGCTCCGGATGGGACGTTGTTTCAAGCCAATGGCCACCATGTTAAGAAATACTATAGCTCGGACAAGGTGATGGAAGAGGAAGTGGCACTAGAGGAACCACCTAATGAGTAAAAAGGGTAAAGTCAAGCTAATAACTATAAAAGAACGCTTGTTGGGAGGCAACCCAGCCATTTATTTTCAATTTTTGCTTAAGTTTTTGAGTAGTTTTGTGTTTAGTTTTCCTTTTGTGTCAATTGAAAATTTTCGCAGGCTCTGGACTTTCCCCAACGACCGCTGCAACGCGCGCAGAGGCCCGCTAGACACTCACTAGAAACATTCTACTGGAGTGCACCCAGTGACCGCTGCCCAATTGTAGTTACCAGCGTGATTTTTTTGAATTTTTTGAATTTTTTCCCCGTTCAGCCACTACGCAAAAAATTCCAAGGTATGTTTTCTTTTTAGTAGTTTACTCACATCCCTACCGACTCTACAAACTTATTTTACAATATGTTGTAAATAAGTTTGGGGGGATGAAGTGGTTGACCGTGAGTTTAGGTTTTTGCTTTAGTTTTAAGGTTTTTAGTTTAAGTTTTTATTTTAAAACCCGAATGTGAATCCATGTCATAAACAAAGCATGAAGAACTTAGAAACACGCATGTATATGGACACATTAGACCGAGTTGCCAATGATATGAAGTTTTTCATCTTTGATTAAGTATGGCTTGACGTCTTGATTTGATGGTTTGGTAAAAAGATGCATAATTAGTGAATTGCTTGTTCATCTTGAATCATGCTTATACCTTGTGAGATTTGAGCCTAATTTCTTTCTTATGTGATTTATTTGCATGCATGTATATGTTTTAGAACTTGCACCTAGTTTGCCTAAGTTTACATAATGTTTAAGTTGATTTATGAGGATGTTAAACCATCTTTTCTTAGCTACTTTTATACCTAAAATTTCGACCATCTCAAATTTTCAAAAATTTTCCCTTTGGAGCCAATTTTGAGCCTTTAAGCATATTCTTTGAAAGCCAAATTAATGGGGACAATTCCTTGGGTTAGTATAGTTTTTACTTTATTTTGTAAAGGAATTGGAATGATAAGGAGGAAAGTTATAAAAATGTGTGCTTGATCTAGAAAGGATGCTTATGAAAAAGAAAAAGAAAAGAAAAGGAAAGAAAGGCTATGAGAAGAAAAGAAAAACCAAAGGTTTGGAAAGTGAGTTGAAGCAAAATACTAGGTGAACTCATCAAGTGGGGGAAGTTTCTACAAACTCAAGCTGAGTAAGGTCAAGATTGTCATGGAAAGGCTTCTAAACACAAAAAAGGAGTTCAATGATACATCAGTGACCCCATCACATGTGAATGTAAAGAGTACTCCCACAGAACACAATGATAATCTGCTAAAGAGCCGGATTGACAAGCTAGAGGAAACCCTCTAGTCAGTGATTGAGTCAAGCCAACCTCAATTCATTCCAATCCAACCCCACTTCCAGACTGATCAAGTGAGTCGCCACCAGAATATAGGGAGATCTGCAGTTCAAATAGGAAATGGAATCCTAGAGGTCAGGCAGAGGTCTACCAACAGGAAGACCCACAATGTGGAGAATGGAGCAATATTCGACTTCCACTTGGCATATGGGATATCCACACTACTAATCTCACCCTGAATTTCAAAGTCATGAGTACATCCCACCGACATACCAACCTGACTACGCCAGCTATTACCCTTCATACCCAAATCATCCTTATCAGACCTACCCTCCCGATACAGGAGCTTACCTACCGACATGGTCAAATGAGGATTGGCAAACTCAAGATCCTCAATATTACCAAAGCCAAAATTGTCCTGATCAACATCAATACAAACCTCAGCCTCAACAGAGTTTTGAATTACTATTGGGCGAGAATCTTTACACAAATTCTAAAGGGGAGGAGAGTGAGGGGTTGATCATATCCCAGAAGAGCATGAGGTACCACTTGAAATTGAATGACGAGTTGACGATGGAAATGCAGCACGCTCATGATGTGCAGAAATCTAACTTGGATTAAATGAACCCCAAGAGAAGGAAGACAGGGTCATCAAATGTAGTGTAGAAGTCGACAATACATTGTTATACCTCCGAACAAGAAAAAAGGTGCATGGACTTGATGAGAGGAAAGAAGGATTTACACCTGGAATGGAAAGAGAGAATGAACCGGCAGAAAAACCACCTCCAGTGATTGACAAGTCTGTAGGATATTGCGAGGATGACGAAAGACCGAAGCTCAAGAAGGGGAGAACTAAAAGAAAGGCTGCAAGGCTTAAGGCAGAGAGGCCTCCTGACCCTAAATTACGTCCTAAGGAGAAGAAAAAGTTTCAGGGGACGTACAAGAATCACAAGAAAAAGCGGGCAGTCATGATTGTCTAGTCGAAGAGAGAGGGGAAGAGTTAATTCAGGAGCTCTAGTCGAAGACTGTTCCCATAAATAATTCCCTACTTCTGAGCTGATCAAGCTGAAAAAGACATCAAAACCACTTGATCCAGTCATTTGCAAGGGCGGCAACGGAAACCAGAGGATGGAATACTATGAGAGGAAAGGGAAGCTGCCAACCCATAAGTACAGTGGTACAAGGATGATTAACTGGGCAGAAAGTACTACTTCTCAAGTTTCAGTGGACAATGAAGCAAGTCAAATCCAATAGAGCAGGTGCAAACTTGAAATTAAAGTGATCCACCACATCCTAGGAGCTACAAAGTTTCAGGGAGTGTCCTGCTTTATAACTTTCTCTTTGGTAATCCACATAAAAAGGATAATGGTAAATAAATCGGCAGTATATGTAGCCAGAGAAATCTCACTACGCATACTTAGCTTGATCAGTTAAATAAGTGTTTGTTGGGCAATTCTCAGAAATTTACTTACTCAGCTTAGGATATGAGCAATTGATCAAGTGGATTCTGAAAATTACCCACGACTTGGAATAAATGTTTTTATTTTTACTTTTTGTTTTAAGAAGAATTTTCAAAAAAATAAAAAACAAATAAATTTTTATAAAATAGCAAAAATATTTTTAAAATTTTTGGACGTACCTGGTAGGGATTTCATTTTCCTACTTTATTTTAAGCACGGTTTTAGTTAAACAAGTGAAAAAGAAAATTATTGTGCACTTTTGTCTTCTAACCGGGAGAAAGCTAAAAAAGGATAAAATAAAAGGAATATTATAAATCCTTGAATTTTGAATTTTGGAAGAGGAAGGAGAATAGGCGTTGACGTCACGAAGATCGTTTCACCTTCCTTTGTAGATATCTAAACGTACTTCACCCCCCTCACTCTCAACCTTCTGCAAAGTACCTTTTCAGCCAAAAATGGACAAACCCTCTACCTCTGGTCTACCACAGAAACCTTCCGCCAGACGTCGAGTTTGGTTGATCCCTACAACTCCTAGGCCAGAAGGTATAACTCTTCCTACATCGCAACCGAGACTACTCATAAGTATCGGTACATCTCAGCCACCGAAGACGTCCAAAGGCAATTTGTACTCTAGGATCATTAAGGAGGCGATGGATTAGCTCAATCGTGAAAGAGTCAATGAGGGCGAGACAAACTCTAACGAGAGTTCAAGTGAGGCTGTAACCCCATTGGGCACCCAGACTAGCCCTACATCGTCGTCCTCACTCAGATTCAGCACAGACGACGAAGGAGAGGCGGAGGAAAGCCAGGGGAGAAAGAGAACAGGTCGGACTTTCGAAGAAATCACTTCCGAAGTGATTAGGGATATGCGCGAAGCTGAAGAGAGGGAAGAGAAAAAATCAAAAGAAAATCAAGAAGCTGATGAGCCAGTGCAAATTCCTGCAGAAGCAGTCAATATGGAACACCAAGAGAATCCCATTAGAGAGATTCACGACCTGACAGAGATAGATGATGAGGGGTAGCTGCGTCTGATGACTGGATGAGCCAAATGGAGGACGGTGAACTTACTGATAGAAGAGAATGCGGAGCAAAATGCTATGCTGAAGGCTCAAAGGGAGCAAATGACCAAGATGGTCAACCTGGTGGATAGAGTAATCTCCTGGATGGACAGGGAGACTCAATCATCCAACCAACCCTCACCTGCGGTCTCAGCAGTAGGGCAAAATGAACTTCCACCACCAGCCAACCACCCTCTGCCTTTCCTGACTCACTTGCAGCCAAGAGGACCAGGAGCTCTGGCTCCCAAGGGAGCTAGAAAAAGAACTAAACTAATGAACCAAGTAAATTTTACTTTTTTGTTTGAGTTTTTTCACTTTTTAACTTAAGCATGCTCTTTCTTTTTATAAACATGTTCCTTTTTGCCTGTATATATATAATGGTTCATGCTTTTTGTGTTCTTCTCCCACTTAGCCCACTACTTGGTCTAAGTGTGAGAAGTTTAACTGTTTTCCTTGATAATATGTTCATGTATGTTCTGTGTCCTTCCCACACTTATCTCATTGCATGGTCTATGTGTGAGAATTTTTTGTTAAAGATATGTTTGTGTAGTTTGGGTTTTCTATCTGTTCTTCTCACACTTAGCCTACTTCTTAGTCTAAGTGTGAGAAGTTTCTTTGTTCCTTCTGTTTTAGTTGTTAGTGTTTCTAGTTAACATGTTTTTATCTTCTCCCACTTAGCCCACAACTTGGTCTAAGTGTGAGAAGTTTGTTTCTCTGCTTTTGACACCAACCACCCTGTTTTCCACTTCATCGAGTCACTTGAGGACAAGCTATAATGAAGTGGGAGGGGGGAAACAATTGATGTAGTTAGTGTCAAAGTTATGTTCGTTTAGCTAGGATTCTTCTGCTAGGTGTTTTTGCTTTATGTGTTTTCGGAGAAGATCCGGTTTAATAAAATAAAGGCAAGATTCCCTTAATAAGAGAGATTGAAGAGATGATACATGTTGATTTGTGAGTTTCTCTTCTTTAATAAATCAAAATCTACTTGGAGGATGTAAGAAAGATGGAAGTAGCTTTAATCTAACCCCTCTTTGAAGCCCTCTAAAATGTGAGTTGAAAGCCAGAGTATAACACTTTCAACTAAAATAAAAAAATAGAGAGGCTGCCATTGATGCTTAGAGGGAAATGACACAAGCTAGTGAGGACTAAAGGCAATAAGAACCACCAGTTGAGCCTAATTCTTTCGAATCATGCGAACCCGCCTCACTGTAAGGGCACCCCTAGTTACACCTTTTGAGCCTGAAATAAGATCATCCCTTCTTTGGAAATCCTAAACCTTCATGTCATGTGAAAAAGGGGATAGGCTAGGGCAACTTACCGTTTGGAGATAGGAAATAGGTTGTGAAACATGGGAGTATAAAACACAGAGTTAGAAAGAAAACGGAAAGGTAACATTGTAACCTGACCCACAAAAAAAAGAGAAAAAGGTAGAAAAAGAAAGTTAGAAAATGGGCAGGAATAAAGTATAACCTGACCCATAAAAAGAAAAGAAAATAGAAAAAAAGAGAGAGGGCAGGAAACGATATAACCTGACCCTAAGAAAAAGTTAGATAAATAAGGCCAAAATGGCCAGGGGTATTTCCAAGGTTTCAGATTGTACATAAGGAGGTTGTCCTAGTTTTGTCTCAAAGTTCACATGTCCTTCATACTTCTATATACCTTATGAACTTAGAACCCGTAGGACCCTCACCTTTATACACTACAACCCTTGCCACATTACAACCTAAATAAAGACCTTAAGGGGTTATCTTCTGTCAACAGAACTCGAGCATCAATGTTATGGCAAAATGAATGAGAGAATGGTCCTAACAATTCTGGTGACGATTGAGTGGCTGAATGAATCCAACAGTTGGAAAGATAGAAGCTATCTTGACAAAACAGACAAGCAACATAAACCGGTTCTGTCCTTTCAGGCTTTTTAATGTGTTTAGTTTGCTTATGTGTTTTTTCTCTCTAGATCTTTTACATACGTGTGCTTGTTTACTGTTTCTAAATAAGAACCATGCTTTGAAACTTGCATCTTTCATGCATGTGTTCTATCATAAAACTACATCAAATTCTGTAAACTAACAACCAGTTTTGAGTCAGGTGTGTGTGAAGTCCGTCATTTTCACAAAATGAGTTGATCAATTGGGCGGACGAATGGATCAAGAGAAGGAGTCAAATTTGCTGCACAAATGGATCAAGTCGGGTAAAATGACATGCAGCGGGAGCACCTAATGAGAAGACCGATGCGTCGCACTAGAAAGATCCTCAAGGGCAAGGGGTAAAACAGAATTTTCAGAGAACAAATGCCCTAGGGATCAAGAGCTCACGCCTTCCTATAAAAGGACATAGATAAGGAGGAAGGAGGCGGCTTCCAACGGTGACACTCATAAGTTTTCAGCTCTCTTCTAGAGCTGGAATTAGGAGCTCTTAACACTTCATCTTCCTGATTTCCGTCACACACACACTTGGTCCTATTTTAGTTCAGTTTAGTTGGTGTTTATTGTTGGTTTTTAGCTTTTAATCGTTCTTTTCTTGATATTCCGCTTCGAGAAGAAGCGATGAAACAATTTCCTACTTTCGTTGTTTGTTTTCAATTTAATTTTGATGTTATCGACTTTTGATGTTTTTGATTTAGTAGATTTGAAGTTATGGTTTCGTTTCTAGATGATGTGTTCTGTTCCATGAATAATATTTTTGTCTTCCTTTGATTCCTGCTTTATGTTGCAATTCTTAGCTCAAAATGTTTTGTTTCGCGTTGATTTGGTCAGATCTGATTTTTGAGTTATGTCTCTGTTTAATTGCGAAGAAATCATGAATGAATTACTTTAGGATGTTTAGGCACGTTTGTATTTCTACATGATCATGGTTTAGTTACTTGTTTACGTAGTCGTAGGTTAGATTTTAAGAGTAGATCCAAGTTTACGAGTTGTTATGATGTTTCGTTTTTTGTAACTTTTTAGATCTATTTTCTTTTACTCTGTTTTTCATGTTGATTCTGTAGAGAAGATGAAGTTGTTAGAAAAGTTTTATGTCACGCCCGCATTTTCTAAGGATAGAAAACACGATTGATCGCGACTAGGGGAGGATTAAAGAAGTGGGGAAGAAAGGGGAAAACAACACAAATCGACCATAGCTCGAAATAAATGGGAATAGCTCGAATAAAATCAGAGTATCTCCACAATCAACAACTCAAAAATGAATACTATCTCAGTAATACAAGAACTCAAAAGAAGGACAACTACTTAGCGGAAGCATTTCAGAGAAGGGATATGTCATGTGTGAGAAGGAATATGTCATGTGTGAAGACATGACACATTCTAAACACTTAAATTTATTCAACGGTCTTGCTCAACACCCACTGCACCCGTCACGCTCAACCTGCACATTTTTTAAAAAGAAATGCAGGGTTGAGTACTTGATCCACTCAGAGGACACATGCTAAAATAATTTTCATAAGATATTGTCTCAACATTTAAAAGTGAACTCGGGGTTTTTATAAAAGACCTAGTCAACAAAATATTTTCTCGCTCAAAAGTATGGCTACAACCCATTTTTCTCTCTCCTTGTACCGTATCTGAACCTCATATGTGAAACGGGAACCTGGCCACATTCTCGATCACTGGACCGGCCAACTCGAAAGATAGCGCACGATCCCCTCTGTGTACACTAGCTTGAATAGGGACTCACTCCCTAGACAAACCCGAATTCGATTAAACTCATAACTTCTAGTAGGGACTCACTCCCCACTAGGGCGATCAGATAGACACATCCTCAAAAACAATATACGGCATGACACAATATATTTGGGATTTAAGCTCATAACTCATACTTGAACGATATTGCGTAAATTTAAAAGTAAGCCTACACAATAATGTAGGATAGAAAGCCCACAGTAAAACTTTAGTTCGAAAACCCACCTCGATCGTTTAATTTTCTAAATTTGAATTCTCCTCTTCGGTCTTACTTCGCTCGCAAAGATAACACGTTCGATCCGAATTCTTTGTGACTTTAGAACATTGATCTCATCCTTCTCATATTAACTCCAGCCCAAAAATTAGAATTCTCAAATCAAGCAATTTAAAAATTAAAATAGTCAACTTCTTAATTAAATAACAAATGGTCCAACCTTTATATTATTCCTTTGCCCAAAACATAAAATGGGGCAGCCCAATTCAAAATGAGAGGAGACCTTTCTCCCTTCCCCTCTCACCACGTCACTCTCATCTCCCTATTCTCTCTTCTCCAACGCAAAGTTCTCCCTCTCTTTCTCTTCCACCGCCAACATCTCATCTTCTCCATCTACAGCAATCGGCCAACTTCATTCTCTCCATCTCATTGATGGATCACCAGCGGCGGAGTTGTACCTACCCGGAGACGTCGTCGCATGACTCTCTCTCCCCTCACGCCGTCGTCGTTGCCCATGCAGCTGCTGTCCACCGTCGCGCCGTCGTCTCCTTCTCCTTGCCTTTCCGTCGTTGTCGTTAGATGTATACAGCTGCTGCCTTCACCTCATTGCAGTGCCATCGTCGTTTCAGCCACTACTGTTGTCGCCAATAGACTCGCCCTTGGTCCAGCCGCACCACTGCCTCGCTCTCTCTCGTGGCTGCTTGTTCCCATCTCTCTCTCGGACTTGTCGACGCCGCAAAGGTCGCTGGGCTCCTCGTTTTTCTCAGTTCGGCAGCTCCGAAAAAGAGCACCGTTGCTGTCACTGTATGCTGACAGCTTCACCGCTGATCGGTCTCCATCGCCGGTAGCCCGCGCTCCTTACTATTTTCCCTTGGTCAGAACGCAGCACCGCTGCTGTCACGGCACAGTCGATGTCGTCGCTGCCGGGTCAGCCGCTGCTGCTCCACTCGAAACCATGTCGCCGCCCTCGCTGCTGGAGTTTGCGCAGCTTTCTTCTCAAGACGGCACCACCCCTTCTCTCCTTTCTAACTCTCTTGGTTTTCTTTAGGGTTTTAAAAGAAAGGGGGTAAAAACTGTTTTTTTATTGTGTGAACGTGGGATATACCTATATATAACAAGGTCTTGATTGTTGCTATATTTTTGGAAGAGTGGATCTTGATTGTTGGTGGAAAGAAGAATGAGCTAGAAGGAGAGCACACAAATGAGAGAAGTTTCACTACATAATCGTGAGAGGAGGTTGGCGAGTTAGATCCACTTAATAGACACTACAATTAGCTTCCTTTAAAACGGCACTGTTAATTGAGAGTGAGGACTTTTCAATGGTCTTATGAGCTTTTAGGAGTTTTGTATTTAGGATTGACAACCCTAATGTTTGTAACCAACGTTTGCATCGCATGAGCATAAACTAGGTGACTCGTTCTATCAAAGTAAGAACTGTGCTAGGGTGTTGTAGTTGGAATTTTTGTAACCATTACTGTGAACGCACAACCCTGGAATTCCCTTATCTCTGTACTTTTATCTCTATAGCCATAATTGTTCTTTGTTTTCAAAATCTAAATCTTTCGGTTTTCCAAATAGTAATTAAGTTTTAGTAGAGGATAAATAGTGTGTGTTTGTTTTCCATGTGATCTATATCCAGTACTAACATTTAGCTATACTATTCATACTCTGTATACTTGCAGCTATTTATAGTGCTACTAAAAAGTGCAACAGCAGACTACAGAATTCGCCCCGAAGGTGCTAACTTCGCCCGTTTTCTGCTTAGCAACCCACTTTTTATTGATCTCGGCCACTCGTGCTGTCGCCTTTGCCTTGTCCTCCTCTATCTTTTGTTGGACATGGTCCATTTGATTTTTGATATTGGTGGCGGCGGTAGCAATGGTGTTAATTCATGCCTCGAGGTTGTTCAACCTTGCTTCAACAACCCCAATCTTGGTGTCATTGGTCTTCCTATCTTGCACTAGCACTTCCAAAATCTTTATGATCCCTTGGTCGTACTTCTCCTCCTTCATGATGGGCTCAACTACCCCTCCTTTGCTCACATTAAATCCTGCAGGGTGTTGCAAGAAATTATTGTGAGAATAGGAAAGGTTGGGATGAGGACGGTTCCCATTATAGTTATTGAAACTACCGTCCCCCTATCCAGGGCGATAATTGTTGTTATTGTAAGGCCTATTGGGACCGCCTCCTTGTTGTACATAGTTGACATCCTTGGTGGGAGCGGGAGAAGTGTCGGGTTTGGTGACCGCTATGACGGAGGTCGGTGGAACCGGATCCTGTCTTCTTGACGTATCCATTTGATCAACCCGCACTCTAAGCTCTACCAATTCTTTAGCAAAAGAGCTATCCTCGGCTTCATTGATGGCTGTTACCCTTCACGAGCTATGTCTCTCCTATGACCACCCTCAGCTATTTGTGGCGAACTCTTCAATCACCGCCATGGCTTCCGGTCCACTCTTCCGCAGAAATCCTCCGTTCGCCCGTGAATCCAACATAGCATAGATTTGTTCATTAAAACCATTGTAAAGTATGACTACCTGATGATCCACGGTGAAACCGTGGTTGGGGCACTTGCTGAGGAGGCCTTTGAAACGAGCAACGGCCTTATAGAGAGGTTCGTCGTGGCCTTTAATGAACTGGAAGATCTTGATCTTTAACTTCAGAATGGTGCCCGACGGATAGTACTTATCGAGGAATGCTGCCACTATATATTTCCACGTGGAGACTTGCTCTCTAGGTAGATACTCAAACCACTCTTTAGCCGAATCAATTAATGAAAAGGGAAAGAGTCTTACCCTAATGGCGTCGTCGTCTACACCATTTAATTTCAGAGTGTTAGCAATCTCCACAAACTTCGAGAGGTGGCGGTTTGCATCTTCTGCAGCAACCCCTATATCTTTCTTTTCTTGTTCCTTTCGAGCAGTCTTTTCATCCATCAATTGCTTTACTAAGGCCTGCAGCTTTTCTAACTCAACTCTTGTTTCGTCCTCCATTGTATGTCGATCACTTCTTATTTTCCTACGTGTCCTTTCAAGTTCGAGATTGAGTGGCTCTAAGATTATTTCCCAGAACGCGTTCGCATACACTACCTGAAGAAGACAAAAACAAAACAAAATAAAAATTAAAAACAGAAAGCAATTAAAATCTAAAGTAGCAAATTCGTCTTTTGGATATATCAATCACAAAAGTGATTGTTGTCCCCGGCAACGGCGCCAAAAACTTGATGCACTTTTTATTAGCACTATAAATACCTGCAATTATACATAGTAGGAATAGTATAGCTAAAGGTCAGTACCGGATATCGATCATGGGGAAAACAATCACAGACTGTCTACCTTCTACTAAGCTTCGTTCACTATTTGGAAAACTGAAAGTTTTGAGAATTTTGAAAATTAAAAAAATATGAAAGCAAGAAAACAACTAATTGCAAATAATTAAAGAGGTAAAATATAAGAGATCAGAGAATTTCAGGGATGTGCGTTCACAGTTATGGTTATACTAATTCCAACTACAATACCCTAGCACGGTTTATACTTCGATAGAATGAGTCACATAAGTTTTGCCCATGCGGCACAAGCGTAGATTACTAACACTAGGGTTGTCAATCCTAGATCCGTAACTCCTAAAAGCTCCTAAGACCCTTATAAAGTCCTCTCTCTCAATTAAAAGTATCGTTTTAAGGGAAGCTAATTGTAGTGTCTACTAAGTGGATCTAACTTGCCAACCTCCTCTCACGATTGTGTAGCAAGTTATATTAAACCATCACTGAATGTGTCACTCTAACGTGAAGTATTATAGAACAACTTAGGGAAGAAATGAAATAAAAACAAAATGGATATTAAATAGAAAAATGGAATTGTATAATCAAAATCGTTACTAACACATCCCTAGAATCCTATGAATTTAGGTATACATAAATGAATAAGCTAAAAACATAGAATGAAGGGAAAACAAAGTGAGCATAAGAACTAAAGCAATAAAACCCAAATGTTGAATCCTTGTAGCCTTGATCTTCTTTTGATTCCTTCTTCAACCTCATGTACAATGAAGAACATTTAAATTTATGCTCTGGAGTTATATGGCAAAAAGAGGATATATAGAGGAAAAATCAAGCAGCAACAAATAAGGTAAAGGGTGGCTAAGTTTGGTAAATCTTGGGGAGAAAGTAGGTCAATTCTGTACGCCGCGTTTTCCCAGCGGGCCGTTGCACCTCGAACAGCGGTCGCTGCATGTTGATCCATAGTCTATGTCTCTCGAACAGCGGTCGCTACACTTCATCCCTGCGGTCGTTGGAAATTGTCTCGTAGCTTCTGGATCATTTGGAGCGGTCATTGGGCGTGTTCTTCGTTTCAGCACAACTTTCTCCGGAGCGGACCATTACTGGCTCCGCGGTCGTTAGGCCCCAGCGGCCGTTGTATGGGTTGCAGCGGACCACTGGGCATCTCAAAAGCTCCAGATTTCCAACTTCGACTTTTTACTGTCTTTTTTAGACTTAAATATGCACATTTCTCACAAAACACATCAAAATACCAAAATAGATAAAGATATGTAAAATATGGACCTGAATTGTGATTTTCACATTAAAAACGGACCAAATAAAGGCCTTAAAACAGTGCAAAATCTGAGTGTATCAGACGGAAGGAGTACTTTTTAGGGACAATGGGGTAATGTTTTTAGTGTTAGAAACTTTTTTTTATGTTATCTTATTTCATTTGACAATTAAAAGTTAAATATAGAAATAATGCTAATGTGGAAATGAGATGGACTGTGGAATAGGCTGTGAGATAAGTCGAACCAATTAAGGGAGATAGGTTGTGGGACAACTCTCAGAGATCTTTTGGAGGAAATGGTGATAGACTATGAGAAAAGTTGTGAGATAGGGCAAACACTGTGAATGCTAACTCCTAAGTTTTAAGAAGTTTGCATAGGTAGGAGCAACATCGGTGTATTTAGTGAGAAAAAGCATACGCATGCATTTTTAAGGTGTTATGCATACTCTCTATGTTAGAGTTTTGTATACTTTAAATTATATTTCGAGTGATTGGATATTGTAAAAACTCTTTTTTTCTAAGGAATAAAACAGATTATTTTATCATAATGGTGTTATGTTTTTACATTTAATGATTGTTTTGTATATTTTAATGTATAAGAAACAAAACAAAACAAGTCGAAGTCTTTGTTTTAGAAAACCAGTTGTGGGCGACGTTCACTTTAAGGTAACACGATCATTTTTTAACAAAGGAAAACATTATTTAATTCACAAAATAGATAGACTTTGACTACCTATCGTTAAATGTTGCAATGTTAGTCTACATATTTCCAAACCTTAATGTAATAAGATGACATTGGTGTGGTATAGCACTGATTAGTTCAAACAATAAGACGGGGTCTTGATAACTACCATTTCTTAATCAATATATTTAGCTCTAAGCATACGTTTTAATTGTGGATTATTTTAATTCATCCAATTATGCTAAGATTCCTATTATATTGAATTGTGTCCTAGGTGAATCTGGTTTGACAATGTCCTCAAGAGTAGCTCAAAACAATGTTAAGGAAAAGTCATTAAACACGTCAGCAGTCGCTCACCTTACGCCCAAATAGTGTTGCCGAGCTGAACATTTCTCATTCTTTAAATATCAATTTATAGTTTAAGAAGTTTGCATAGGAACATCGGCGTAATTAGTGAGAAAAAAGCATACGCTTTGCATGTTTAGGCGTTATGCACAATTATAGTGCGACTTGATACCTGACACGCTTTTTTATTCTTTTATTTTTATTTTAATTAAAAATTGTGAATTATATAAAATATTTGTAACAACTAACATCCAAATAATTAAAAACTATATTTTGCAATGACCGTTTTGGTATCGGTTATTAATATTTTCTTTTCTCATATATATGTTTACCTTTACATTTTATTAGTATTTTTTTTTTCTTCCAATAACCCTAAGATTTTAATTGAATTGTATATTATTTCCATTACTCTTTATTATTTTTCTTAAATTTTGATTTTTTCAATTATAAACTTTTAATTGTTTTAATGAAATTATTATTTCTTTATTTATAATCTTATAATGGTACTATATAACTTAGATTAAAGGAAAAATGATATATATGAATACTATTAGTGCCTAAAATTTTAAAAATAATGCATGCATAGGCGGTGGTGGGTATTGACAGTGCAGAAAAATACAAGAATAAAGTCAAGTATTTAAGAGAGTTATTTACTGATACACACGGCCATTGTATATTTCCAATTCTTTAGACGTAAAGTATAAATTGCTACTCTTTATGATTGTATTCAGAGATAATCGGTTGTCGAATTTTCAAATGAAATGCTAAAGTATCAGGTGAAAATACATTCTTTAAAACGTCACTATTGGAGCCATAGTCTTTTATCTACACAAAAGTCTTTTTAGTTCACAACTATAACCGACGTGTAATAATTGATAAAGGTACATAATTGTAAAATCGATTTATGTCTTTTACATTTATATAAATTAGGGTGCCTTAAAATCCTTCACAGTTTTTCAGTCCAATATTCTTTTTAATCAGAACCCTTAGATCCTTGAATTAGATAATATGATGATCTGCATTATTCGACGAAAAATTTGCATTATTAGTCTGTGTGCATTATTCAACTAGAAATCTGCATTATTATACTATAATAATACATTATTAGTCGGTATACATTATGTGCATTATTGAACTGAAAATCTGCATTATTAAATGACACGTAACATCAATCTAACCGTCGGATGACAAAATCGTAGAGTTGAGATTAAAAGAACGATAAAACAAAAGATATAAAAAGAAAATGAATACATCCCTACATTTATATTATGTATAAAATAAAATATTGCCATGCATACTTATAAAAACATGATTCTTCAATAAACTAAAATCTTAAAATCAGAACCTAAAATATTAAATACAAACATTTCCAAGTGAAAAAGATACAAAAACAGATTGAGGGTGAAGTAAAATTAGTCACTGAATATAAGATTGGCCAGTTACATCAAGATCCGGATCTCCGGTGGAGGGCGGCGGCTTATGCTTGGGCTCGATGGTCGCTTCGGCCGGCCCATCAGCGCTTTGGGTGTCGCTTGCCGGCGGCTTCTTTTGAGCGCCTTCCTCTGCGCCGTACATCCCGCCGCCGTATGCCTCCGTAGTCACTGGTTGCATCGATGAAATGTAGGGCGGCTGGTGCTTCTCCTCTCTCTGCTCTTGTTTATTTTCATTCTCTTTCTCCATTGACTAATTTTTTTCTTCAATTTCACTAAATTCTGTTGTATTTGTATTCAAACGCACGCATGTGGAATTGTTGACACGTGTTCAGAAAGATAAGGTGGCATGACAATAGCGTCCCACGTTGCTTCTGCCATGCAGAAAATGTAGTGTTTATAAATTAAGATTGATAACAAATACTAACAATTAATTACTCCCTCCGTTCCAGATCAAGAGTCATTTTTTGCCATAAAAGTTCGTCCCAATTTAATAGTCACATTTAGAATTTTTCATATTTGGTTATACAATTTTACCCCATTATTCATCAAAATTACATAAAAATATCATTATCTACATTAAAATAAACCAAAATATCTTTTAAATCCAAAAAGTCAAAAGGGACTCACCTTCAACCAACTCACTTCATTTATTACACTCTACCATCTCACTTCATTTATTACACACTCCACTATCTCACTTTATTTATTACACACTTCAACTCTTTCTTAAAACCCAAGCCATAACAATAAGTGACTCCTAATCCGGGACGGAGAGAGTAATTTTTAAAATAAGTTTGGTGTTTGTATATTAGGAAATAACCTGTACTTATCTCACGATTAGTTAGTCCCATATGATGCCGTTTCGTTGGCATGACTTATTAACGATTACTCTTTTCGTCTACCATTAGAAGTCTCCTTTAGTTCTTAAGAGTGCGAAGTTTTAAAAAATTGAATGGAAAAAGTTAGTTTAATATGAGTCTCACTTTAATTTTAAATGAAATATAAGTGGAATAAGTTAGTGAAACGTGGGACTTATTACCATTAATGGTAAAAGTGAACCGGGACTCGTATTCGTAGAGG
Source organism: Salvia splendens (assembly GCF_004379255.2). NCBI lineage: Eukaryota > Viridiplantae > Streptophyta > Magnoliopsida > Lamiales > Lamiaceae > Salvia > Salvia splendens. Next base: position 9,541,650 of record NC_056050.1, on the reverse strand, counting down.
ACTAAAATGGAAAAATGGGGCTCCTATTCGTGCACGGAGGGAGTACTTTTCTAGGATTAAATTATGAAATTGCTTTAATTGAAATGAATGACTATTACTAGTTATCACATGATTATCTACTTAAGATTAAATTATGAGATTCAATCTCATGAACCAAATATAAGACCGCTATAACAAAAAGAATCGTTAAGGACATGTTTTTGTACAATTAAGGATGTTAATTTGTGTTTTTAAATATATCATCGACACTATAAAAATGGTCCTTGTTGTTGATCTCATAGTTAAAATTAGAGGACACAAATAAAAAATAAGTATTATATGATGTACTTTAATTATAAAATACAATCTTACAAATCAAATTAGGTAAAATCGTATGAGCCTATGAGGAAGCTTTGAGCATTCTTTTACAGCTCACAGTCATAATGCATAGAGAGGGAGTCGCTAGTGGTGATTGATTATCCGATAATAACTGAATCGTAGTCATGACCAAAAAGGATTAAACCTTGTATGTTTGAAAAGGACCATAATCTGATAAATTGTAGTATTATTTTTTTCCTAACAATCTGCCCTTTCTTAATTTATTACTAATATTTACTTAGCTTTTTCTACTTTAGTAGGAGTAAAACTTTGTGCTTAATTGGAGAATTTAGTTTTTTTTAAAACTGAATACAAGTATCTAAAATTAAAGGCAAATAAGATTTGCCGTTTGTTTCAATTTAGTCTCTCCTTTTAAAAAATAATAAATTTTGAAATAACAAAAATTTTAATGCACAATGTACAAGTAAGAGAGAGAAAAAGATAAAAAAAAAAACAGAAAAATAGTGATAGTGACATTAGTGATCGACATTAGTTGTTGTAATATTTGTATATGTGATTTTAGTGGATAAGGTGATCTATAAATTTTTAAATTGTTAACGGTAATAGTTTTAGTTGTGAATAAAATGATGTATAAGAGAATTATTTTATTAAAAAATTTCCTGAATTAAAATTGTACTACGTATTATAATTTTGAGAGATTGGTCAAGTTGAAAGCAATTGTTATTTTTAAAAGACGGAGAAGATATAAATTATAAATCTACCCTTAGCAGTTTTAAATTTGACGGTTTCTTGTATCGGGCTAATATAGTAATATCAGCTCCCAATACACTCGTATCCGTGCCTAAGCACAATTATAGTGCGACTTGATTACATGGAGAGTGGATCCCCTGCTGTGGCTTTAAAACGGCGACGTTTGAATTCCATTACTGCAGTATTTGCTTTTAAATTAAGCTTAGAAAGACACTCGGTAGAATCAACTAGTACGCAGTATGATTTATTGATTAATATTGCACTATTCTATTCTACGGCCCACAGCCGCGGATGAAATCAATATTATTTCATAATTTCTTGGATACTGATTTTACTTATATAATAGTAATAGTAATAATAATAATAATTTGTTGAATATTAATTTTAAGTTATAAAGATTTTATTATTTAAAATTATTTTAACTAGTAGTATAAATAAATATAATATCAATAGATTAGTATTTATATCATAATTAGAGCATATTCATTGCAATAGGGAATTACTAATTTCAATTCTAATTTGTGTTTACTAAACATTTATCAAATTTGAAAACTCATATATGTTATCAGAACATAACTTTAATTGTAACAAAAAAATCGGATACGAACGCTTTTTAATGCTATTAAGGACGAATTATACCACCAACGCTTTATAAAGTGTCATTATTATTAATGTTCCAACAAAAATTAGAAGACGCAAATAGAAACGTCCTCAAAAGCAAAAGATTAAGATAATTTGCCCTCAACTTAAAGACGCTTTCTTTTGAATCCTAAATTATGGTTATTTTTAAAATTTCCAAACACTAACAATTGCGCATCAATTTTTGTATCCTAAAGAATACAAGGTTTTTGTATTTTTTCCTTGAATTTTAACTAATTCCATAACTTTGAAACTCAATAATAACATTTCAGTTTTTCTCAATTATATTATGCTAACATTACACTAAAACAATACAAGGAAAATTTCAATTATTTTTTAAAAAAATTAGTATAAATTTAGTACATAGTATATTATAATTGAGATTAACACATTTAAATATAAAACTACATGCTGAATTTGATAAAACTTTAGTTAAAACAAATTATAACTATAAATATAATTGATTGCAACTGATGACATTTAATTATGATTTAAAATTAACTTATCATAATATTAATACTTAAATAATAGTACTGAAATAAGCATGTAACTGAATATAAATTTATGAAATTTTACTTAGTAAAATAAATAATTCATAGTAAATTATAATGACTAGTTCAATACTCCTAATTAATCGTTATTTAATAAAATAATTGTTGAGCATAAATCACTAAAATTATGATTACAAATTTACAATGAAAGGGTTAGTGCATAGTGAGTTAAACCTATTCGGATAGAGATAAGTTTGTTAGAGTGGAGCGAAAACGTCTTCGTTTGGCGGCATAGCTGCCCCTGCTGTGTTTCAACTATAAAATTTAAATTAAACTATAAAATAATTGTAACAACTAACAGCCAAATAACGGCTATATTTCGCAAATTATAAAGTGATACTCTTTTGATCGTATTCAGAGATAATCTATAGTTAAAATTTCAGATGAAACGCTGAAATATGGAGTGAAGATACATCCTTGATAGAACTAAAAATCTAAAACGTCACTATTGGAAGCCATATTTGTTGGAAGAGATAACAAAGTGGGTCAAGCTACTGCGTGCCAAGTTGATCAAGTTGAAAAAGATAACAAAGTTGATCAAGACGCTGCTTATCAAGTTGATCAAGCCGCCACCTGCCGAGTTGATCAACAAGCCGCGATCCGTGATCTCAAGTCACTGGACCGTCAAGCTGATCAAGATGCAGTGCATTGTGCGCAAGCTAGAACAACCACGAACTCCACGAGAGCTGAAGCTGAGATGGAGACAAAGAAGAGGAAGGTGTGTGCGGCACAAAAGGAGCCAATGATCAACCTCGCACGTGTTGAAACCGCCGACAAGCCAGCTAAGATGGAGGACCACATATGTATTTGGCGCGACGTGGTGTTGCGCGGTTTAAAGAGAAAACATGTCTTGTAGAGTTTGTTAAAGTAGATTAGTGCAAAGTTTTAGGTCGTTTGAATGTAGTATATATGTATTGCATCTGGTTACATTTGAAGTAATAAAAAATATTTGAGAATTCTCTATGTTAGGATTTGAGTATTGATTTGAACTTGAAGAAGATCAAATTGAGAAAACGTGAAAACTCTTATTCGCATTAAAACGAAGATACAATTTTTGAGCTATCGAAAACTAACTCAACAAACTCTCTATTTATACTTTTTCAAATCTAACGGCTACTATGAATCAATGGCTGTGATTAAAAGATCACTAACTATCATCGATCCAACGGCTACTGAACGTCGTAGCTCAATGAGCTCAATTTAGCTCAACACTTGACCTAACTTGGTGTTGTTGATGCATCACAAGCTCCACAAACTCCACCTCGATGGTTCAACTACCAACCACTAACCATCATCCAGCAGCTTCAATCCCTCTTCTCATATTCACCAGCTTCATACACAAGTCTAGCTTCGACCTTGGTATCGGTTTTGTCAACATATCAGCTGGATTCTCGGAAGTATCAACCTTGAAAACTTTTATTTCTCCTTCCTCAATCTTTTCTCTGATGAAATGCAACCGCACGTCAATGTGCTTGCTTCTCTCATGATACACCGAATGCTTTGCCAAGCACAATGCACTATTGTTGTCACAACCAATGCTTACATTTTTCTGATCCACTCCAAAGTCTGTTAGAATCCCTCTCAACCAACAAGCTTCCTTCACAGCTGTAGTCAAAGAAAGAAATTTTGCCTCAATAGTTGATAATGCTACCACTCCTTGCTGACTGCTCTTCCAGCTTATTATGGAGCCATAGAGTGTGAACAAATATCCTGACTGAGATCTCCTAGTATCAAGATTCCCCGCAAAATCTGAGTCACTCCAACCAACCAAAGCATCACCCTCAGAAATGGTTCCTCCACCTAACAAGATCCCAACATCGGATGCCCCTTTTAGATACCTCATCAACCACTTTAGAGCAGACCAATGTTCTTTTCCAAACCCAGACATATACCTGCTAGTCACAGATATAGCCTGTGCTATATCCGGCCGAGTTCCAATCATAGCATACATTGCACTCCCAATAATATTTGCATATGGTATATTCTGCAGTCCTGACCTTTCTTCATCAGTTTCAGGCACCTGCTCGGCTGTCAACTTGAAATGTTGCCCCATGGAACTGATACTTCCCTTACACTTCCCATTTTAAATTTGCCTATCAACCTTGATACATAATCTGACTGAGTCAACAAAATCTGTCTCTTTCCCCTGTCTCTGATAATTGACATACCAAGGATCCTTTTTGCTGGACCAAGGTCCTTCATTTCAAAAGCAATCTTCAGGTCTGACTTCACCTTATCAATCTCCACCATGTCAGTTCCAGCCAACAGCATATCATCTACATATAGAAGTAGATAGGCCACTACAGCTCCACCTGCTTTCTTTATGTATACGCACTCATCATAAGCTGATCTCAGGAAGCCACTCTTCATCACATGTGTATTAAATTTCATGTGCCACTACCTGCTGGCTTGCTTAAGGCCATAGATGCTCCTCTTCAAAAGACACACCTTGTTCTCATCACCCGGCCTCACAAAACCCTTTGGTTGACTCATGTAGATGGTCTCCTTTAAGTCACCATGTAGAAAGGCCGTCATGACATCCAACTGTTCCAGTTCCCAATTTTCTTTTGCAACAATGGCTAACAAGATTCTGATGGATGTGTGTTTAACCACAGGAGAAAACACTTCTTCATAGTCAATACCATGCTCCTGTGTAAACCCTCTAGCCACTAACCTTGCCTTATATCTTATCTTGTCTTCATCAGCAGCTTCAAGTTTTTTCTTAAACACCCACTTGCAACTCACCACTCTTCTTCCATCAGGTCTATCAACTAGTACCCATGTCCCATTCTTGAGCAATGAATCAATTTCCTCCACCATAGCTTGCATCCAATTTTCCCATTCCTTGCTTTGTATGGCTTCTTCATAGGAGCTGGGTTCTGAGCATTCCACATCCTCTGCCACCATCAAGCAAAAGAACAAATGCTCAGCATCAGAATATTTTGCTGGTGGTTTTATAATCCTTCTGCCTCTGTCTCTGGCTAGCTTCCAGTCACCCTGCATTTCTGGAGTAGGTTGCTGATGTAGTTGCTGTGATGATTGTGAAATATCAGTAACTTCATCAACTTGTTTCTGATGACCTTCTCTGTGCTCCACCTCAACTTCTGGAATAGCCGCATGCTCAACATCAATAACATCAGCCTTCCTCTTGTATGGCAGGTCATGCTCCCAGAAAATAACATCCCTATTCACAATGATTCTGCCATTTCCAGGTTCCACACACCACAACCTATACCCCTTCACCCCAGATTGGTACCCTATCATGATACATCTGAGGGCTCTGGCCTCTAACTTCCCTTGCTTGACATGTGCAAAGGCTCTACAACCAAAGGTCCTCAAAATCTCATAATTTCCTGACCTCCCAAACCATCTCACATCTGGGATATCTCCATTTATACTAGAAGATGGACACATATTCATCAACTTCACTGCAGTAGAAGCTGCCTCGGCCCAGAACTTCTTCTCCAATCCTGCTGCAAGTAGCATGCACCTTACTCTCTCAAGGATGGTGCGATTGGCTCTCTCAGCCACCCCATTCTGCTGTAGGTTCATTGGAACTGATCTGTGCCTTTTGATGCCCTTAGCCTTAGAGTATTCATCAAAGTCCTTGTTCACATATTCCAGACCATTATCCGATCTGAAACAACCAAGATTCACACCCTTCTCAGCCTCCACTTCAGTGCACCATTCTTTAAATTTTGCCAAGGCTTCTGATTTCTCCTTTAATATATATATCCAGATCCTCCTTGAAAAATCATCAATTATGCTCATGTAATATCTACCTCCTCCAATAGATTTTTCTTGAGCCGGACCCCAAAGATCACTATGAGCATAATCTAAGGGCTTTGTAGAAGTATGCACGACCTTTGGATAGGGTAATTTCTTGGCTTTTCCCAACACACATTCTTCACATTGTGTTGTATCAGCTTCAGAGTCTCTGCATTGCACAAGACCTCTTTTGATCAGTTCCTTCACAGTCCCCATAGATGGATGTCCTAGCCTTGAATGCCATATTCCCAGGCTGTTTGACATTGCAAGATGAGTCTCATTCTGATTTCTCATCATAACTGTGGCATTCATGTAATACAAGCTGCCTTTTCTTGAGGCCTTCATAAGCACCTTTCCACCCATGCTTACCACCATCTCCCCCTTCTCAGATACTACTCTGCAGCCTCTACTCTCAAGAGATCCCAGAGACACCAGATTCCTCTTCACTTCAGGAATGAATCTGACAGAGTTCAAGATGATTCTTCGGCCACCCTCTGCTTTCAGCTTGATTGTTCCTATGTATATTACTTCACAGACCTGGTTATTCCCGAGAATCACAGAGCCAGAAATCTCTTTCACTTCATCAAACTAGTGAAGGTTCGGGCTCATGTGAAAACTACACCCAGAGTCCATTATCCAAGAACCAACCTCCCCTTGCTCCATAACATTTAAAGCCAATGGAGGTTCATCTTCTTCAACTGCCTGAGTGGCATTCACAACTTTACCACCCATTTCTTCTTGTTTTCTCTTCCAACCGTAGCAATCCCTCTTCAAGTGACCAGGCTTTTTACACCAATGACATGAACGAGTCTCTTTCTGATCTTGGGATGCATTCTTGAAGGTTTCATTGAACTTCTTGAAAGGTTTCTTCCCCTTAAACTTCTTCACATTCAAGCTTTCTGACAGAATATCAGTAAACCTGAACTCACCTTTCTGCAACTCCTTAGACCTCAAGGCTGATTGCACTTCTTGAAGTGTAACAGTCTTCTCTCGGCCGTATAAAATCGCATCACGAAGCTGATCATGGCTGTGAGGAAGCGCATTCAACAACAAGATGGCTTTATCCTCATCGCCTATAGAAACATCAATATTTTCAAGATCGTCCACCGTTTTATTGAAATCCTCCAATTGCTCCAAAATCCCCCTCCCATCAACGAATTTATACGAATATAGACGTTGCTTCATAAGTAGTCTATTCGCTAGAGACTTCGTAAGGTATAAATCCTCAAGTTTAGCCATAATACCTGCTGCTGTAGTTTCTCTGGATATCTCACGTAGCACTTTATCTCCGAGACATAGAACGATCGTGCTAAACGCCTTGGCTTCAATTCCCTCTTCCTTCGCAGCAGATTTCACATCTGAGGCCTCTGTCTTCTTATCATTCTTCGCCACTTTCGTCAAAGCCGAAAACAATCCCTGCTGGGTAAGAAGAACACGAATCTTCATCTTCCACAAGGCGAAATCGTTCTTGCCCGTGAATTTCTCAGCCTCAAATCTTGATGCCATCCTCTTCGTCGCGGATCCGATTCCAGAACAGTATTGCCAGAAAACACTATGAATTGATCACTCACTTCCCGTTATGTATACGATTCCCACAGACGGCGCCAATTGTTAGGATTTGAGTATTGATTTGAACTTGAAGAAGATCGAATTGAGAAAACGTGAAAACTCTTATTCGCATTAAAACGAAGATACAATTTTTGAGCTATCGAAAACTAACTCAACAAACTCTCTATTTATACTTTTTCAAATCTAACGGCTACTATGAATCAATGGATGTGATTAAAAGATCACTAACTATCATCGATCCAACGGCTACTGAACGCCGTAGCTCAATGAGCTCAATTTAGCTCAACGCTTGACCTGACTTGGTGTTGATCCATCACAAGCTCCACACTCTAAATATATCTCTAGTATGTGTGTTCATAGCTTCCGAATCTTTCTTTCAATATTCTTATCTACACAGAGTCTTCTTTAGTTCTCAATTATAACGACGTGCAATAATTGATAGTTCATTTTCCGCGACATTAATTGCGTTCAACGTAACTAACAAACTTTCCCCACTAACAAATGTTGCCTATGTGGATTAATTAATTAAAAATTATCATAAAAGAATCTATGCATCATTCTCGAACTACTAAGTACCTAATTTGATAGTCTTTTCAAAAAATAATTCAAATGTCACGTTTCTATTGTAACAAGATTTAGAAATGATAGGTCAAGTCAATAATTTGTATGACTACTCGGGAGTGGATCCCCTGCTGTGGTGAAAACACAGCAGGGCATCCTGTGGTGCAAAAATGGCAGTGTTTCATATAATTGCTTCATTCCCTTTCTTTTCATCTAAACTTTTATTTCTACTATCCATAAGTTAGTTGAACAATAATTTTGGTTAACACTTATTTATTGCACCACTCATGTCTACATACTCCACAAAGATGAAATCCGAATAATTTATCACTTTGCTGAATAGTAAACATAGTTATAGTATAATATAATAATGTTTGTTGAATGTTAATTTCAGTAATAAAATTTATCATTTAAACTTATTTTAACTAATGGTTATTATTATAAATTAATGAATATTTTATTATTTTAAAGTTATAGTTACAGCTTGTATGATGAATATTGTTATAAATTAATGTTATATTTCAATTCTAATTTATTTGACTAAACATTTACTCTCCCTCAGTCCGCAAATAAAAGTTTCATTTCTTTATGTCAAGGGTTTTAAAAAATACTGTATTAAGAAAAGTGAGTGATAGAAAGTTAGTGGAATATGAGTCATACTTTTATATATTAGTTTTAAATGATATATGAGTGAAATAAGTTGATGGAATGTGAGGTCTTTTACCATTTATAGAAATAATGAACCGAAACTTCTATTCGTGGGCGGACCAAAATGGCAAAACGGGACTCCTATTTACGGACGGAGGGAGTATCAAATTTGAAAACACTTTTTCGTAAGTAACTATATAAATAGTTTGACACGACATGATAAATCAAAAACAACCGGAACATGATATTACACGATTACACAGTTATAACATGATTAAAACCGATTTAAATCTAAATAATAGTAATTAAGTATAATATTTTAAATTTAATAGTTATAATTATAGAATAACCCAAACCCAATATATATTCACCGGGGTTTTCTGCGTCGACCCGATATGAACTCCAAATCCATTAAAGCTTGAGCAAGATTCATTACATTCATACGAATTTGTGTCGAATTATTGTGTCATATTAATAATTATCAGTCCTAATATTAGTAGTTAAAAATGTAAACTTTAAATGAGCATGCAAGTGAAAATAAAATTATGAAATGTCAATAAGTAAAATAATAATCCATAAATTTTAATGATAGTTCAATGGTAATGAATCGATATTTAATAAAATCATGGTTGAACGTGAATTGCTTAAAATATTGATTACCAATTTACTATGGATTAGTTGGATTAGTTAAGGCAACATGTGTTAAAGCAATTTAAAAAGAATGAAGTTTGAAGAAAATGTTGAGACAAAAAGCCGCCGTTTTCTTTGTAGAATAGTAACCAAAATCAGTATTTAAATAGGGGATAGAAGCAATTATATGAAACGCTGCCGTTTTTGCACCACAGCAGGGGATCCACTCCCATGACTACTCACACTACTAAAGCCAATACCGGTGGATAAAAAAAGGTTAAGAGACGGGCGTTGTGGAGCTTTTCTGTCATGTTTGGCAATAAAGCATACATTTTAAGGCTCCAGATTTCAAATACTAATAATTTTGGAGTTACAATTCAATTAAGTGTTAGGTAATAAATTCTATAAACAGCTGGAGGAATGCTGGAATTGATTTATGATTTTGTTATTGCCCACTCTAGCCATATATTGCTGGGATTGTTATTTTTATATTTATAATTAATAATTATCTTCTTGAATAAAAATCTATATCCTTTCCTCTTCAAGCTGATGGAAACTATATCTAAAATAAAGCAAATTATAGAGCTTATCATTTTTTCTAATAAATACTTAGAGATATAGTATAAAGTGAGATCTAATTTTATGAACAGATATATATTAGTAACTACTTTACACCATCTGAATATAATGTACTATTCAACTTTTAATACAATTTGAAATTTTATATAGTTGAACTGCACCAAAATTTAATTTATTGTCGAATAATTCCTTTTTGAGTTTGTGGGCATGCATGTGTGTTCATGAATTATGCATGTACCCATAAGTGTATACTTTTTGTCCTTCTATATATGCAAAAGGGACATTAATGCTACTTAAATCATCCACATTATTATCTACAACCTTAATACTAATTGACAGCCATCATAAATACTGTTAATATTTAATACTATGAAGAAGTTATTATTGTCGAATTATTGATTTACATTGTTGTGAATGAAAATGTATCAAGTTCCATTGTATCACAATAAATGGTTTCGTTTTGGATAGTCTAAAACCATTGAATGAACTGGATTTGAACAATTAATAATTTTTTTATTTTTTATCATCTTCTTACTTTACTCTATTCATATTGGCGCACATTCTTTTTATTTGATTATAACTTGTCAAATTTTAAATGAAGGGGTTTCGATTAACCCCTTCAACTCGCCTTTATAATGAAATTTCCGACTTCAAAAAATAAAACAAATCGGAGTAATCCGGTAGTCACAATTATACACGAATAAATTAGTTTGCCATATTAACCATGCCATATGCCAGTTGGTGACTACCAATAATTGTATATAATACTCCATTCGTCTCATAGAAATAGGTCATATTTTCTTTTTCGCCCTTCTCATACAAATAGTCACATATCCATTTATGACAGCGGCGATCCAAGTGGGGTCAGCCAACCCCACCACTGGCCCCGGAGTACCGCCGGAAAGCTTTATTCATCGGCCTCTGACCCACAGCGTTCGCATATTCGACCCCACCTCAACGTGGTGTGAGTTGATGTCCGGAATCCAGCCGCGGCCTCGTGGCAGGGGAGGCGACGATCATCAAGAATGAAGAGATGGAGAGAATTCTTTCGGTTTGTTTCCAGGAAGAGAGATGAAACTGGGCCTGGCGCTGTGGGGGAGATGAGAGCATCCACAATAGCGCCTAGCGCACCGCCTAGTCGAGCGCCGGCGCTAGGCGATCTATTGCAACCGGCCAGTGACTCATGCTAATTTAGCATTCAAAAGCGTCACCCGCAAGTGTACGAGATAAGTAGCACGTGGCAAGCTAAATTATCGATCCTCGAAGACTAAAAGCCGGTTTGAGTACTATGATGCAATTTTGAACACATCTAGACTAATAAAAGGGGTTTTTGATTTTCTTAACTAAGATCAAAGAACAATTAAGCTAGTAAGACAATTAACTAAGAAAAGCAAACAAACAAAGATAGATTTTCATACAAATTGGGAAAATATAGGGAAATGGATCTATTAGAATGGATCAAGGATTTCATCTACGGGTCATGTTCATCTATTTAGCCTCAAATGTGGTTAGGAAAGTCGGGATAATCGGTTAGACCCCCTCTCGGGTGCATCTAACACGTGGGTCAATCTCTAGTGTAGGAGTCTCGTCCATACATTTCGAGATTGACTCCAAAGCACAACGGACCCAAGCCCTCTCTCTAGTTTATGCATCTCTCGACTACATGTAATTCACGGAGTTGTTGATTACACATCTATCCTAATCATGTATTTCTCAATAACATCAATTAGGCACAAGATTTATCTAATTGGTAGCTAAGCAATTTGATATTAAAAGACCAAGTATCAACAAAACCAACAAAAGAGTTAGATAGGCATTCAACCATAGATTCAATCCATACAATCCATTCAAACTTCACCAAATCCTTACCAAAAGCTTAGCTACTCATAGTCAAAGCTAAAACAAAAGCAAAAACAAGGAAAACAAAGCTAAACATAATAGAAATGATAACTAGAACTCCCTATGGTAGAATTGATGTTGGGGAGTCTTCTTCCTTCAATCTCTTGAAATGGGAAGCTCCTTGCTTTCAAATCCTCTCAAAACCTTACTTTCTTGCTCGGATTCGTAGTGTGGGAGTTAGGGTTTGGAAATGAGTGAGAACCCTTTTATATCCGGAGTGAGAAAGAGGAAAAAGTGGGCAACAACGGCTATCGCCCGGCCGGGCGATTTGTAAGTGGGAAAATGCCCGGTCGGGCGTTCTGAGTGAATCGCGACGAAGCCTCCAAACGCCCGGCCGGGCGTTTTGTTGGATGAAAAACGCCCGGTCGAGCGAACATTCTGTTCTCTTCGACTAATGTCTGACCGGGCGTTTTGGGTATAGAAATCGCCCGGTCGGGCAAACCTTCTTTGATCAGCCCGTTGGCTCCGTTTTGCCCGTTTTAGACCTGTTCTTGCATCAAAACTCCGACAAACTCGTTAACTCTGAAAATAGCTGAAAAGTGGGTGAAACATATACTTTATACCTCAAAAGATTCACAAACATGTGTTAATCACCCATCTAAGCATCCTAAACTATGAGTTTGTCAACTCCCCCAAACTTAAACACTTGTTAGTCCTCGAACAAGAAGAAAGAACCAAGACTTACAAACTCTTGCAAGGATGTGGAGTGTCATCATTGCCTCAATAGAAATAAAATATGACAAGTATCAATTGCCTCGGATGCATGTAAAGTATTATGAAATATAGCTTCAAGTTACTATCATGTGTTCAACCTTGCCTATTTGCCCTCTCAAGGAGAAAATGCAATGTGCATTTTAGAAATTTCACTCACTCTCAAAGTGTATAAACTCATGACATAACTCTCAAATCATCAAAACATACATAGTTTACCATAGGCTTGCTCGAAATCTACACTCTCCTCTACTATGATGTGATTAAACATATAAGGTCCGAAAGGTCTTTTCAATAGGTTGTAATGTAGGCTCTTTGGATTGGTGAGGTAATTTTTTGCTAAAGTGACTTTAATTCCCAATACCTTAACTTGCTCAACTTCACCAACTTTCTTCCCCAATCTTAGCTAGTTCTAGGCTTGCCTAGACTCTTCTCATCTACCAACATTCCACTTTTGTTCTTCACCTCTTTTTCAACCTTCACAACACCCTTTCCAATAAATGCCAATTATTAACTATTTCTCACTTTCAAATTTCTTTTCTTTTCTCTTCTTTTTTTTTCTATTTCTTTTCTTTCTTTTTCTTTTACTTTTATACCTCAATAAGCTTCTATTTCATTTGCTAATTCCCCCTTCAAACTTTCATTTCCTTTTGAGTTTTCACAAATAAAGCACAAGAAATCCAACCCCATGGTTTGTCAAGAAAAGGTTATTGGCTCAAAGTGGGCTAACAAAGATTATTAACATGATAACGGGTAGAAGTAGAATTTGGCTAACAAGGATGGCCTAACGTCCTCCCTTATCTCTATGACCACTATGTAGACTCAAAGAGATCGCGAGCAAGTTCTAGAAACATACGACATGTTTGAGATAAAACACACATTTAGAAACAATATAGGCTCAATTCTCACAAGGTCATTTTGGCAAAAGACAAGGCACCATGCAATTCACTTTAGGCAATTTAAAATGAAAGATCACATGTTCCTTAGCCATATCAACAAGGTTTTCGAAAATTTAAAAATATTTGCACAAAATCATCATTGGCAACTCCTCCAACATGTCTCACACTTGTTCGAATTTCAATTTTTTTCTCAACCCTACTATCATACTAGCCAAGGGAGATTACTCAACACAAATGAAAACAAAAAGAAACAAAATCACAAAAACAAGTGGAACAAAGAAAACATTTCCTAAAATCCAAAATAAAAAAAAAACAATGCTAAGTTAAGGTTACATGCCCAAATGTCATCATCAAGTGTATGCAAAATAATAGGGGTACAAGCCGGGGATCATCAATCAAATGCATAAATCAAACACAAGAGTGAGAGGGGTAAAAGGGAATCCACTAGACACCCCCCCAAAATTATTCCAAGCAAAGCAAGGATAAGTTTGAAAGAGAGTGGATCTCCCATGGACCTTTACTGCGGCGGAGGGGGCGGATGTTGCCACTCATCGAGCCGGGCGTTTAGGTTGGCCAATTGCGCGTTGTTGAAATCAGTGAATTGATTCCAATTGACCTCGTACTGCTCCCAACGGGCTTCATTCTGAGCCCAATACGCCTCTTGTTTTATCTCCATCCGCGCAATCCTCTCATTTAGAGAAGCATAGTCCTCCTCCTCGCGCTCTCGGCGGCTTCGGGTTCGTTGTGTGCTCGTCCCTGCATCATCATCACCACGATGTGGGATTTCTACCTCGGCCTCCTCCTCGTGCTCTTCCTCATCTCCCGCGCCGTCTTCTTGTTGCTCCACCATCAAATGCTCGGGAAACTCCGCATGCTCTATGTGAACATATGGGTCCGGGCTCATATCATGGAACCTATCGATCGGGTGGGCGGCCACAATGGCTTGGTGGACGGGGGAGTTCATCCTCCAGTTCCTCTTATCAGTGGACCCCCTGATATATGTATTGATAGGGTCCGGAAGAGGAAAGTGGTCATTCGCTCTTTGGAGGAAATAAGCATGACGACCCATTGACACTCCGATGTCATGAGATCTCCGGAGGGCCTCGAAATCTAGCAGGGTGGGCCCATGATCCTGTTGGAAGCCCCTTGTGTTGACCCCCAAATGGCGCGCAATTTCACCCACTACAGCTCCACAACAAATGGTGCCCACCGTTCTCCTGGAAGCTCGCTCGATATTCTTGATGATAAAGTGGGCCATGTTCATTGGCCTCCCATGGACGAGGCACCAAAGTAGAAATAGTTCATCCTTCTGCACACTTCCCATTTCAGTTCTGGCAAAAGGGTGACTATTGCATGCCTTTTGGATCATGGAACTCTTAGCCCGGTTGGCCTTGAACCCATCCGTCTCTAGGGTGATCTCGTTCCAAAACGAGCTATTCTTGAATTCCCAAGGCATCTCAAATTCGTCCGTTGCAATCCCATATATAGCCTTCAATTCTCCCATGGGCAGCTCGTATTCCTCATTTCTCAGTCGGAACTTGATTGATGCGACCGCCCTTCTGTTCATCACCACCTCTAACGTGGTCAAGAATTCCAGCGTTAGGCGATGGAAGGAGACTATCTCCCTTGTGAAGATCCCACTAAGCTCCCCAACCTCGCAAAGCTCATCAAAGCATTGGAGTAGACCGAGCCTTTGAAGTAAGTCCCGGCATGGTTGCTTGGCAACCTTGTAATCAAGCTTGGCCAAGGCTTTCCAACGGTCAATCTCCTCCTCGCTTCGAAGGTTGACGCCACATGATCGTGCACTTAGAACCATTTGTGTACCTACAAATAGAGGGCATTAGATAGCAATATAACCAAAACCTAGAGAATCAAACAACACGTGAAAGTACTCCTCCAATCTTAGCTCACATTTCATCAATCATATGGCACATGGAGTACAATTCAACACAAGTCCTTGTAGGCATCACCCCCCATTGTGTGCTTATATACAAACTACCAAACCACAAACTTAACACTAAGCACATAATCCAAATGTAAAGCTCAAGTGATGCCTATCAAATATTCATCCCAAGATGTCCCAATTCAACACTCCACACCAACAAATCACCCCCAAGATCTAATTAATCAAACATATAACAATTCACACCTTGCCCAAACTCAATCTCACAACTCTTTCCAAAAATTGAACTCGTCTCACTCACAATTATCAACAATTATCAAGTTCAAAGCACATTATCCAACAAAGGCCACAAATCAATTCATTCAAGTCCATATTCCACAATGCATTCAAGAATTAACAACAAATCAAACCAAACAAACATTGCATCCTCAAAAATCCTCAAAAACCCACAACTAAGCATAAATCCATCATTTTCTTGCATAAAATCACTCAATAGTTAACAATAATCCATGGGTAAAGAAGATAAGAAGGAAAAATTCATACCTTGGAGGTTTAATAGAAGTGGAAATAAAAAACTAGCTTCTTGCCTTGTTCTTACCAAAATTCACCGATTAATCGGTTAAAAATGTGTAAAAGAGAGAGTAGAAGTGAGATTAAAGTGTGGAAGTGAGGTTAGAAGAGAGGAATTGAGAGAAATTTCAGATTTGGGGGTTAGGGTTCGTCTCACCGGGCGAAATTGGAGAAGAAATGCGGAACAAGCCGCCCGCCTGCCTTATATAAGCGACGAAACGCCCAGCCGGGCGATTTGAATGTTTCGAAACACCCGGTCGGGCGAACAATCTGATCAATTTCTTCGTTTGAAAATGCCCGGTCGGGCGTTTTGTGCTTCTCGAAACGCCCGGTCGAGCGAACAATCTGGACTCCACCTTTTTTTTTTTTTTTTTAACAAACCAAACCTTACCCTACTAGGGGCTGCCTCCCCCATAGCGCAATTGTTTAACGTCGTTTGCCCGACGGTCTTCAAGCTTCTCTTTACCCGGTCAAGGTCACCACAAACACCTCATCTTGTTGATCTTTGGAGTAGAACCTCTTAATGTTGTGGCCATTTGCCATGAAAGTGCTTCCATCAGGCCCAATAAGCTCCATTGTTCCATTGGTCATCACATTTTTTATAGTGAAGGGCCCGGACCATTTTGACTTGAGCTTGCCTGGAAATAACCTCAATCTATGGTTGAAGAGTAACACCGCATCTCCCGGAAAGAACTCTCTTTTTTCAATCATCTTGTCATGGTATGTCTTCAACCTTGCCTTATAGATAGAAGAATTGGCATAAGCCTCATTCCAAAACTCATCTAGCAAATTGAGGTGAAGCATTCTCTCCTTTCCGGCCTTTAAGAAATCCAAGTTTAATTTCTTCACTCCCCAATATGATCGATGCTCCATCTCTACCGGAAGGTGGCACGATTTTCCAAATACCAATTGATACGGAGACATCCCAATGGGAGTCTTATAAGCCGTCCTATATGCCCATAATGCATCATCAAGCTTTAGTGACCAATCCTTTCGGTTTGTACTCACCGTCTTCTCAAGAATTTGTTTCACCTCTCGATTTGCTAACTCGGTTTGTCCATTAGCTTGAGGATGGTAAGGTGTTGTTACTCTATGCTTCACTCCATATCTAGCAAGCACATTTTCCAACAAACGATTGTTGAAGTGGGAACCTCCATCACTAATTAGAGCTCGTGGAGTGCCAAACCTTGTAAAAATATTCTTTTGCACAAATTTAGTCACAACCTTGGAGTCATTGGTGTGGGTAGGAATAGCCTCTACCCATCTAGACACATAGTCCACCGCCAAAAGAATGTACTCATAGCCAAATGATGATGGAAAGGGGCCCATGAAGTCAATCCCCCAAACATCAAACAACTCAACTTCCACAATTGGGGTCATTGGCATCTCCTTCTTCTTTGACACCCCCCGGTCCTTTGGCACTCATTGCATTGCATCACAAATTTGTGGCAATCTCCATAGATACTCGGCCAATAGAGGCCGCTTTGAAGTACCTTCATTGCGGTCCGGTTTGCTCCAAAATGTCCCCCACTAGGTGCGGAATGACAATGCATAATGACGGACTCCAATTCCTCTTGAGGAACACTTCTTCTTATCACCATGTCGGCGCATCTTCTAAAGAGGCAAGGTTTATCCCAAAAATAAAATTTCACATCATGGAAGAACTTCTTCTTTGCATAATCCGTGAGCCCATCCGGAACCACCTTGGCAACAAGATAATTCACTATATTTGCATACCATGCCACCTTGCCTTGAGCCACATAAAACAAGTGCTCATCCGGGAATTCTTCATTGATGACCAACTTCAATTTTTCCTCTTCACTAGCATGCTCCAATCTTGAGAGATGATCCGCCACCACATTCTCACACCCTTTTCTATCTCGGATCTCCAAATCGAATTCTTGAAGGAGCAGGATCCACCTTATAAGCCTTGGTTTTGCATCTTGCTTAACAAAGAGATGACGGATGGCGGCATGGTCAGTAAAGACAATAGTTTTTGCCCCAATAAGGTAAGGGCGGAACTTGTCAAAAGAGTAGACCACCGCAAGCATTTCCTTCTCGGTGGTGGTGTAGTTAGCTTGAGCCGAATCCAATGTCCTACTAGCATAATATATCACCCGGAATATCTTGTCTCTCTTTTGTCCCAAAGCCGAGCCTACCGCCACATCACTTGCATCACACATGATCTCGAAAGGTTGAGACCAATCGGGGGAGATCAAGATTGGGGCACTCACCAATGCCACCTTGAGCTTCTCAAATGCCTGCGTACATTCAAGAGTGAAATCAAATTTTACATCTTTAGCTAGTAAATGGCAAAGGGGTTTAGCAATATGTGAAAAATCTTTGATGAAACGCCTATAGAACCCCGCATGGCCTAGAAAGCTCCTCACGGCCTTCTCACTAGAAGGATGTGGCAATTGTTCAATGGCAACTATCTTGGCTCTATCCACTTCAAGTCCTCCGGCTGAAATTTTGTGTCCCAACACGATCCCATCACGGACCATAAAATGACATTTCTCCCAATTGAGTACTAGATTGGTCTCCTCACATCTCTGCAAAACTTTGGTTAGATTATCCAAGCAACTATCAAATGTCATACCAAAAACAGAGAAGTCATCCATGAAAACCTCCATAATATCCTCAACCATGTCATGAAAAATGGACATCATACATCTTTGAAAAGTAGTCGGGGCATTACAAAGCCCAAAAGACATTCTCCTATATACATAGACACCATAGGGACACACAAAAGCCGTCTTATGTTGATCCTCGGGAACTATCAAAATTTGGTTATATCCCGAATAACCATCAAGGAAACAATAATACTCATGTCCGGCTAGCCTATCCAACATTTGATCAATAAATGGAAGGGGGAAATGATCTTTCCTAGTGGCCGAATTTAAAGCACGATAATCAATGCAAACTCTCCACCCGGACACCACTCTAGTAGCTATCAACTCATCATTTTTCCCTTTCACCACGGAGGTGCCCCCCTTTTTGGACACCACTTGAGTAGGACTCACCCACTCACTATCGGATATAGCATATATCATGCCGGCATCCAACCATTTCAACACTTCTTTTCTAACCACATCTTGCATAATAGGGTTTAGTCGCCTTTGGTTTTGTACCTTAGGCTTATACCCCTCTTCTAAATGAATTCTATGCATGCAAACGGTTGGGCTTATTCCCTTGATGTCCGATATGGACCAACCAATGGCACTCTTATGCTTCCTAAGAACTCTCAACAATTTATCCAACTCGAAACTAGAGAGAGAAGATGATACAATTACCGGAAAAGTGTCATTCCCTCCTAGAAAGGCATATTGCAAGTGTAGTGGAAGTGGCTTCAACTCAAGCTTCTTGTTTTCCCCTTCTTTATTGCTATCGTCACTTCCACTCCTAAGGGGTAGAAATTGTGGACGACGTGATCTAGGGATCTCTTTAGCCGAATCCAAAGCACCTACAAATTCCAACAACTCGGGGTTAGCATCCAAAATATCAAAAGAATGAGAAGAATACATGGAATGAGAAATGCATCTCCCTAATTGATCATCCAAGTAAGAGGCCGGTGCCACTCCTTCAACACACTCATCCATCACGGTTACAACATTGCAATGTTGTAGGCTTCCTCCCGGTTCCACATCATGCCTCTTTAAGGCCTCATATATGGAAAATGTCACACTCTCATCATTGAGACGAAGTGTAAGTTCTCCCTTTGAAACATCAATCATGGCCTTCCCGGTGGCAAGGAACGGTCTTCCCAAAATAAGAGGTATATTTCTATCCTCTTCCATGTCCAACACCACGAAGTCAACGGGGAATATGAAGTCATTCACCCTCACCAATATATCTTCAACTATGCCCGAGGGATATGCTACCGATCTATCCGCCATTTGCAAAGTAATGCTAGTCGATCTCAATTTACCAATATTCAACTTGTTGAAGAAGGACAATGGCATAAGATTAATGCTAGCCCCTAGATCGCACAAGGCATTCTCCACAAAGCAATTTCCAATAGTGCACTCAATAGTGAAGCTTCCCGGATCTTGCATTTTGGCCGGCAACTTCCTTTGAATAATTGCACTACAACTCTCCGGCAAGTTGACCGTCTCATAGTGCCCCCATTTCCTCTTTTGTGAGACCACATCCTTGAGGAACTTTGCATAACTTGGCATTTGTTGAAGTGCTTCAACAAGAGGGATGTTGATTTGAACTTTCCTAAAGATATCCAAAAATCTTGAAAATTGTTCATCCTTCTTTTTCTTTTGCATCATTTGAGGGAAAGGAAGTTTAACTTCCGTGGGCTTAGGAGGAACTATTGTCTCGGCTTGATCTTTTGGTGGGCTCTTCGTTGGTGTCTCCACCTCTATTGTCTCTTCTTCATCGTGTTGCACAATAGCTTCCTTTTCGGGCATAGGGGGGCTCTCGTAGCTTGTTCCACTCCTCAAATTGATAGCCTTGCAATCCTTTGGGTTAGGAATGGTGTTGCTTGGGAAATGCCCCGGTTGAAGAAGTTGACCCACGGCTTGGGCAATTTGACTCATTTGATGCTCCAAAGCCCCCATTCTCGTGGTGACCTCCACTACCGCCGTCTCAACCTTATCAATTCTCTTAGTAGATTGTGCCATGATTCCATAGGTCTTCTCCATTAGAGCTTTTAGAAGCTCATGGGTGACATCATCACTTGAAGGTTTAGAATTGGTGGGCACATTAGCGGCCCCACTTGTCGATCCACTAGGTGTAGGAAAATGAGGTGGTGGAGGTGGTTGGATAGCATTGTTTGGATTGCCATAAGAAAGGTTTGGATGTGCATTGAAGGGTGAGCGATAGCCTTGGTAATTACCACCCACATTGTTAGGGCGATAGTTGTAGAAGTTCCTTTGATTGCCTCCTTGATGCACATAATTGACATCTTCCACGGTATGTAAAGGCTCTCCCATAGGTGCCACTCCCAAACTAAGGCCATCCACCTTTTGATTCAACAACATCATTTGTTGGTTGAGAAGATTGAATGCATCTGAATCCACAACCGAAGCTACCGGCATTGAACTATCTCGGCCTGAGCTCCAACCCTTGCTAGTATAGGCAAGCCTTTGAAGCATCTTCTTGCACTCCTCGACCCCCTTGTCCAAGAATGAACCCCCCGAACCAAAGTCTAATTGACTCTTGATAAACTCCGAGCATCCATTGTAGAAGAGGCTCACTTGATGGCCCGGAGATAGCCCATGGTTGGGGCACTTCTTTAGCAAGGCGTTGAATCTCTCCCAAGCCTCGAACATAGACTCTTGGCCCTTCATTTTAAAGTGAGAGATCTCGGCTTGGAGGTTGAGAGTGGAGCTTAGAGGGAAGAACCGATCCAAAAACTTTTGGGCTAAGTCGTCCCAACTTGTAACCGAGCCCGGCTCAAGGTTATCAAATCAATCTCTAGCATATCCCGACAATGAGAATGGAAATAGCCTAAGTTTGATTGTATCGTCGGGAACCCCATTAAGCTTAGTTGTATTGGCAATCTCCAAGAATTTAGCTAAGTGCCTATTAGGATCCTCCGTGGGCCTTCCCGAGAAAACACGTTGCTCCACAAATTGAATCAATCCCGTCTTCAACTCAAAATTGTTGGCATTCACCCTTGTATCATAAGGTGGAGTTGGGATATTGACGTTCCCAAATGCATCTCTAACCGGAGCCTCTCGCCTCCTTTCCTCCTCTCTTTCCCTTCTCATCTCCGCCATTTCTTGTTGTAGTTGGAGAATGATTTGGTCTTGATTTAATGGGGGTGGAGGTGGAGGGGGAACTCCCTCATTGTTCCCAAGTGGATTTTCCATTGGCTCAACTTGATGTTGAGCTCTTCCTCGTCTCCTTCGTCCTCCTCTTCTTCTATTGGCGGCTTCTATCTCTAAATTAATCGGCTCAAGGGGTAGACGACTTGAGCGCGTGAGCATAAAAGCCTACACAACACAAGAGACGAAACAAAGTCAAACTAGAGCTAAACTAGAAAACTAAACTAAATAAAGCAAGTAAAATGTCTAAACTAGTATTCTCTATCTTTTCACAATATCAAACACAAAAGCAAATTTAGTCCCCGGCAACGGCGCCAAAAACTTGACTCATGCTAATTTAGCATTCAAAAGCGTCACCCACAAGTGTACGAGATAAGTAGCACGTGGCAAGCTAAATTATCGATCCTCGAAGACTAAAAGCCGGTTTGAGTACTATGATGCAATTTTGAACACTATCTAGACTAATAAAAGGGGTTTTTGATTTTCTTAACTAAGATCAAAGAACAATTAAGCTAGTAAGACAATTAACTAAGAAAAGCAAACAAACAAAGATAGATTTTCACACAAATTGGGAAAATATAGGGAAATGGATCCGTTAGAATGGATCAAGGATTTCATCTACGGGTCATGTTCATCTATTTAGCCTCAAATGTGGTTAGGAAAGTCGGGATAATCGGTTAGACCCCCTCTCGGGTGCATCTAACACGTGGGTCAATCTCTAGTGTATGAGTCTCGTCCATACATTTCGAGATTGACTCCAAAGCACAACGGACCCAAGCCCTCTCTCTAGTTTATGCATCTCTCGACTACATGTAATTCACGGAGTTGTTGATTACACATCTATCCTAATCATGTATTTCTCAATAACGTCAATTAGGCACAAGATTTATCTAATTGGTAGCTAAGCAATTAGATATTAAAAGACCAAGTATCAACAAAACTAACAAAAGAGATAGATAGGCATTCAACCATAGATTAAATCCATACAATCCATTCAAACTTCACCAAATCCCTACCAAAAGCTTAGCTACTCATAGTCAAAGCTAAAACAAAAGCAAAAACAAGGAAAACAAAGCTAAACATAATAGAAATGATAACTAGAACTCCCTATGGTAGAATTGATGTTGGGGAGTCTTCTTCCTTCAATCTCTTGAAATGGGAAGCTCCTTGCTTTCAAATCCACTCAAAACCTTACTTTCTTGCTCAAATTCGTAGTGTGGGAGTTAGGGTTTGGAAATGAGTGAGAACCCTTTTATATCCGGAGTGAGAAATAGGCAAAAGTGGGCAACAGCGGCTATCGCCCGGCCGGGCGATTTGTAAGTGGGAAAATGCCCGGTCAGGCGTTCTGAGTGAATCGCGACGAAGCCTCCAAACGCCCGGCCAGGCGTTTTGTTGGATGAAAAATGCCCGGTCGAGCGAACATTCTGTTCTCTTCGACTAATGTCCGACCGGGCGTTTTGGGTATAGAAATCGCCCGGTCGGGCAAACCTTCTTTAATTAGTCCGTTGGCTCCGTTTTGCCCGTTTTAGACCTGTTCTTGCATCAAAACTCAGACAAACTCGTTAACTCTGAAAATAGCTGAAAAGTGGGTGAAACATATACTTTATACCTCAAAAGATTCACAAACATGTGTTAATCACCCATCTAAGCATCCTAAACTATGAGTTTGTCAGCCAGCGATTTTCGCGAAATAAAACCGCCTAGCGCTCGGCGGTTCCGTGGCGCTAGGCGGTGCGCTAGGTGATCCGCTAGGCTCTATTGCAGCGTCCGGATCGCCTAGCGCACCGCCTAGCGCGAATTTTTAGTTTTTTTTTTTGTTTCTGAAACACTATATATACGCGACTTGCACGTCATTTTCATTCGCACCACTTGTATTAACGAGTACTCTCTCTATCTTAATTTCTGTACAAGATCAACACATAGAAATGAGTAACGCCGGTGGTAGTGGTGGGAGTGGTGGGGATGCTAAGGAGTACGAGCGTATAATGAACGAAGCGCTAGAGGCCTATACGAACCGTGAGATTGATCAATGGATGCATAGGGCCTTGCAGCCGGCGGTACCTCGACCTCGCCCAGTGGTACACCGCCTAGCGGTGATTGATCGTGATCACGTAGCTGCACATCAGCACCTATACGAAGACTACTTCGCACAGGAGCCGCGGTTCAACGCCAACCTTTTCAGGCGCCGTTTTAGGATGCACGGGTCCCTGTTTATGCGTATTGTTAACACATTGGAGCAACGATATCTGTATTTCCGATTTAGGCACGATGCGTCTGGCAGACCCGGCCACACACCTATTCAAAAGTGCACTGCGGCAATCCAGCAGTTGGCCTACGGAGGCGCTGCAGACATGTGGGACGAGTACCTCCACATCGGTGAGACGACTGCCCTGGAATGTATGAAGTATTTCTGTCAGGGCGTGATTGAAATATTCGGTGAGCAGTACCTTCGAAGCCCTACCCCCGATGACTGCCGGGATCTGCTGCAGATGCACGGGGAACAGCATGGGTTCCCGGGGATGTTAGGCAGCATAGATTGTATGCATTGGGAGTAGAAGAACTGCCCGGCCGCCTGGAAGGGGATGTACACTACCGGCTACAAGGGAAAGAATCCCACGATGATCCTCGAGGCCGTAGCTGATTACCGGTTGTGGATTTGGCATGCGTATTTTGGGATAGCCGGTTCGAACAACGACCTCAACGTCCTCAACTCATCGCCACTTTTCAACGAGCAGTGTCAGGGTATTGGTCTGGCCATCAGTTTTGTCGCCAACGGCAACCGACATGATATGGGCTACTACTTGGTGGATGGGATATACCCTAGGTGGCCCGTGTTTGTGAAGACGATCCGATGCCCATCAGATGAGAGGAAGGGCTACTTTGCGGCACGGCAGGAGTCGGCGCGCAAGGACGTGGAGCGCGCATTTGGTGTGCTCCAGGCTCGATGGGCGGCAGTTAAGGGGCCAACGCGTTTGTGGCACGTCGACTGCATTGCTGATATAATGTACGCCTGTATTATCATGCACAACATGATTGTCGAAGATGAAGGTGTACAACTGACTGATTGGGCCAACGATGATAATGAAGCTGGTCCAAGCCACGGCGTTGCCGCCCCTAACGTACGGAGTGGGGTACCTCACGATGAAGACGGCCGACTCCAAGCACATGCCGACATGCGCCAAACGGAGGCTCATATTCGGCTCCAAATGGATTTAATTGAAGAGTTATGGGCGCGGAGGACTGCACGGCGTTAGTTTTTTTTTAATTATTTAATTTTTTTTAATTAATGTACTTTTTAAATTTTAATAATATTATTGAATTTTCGCGTATATGTCTCGTAAATTAAATTCCGTATTTTGTGTAGTTGTTAATTATTTGTTTTATATGATTTTGAGTGATGTGGCTATTGATGTGGCTGGGCTATTTATGATATGGCTAGGCTATGGCTGGGCTATTTATGATGTGGCAAGAGGATTTTTAGAGCATCCACAATAGGAATAGCTCAGCAATAGCCTAGCCATAGCCTAGCCACAAACTCCTCCTGCCACATCATCAATACTAAAAATCCTCATGCCACATCATAAATAGCCCAGCCATAGCCTAGCCATATCATAAATAGCCCAGCCACATCAATAGCCACATCACTCAAAATCATATAAAACAAATAATTAACAATTACACAAAATACGGAATTTAATTTACGAGACATATACGAGAAAATTCAATAATATTATTAAAATTTAAAAAGTACATTAATTAAAAAAAATACATAATTAAAAAAATTACATTAATTTCTAGGTGTTGATCTTGTACATAAATTAAGATAGAGAGAGTACTCGTTAATACAAGTGGTGCGAATGAAAATGACGTGCAAGTCGCGTATATATAGTGTTTCGGAAACAAAAAAAATAAAAAAACAAAAATTCGCGCTAGGCGGTGCGCTAGGCGGTGTGGACGCTGCAATAGAGCCTAGCGGATCGCCTAGCGCACCGCCTAGCGCCACGGAACCGCCGAGCGCTAGGCGGGTTTATTTCGCAAAACTCGCTGGGCGGCTGCAATAGATCGCCTAGCGCACCGCCTAGCGTCGGCGCTCGGCTAGGCGGTGCGCTAGGCGCTATTGTGGATGCTCTTAGTATTGATGATGTGGCAGGAGGAATTTGTGGCTAGACTATGGCTATGCTATTGCTGGGCTATTGCTATTGTGGATGCCCTGAGGGGAGAGAATGAAAATGATGAATACGAAAAGTCTTTCTATCGTCATTATTATATCTTTTTCCCGATATTTGCAATTATTACCCCACAATTTAACTAAAGTTAATACTCCGTAGATTAAAGTAAAATGGGATGTGAAATTTTCTTTCTTTCTCTCTATTAATTCTTAGAATTCCATTTCAAATAAATTCTCGTCAAATAATTTCAATTAAGGTTAAATATAGTTCTTACATATCAATAAATCAAACTTATTTAAAATAAACACATACTTTAATGAATATAAAGTGAATACTCCTTTAGTCCGTGAAATATTGTCCAGTTTTGTCATTTCGATCCGTCCATAAAATATTGTCCACTTGTTTTTTTTTTCTATTTTTGGTAAATGGACCCTATTTTCTACTGACTTATTACACTCGTATTCTATTATAAAACTAATATATAGATGTGAGGCTTACATTGTACTAACTTTTTCCACTCAGTTTTCTTCACATTTATTAAAACCCGCATCGAGTCAAACATGGACAACATTTTGCGGACTGAGGGAGTATTTCCTAATTTCATATTTTTTAATTTTTTAATTTAGATTTCAACATTATTATTTATATTCAAATTAAATTTTCAAAATTTGGGATGTTACAGAAAAAATTGTATGTTGTTTTCATAATATCGATAATTCTCGCATTAATTATATATTAATACTATATATTTATAAAAATATTTATTTTCTAGTCCGACGCCACGATATTTGGTTCATAGATCCGCCATTGATTTATGACAACCTTTTTCTCATTCTTTTTTTACTTTTTCATTTATGTGCCCACAATCCACTACACAATTTCAACTACTTTTTCTCATTCTCTCTTACTTTGCCAATTACACATTAAAATCCATGCAAACCCCGAATGATCTATTTGTATGGAATGAAGGTAGTATATATAATTAATGAATTTTAACGCAATCGATATGCGTTCTTATAGTTTCGGAAATTACATTTCAAGATATATACTACTAGTACTATTCATCACTCAAAGAATCATTTAATTATTTGATTTTTCAATTTGATCGCTCAACAAAATCGAAATAAACTTTTACGGAGTATATACTATATATAAATTGAAATTGTTTGTGTTTTTTATTTCAAGTTGGGGCCATAATTAATTAATTAATTAATACTCCTGTACAGTATAAGTAAGAAGTCGTTAATTCGAATTAAGCGTGTGGAAGTATCTGCACATTTAATATGCACCATCCATGCTCACAGCATCTGCATCGGTCCTGAGGACAGCGTCCGTGCCGCTGGCACGACACTCCCCTATCCGTTGCAGTGCTCTTACCGCTGGCACGGCTTTGCTCGATACATCGAGCACGTCCGTGCCGCTGAGCAAGCTGACGTGGCGCGACGGGATTGGCCAACGGCAAAGCCGTTGGCATTTTCATTTTTTTTTTTAAATTTGAATTTAATTTAAAAAATATTTTTTAAATAAAAAATTAATTTCTCACTTCCCAATAAATTATATCCATTTTCTCCCCACTTTTAATTTATTTTTCAATTTTTTTCCCAAAATTCACATTTTCATCTATAAATACCCCCACTTTCAAACAGATTTGCCACCACACCACACAATTCTCATCTAAATTCTCTCATCTAAATTCTCTTATCAATTCTCAATCTTTCACTCTTACAAAAAAAATGTCCGTCTCCGGCGAAAACGGCCGCGATTGGAACCACGAATGGTTCGGCTCACAATCATTCCCTAGTCCGGAGACGCAATTCTCAGCCCTTCCTCAAACCCAAGGTTCTCAAGTTCCAGGTGGCTACCGGCCTTGCCCGGTGGACGACCAAGATGCCCCAGATGGGCCATACGGGCGGGCACCCGAACCCGGATCAGGAGGGAGCGGCGGCTCTCAAACTCTTCTTATTACTACTCCTACTCCTCGTGGTGTCCGCACCCTGTACACTTCGGCGGAGATGGATCAGTTATTCAAAACCTATTTGATTATCTCCGAAGATCTGGAGGTTGGCACAAACCAAAGCGGGGATAGGTTTTGGTGGTGCGTCTCTCGCCAGTATAATGAAAACCGCCCGGATAGAACCATCGAGCGCAATGAGAGTATGGTGCGGAATGCCATCTTCAGAGCAAACGAAGAAATCCAAATGTTCCAGAGGTATTACCTCCAGGAAGAGCGGGTGCCGGGGAGCGGCAGGAGCGAGCTCGACATCAACAGTGCCACGTTGGCAACCTACTAATCCCAACATTACAAACCGTTCAAGTACCTCAGCACTTGGCAGGAGGTGCATTCATCCAAAGTATAAGGGAGGGGTATCATTCTCCTCCAGCTCCTCCAGGAAACGGTCGAGGTCGGTTGGCGGAGCTAACTTGGGTAGCCCCGACACCGGCCCGAGTAGTTCCCAACGCCGGCCGCAAGGAAGGAAGAAGGCAACGGCCAACCGCCGTCGCGCCGCGACTCCCTCCGCCCGCTCCCACTCCCTTTGTGCCACCTCAACCCCCATCCACTCGTTGAAGACCTTTTGGCTAAACTCAATTTGGCTAATAGGTCTCGGATGACTCCCGAGCAACTTAATTCACACTTGGCAATGATACGGGGTCTCCGAAAAACATTGGTGATAGGGCCAGAGGATTAGGCTTCCACGAGGGTATTTTTTAGCCTTTAATTATGTAATTTTTAATTTGTAGGATTTTAATTATGTATTTTTTATTCTTTAGGATTTTAATTATGTATTTTTTATTTTTTAGGATTTTAATTATGTAATTTTTAATTTTTAGGATTCAATTATGTAATTTTTATATTTTAATGTATTTTTAGTAATTGAAGTATTTAAATTAAATAATGGAATAGTGGAACTCTTGCGCATGTCCTTGCGGAAGAGCATGAATGTGGGTGTTGTGCTCTTCGAGAACAACAGTGAATAAAAAATTAATAAAACTGGGTCCGGGCCACATCCATGCTTTTGCCAAAAGAGCTTGGATGTGGATGCTACAATTGTATTTCATTTGAGAAGATATTTGGGAAATCCTGCAATATTGTACTTCAATTATTTCATTTTTAATATGTTTTCTCAAATGAAAAGATTTGCAAAATCGAGAGTTGAGTCATTTTGTAATTGTTAATTTGTTAACATCTCCCACAGTTCAAGTCGTCATTTAATAAACTAGTTTATACTGTATTTGATAGTATTTAATTTGCTTTAATTATAAATTAAAATTTATGAAAATGTATCCCCTTTATATTTCAATTTCTATTTCGTTCTCTTTGGAGCTGTACTTCCTCTTTCCTACTCAAGATGACCATAATCTTGAGTGACACGAGATTTTAGAAAGTGCTATTAAGCCACCCGCAACGCGCCCTGGGGTGGCTCGTATCTCGTTCCGTCGAGACACGTCGTAGCGTCCCGTCTTGTCCCAGTCTCGCCGAGACGTCCGTCCCACCGAGACGGATCGCGGGTTGTCTCGCCACGCGCTCGTGCGGCGTGGCGTGGCCCGGCGCCATGCGTGAAGCCCACTCGCCGGGCCGCGAGTGGGCTTCGTCACGCTGACGCAATAAATATATATTTTTTAAAATTTTTGAATTTAATAAAATAAATAAATAAATAAAAATAGAAAACGGTAATATCACCGTTTTTCGACCGTTTTCCTTTTTTTTGTTATATTTTTACTCTATAAATACCCCTATTTCATCCTCATTTCACACACAAATACACATCTATTCTTCCCAAATCATCTCCATTTCCTCTCCAATTCTCATCCAACCTCTCCAATTCTCATCATAAAATGTCCGGTGACGGCAACTATGGCTGTGGCGGCTCCGATGGGTTTTACATCAACGCGTTTGGCGACTGGGGGCATATAAAATGTCTTGGGTGGTTCCGGCTCCGGTTCGTAGACGCCGGGCACCCAGGGCTCGTCGACGCCGGCGGGGTACCAACCACCCCATTTTGATGTTGATGCATACGCTCGTCGCTCCGCCCCCGAGGAGTTCGCAGGGATTACCCCAAATTCGGGAGGATTATCCGAATGAACCCACTCTGGAAAGAGGACGAGGCGGTGGAAGCTCCACGGCGGTGGAGGAAGAGGCGGAGGCGGCCGAGCAGGAGGAGGATGTAGGCCGGCATCCGTACAGCCACAAGGACACAATGGCTGTGTACAACGCCTGGATCAGCGTCTCGTACGATCTCATCGTCAGGTATCAACAAACCCAGAAGTGCTTCTGGAAAAAGGTCACCGAGACCTACAACGAGAATAAGCCTAAGGGGTCCCGCCGCCGCACATTCAAGATGCTTCGCACTCACTTTGACCGAGTCGATAGAGAGCCAAAAATTCTGCAGCATCTACAAGAACGAAGCAGCTCATTACCAAAGCGGAGCCACGGGAGCCGACATTCTGAGATCGGCTTTGTGAGTGTATTTCGAAGACACTGGCAAAGAATTCAGACATGTCGATGTTAGGGAGGCCGTCAAAGATGAGGAAAGGTGGGCCGGCGGTGTCCGGTCCAGCTCAAGCTCGACCTCGAAGCGCATGAAGCACACGGCGGATGGCCAGTACTCGTCCAGTGGGGGCGGTTCGGGCAGCGCCGCACAAGAGGTTTCCTCGCAGGAGGTTGAGAGCATGACAGACGATGCCGGTGGGGTCCTCCCGTGGGCGTCGTCGGTCGCAAGGGACCAAGGTGGCGAAGGCGGCTAGGGGGATGAGAGGCCGAGGCGAATCGAGCCAGGCAGCCTCGGGCTCGAACACCCTATTGTCCATGTACTTGACCGCCACGATGGCAGACACTTCCTGCATGACACCTCCACAATATCAAGCCTATCTTGCCGGAATTGAGTATATGGCAAGACAAATTGGTATTCCGCCTCTAGGTAGCTTGAGTGCACCGCCACCACCTTCGGGGAATAATTCGTCGGCGGAGTAGTTTTTTTAATTTCTATAAAATTATATTTTAAATTATGTAATTTTTATTTTTTTACGATTTTAATTATGTGTTTTTTTTTAATTTTAAGTTGTATTTTTATTTTCTGTTGTAATTTTATTTTATTTAATGAAATATGTTTTTATTAATTAAATTTGTTGGAAATAAAAGTAAAAAATGAAATTGAATGAATAGTAAGTTAAGAGATGGTTAAGAGACAGATAAGAGATGAAGGGTTGCAGGTTCTGTCTCTTAGTTAAGAGATGGAGTGAAAAGTACAGTGGGGCCCATGAATAGTTAAGGGATGAGACACTTAAGAGACAGCGTTGCGGATGGCCTTAGGTGGAATAAAGTACTCCATCCGTTTTTTAAAAATAAAAACATTTGAAATGGCATGAGTTTGAATGCATAATTTGGTAAAGTAAGAGAGAGAAAAAAAATGGTAAAGTAAGAGAGATGGAGAGAAAAATTAGTAAAATAAGAGTGAGGGAGAGAAAAAAGTAATGGAGTTAATGTTAGTGGATTATGGGGCCCAAGTTATTAGTGGTATAAGTGGTAAATAAATTGATGTATAAGGGTGTAAAGATTTCCTAAAATAGAAGGTTTGAAAGTTGTTATTTTTAAATAACGGACAAAAATGGAAAGAGTTGTTATTTTTTAAAAACTAAGGGAGTGGAGAGGAAAATGTAATTGAATATTTCAATGAGGAGAGAGGATGTTATTTCCAAAATAGGAAAGTGGTCATCTTGATTGTGACAAATAAAAAATGAAAGATGGTCATATCGAATGGGATGGAGGGAGTACTAATTAACTCACCTAATTTCCTTATATGTAAAACTGCAATCAATTACTATGAATTTATACTCCCTTGTCCCTCAATTGACACCAATTTTCTTTTTCGTCCGTTCCCAATTAATTGACAGCCTTACTTTTACTCCGTTCGTTCTATGTAAATAGAGTCATTTTACTATATTGGAAAATTCCAAGTTAATTGAGTCATTTCTATTTTGACAAAGATTAATTATCTCTCTTAATTTATTCTCTTTTCATCTCTCTTACTTTATTCATCATCCACTTAGCCACTGTTCTTAAATTCCGTACTGAAAAGAAATGTCTTAATTAACAAGGAACGGATGGAATACTACTTTTGGTAATGGGCCAATATTTCGCTAATCCATTTCACTCACATTTTATTATAAAATTGATATATAAAAATAAGACTTACATTTCACTAACTTTTTCCACTAACTTTTCAATATATTTCTTAAAACACGTGGCAAGTCAATCGATGTTAATTATTGGAGGACGGAGGGAGTAGCAATCTATGGAACTAGGAAGTATGATAAAGATAAATTAGATTAAAACCATTAGTCGGGTGGGTGTAGCCATCAACCACTCGGGTGTGGATGTCTAAGTTGAGACAAATATCCTCTAAAAGTATCTCTAAGGAGGAAAGATATATAGAAAATGTATATCATCTATTTACCTTCTAAAAAGGGAAATATACTCTTCTCAAAAAGGGAAATTAGATTAACACCATTAACTGGGTGGGGGGTAAATCAACCACTTAACACATTATTCTTAAACTCTCTTCCCTCTCTTGCTCTATCACCAGCGCCTCCCTCCGCCGCGGTGTCGTCTCCTCTCCCAGTGCCGCCGCCCTCTACCTTTGTCGGCTCGTTCAGCAATGAAGGTAAAGC
Organism: Salvia splendens; assembly: GCF_004379255.2. Classification (NCBI taxonomy): domain Eukaryota; kingdom Viridiplantae; phylum Streptophyta; class Magnoliopsida; order Lamiales; family Lamiaceae; genus Salvia; species Salvia splendens. The sequence goes on along the minus strand of NC_056050.1, from coordinate 9,509,040 downwards.
TTTATTTTTGTATTGTTTTTTGTTGGATTATTGTTAATGTTAAACAGTCAGATTATTGCCTATTACCGTTAATGGTAATGTTAATGCGTCGATTAGTTTATTCAAGCTTCTCCAAAATCAAAATCGAAATTGAAATCGGGACTGGATACCTGACTCGGGGTTCCGGGTACCCGAAATCAGATTCGGATCGTATATTAGGTACTCCCTCTACCCATAATAGATGTCACACTTTTCTTTTTAATTTGTACCGCAAAAGATGCCACATTTCTTATTTTGAAAAAACATACCTCACATTAATATAAATATATTATTTTCTCTTTCCACCTAACACACAAAACAACATAGCTAAAATTCTTGTGTCATTCTCTAAGTATGTCATTTATTACTATACAAAGAGAGTGGTAGATTTTGGGAACTAAATTTTCGAATCGGGTATCCAATTTGATAGGTTTACATGCGTGAGTAGCAGTCGAATTAATGAGGCACACGTGATGTGTAGAGCTTCACTATGACTGGACTTAGGCATGCACACGGTTCGAAAACCACCGGTTCCGGTTTAGAACCGGGGCACGGTTCAAGATTTCCTTGAACCTGAACTGGCCCACCAAGGTCCCCGGCGGTTCCGGTTCCGGTTCAAAAAACCGGCGGTTCCGACGGCGGTTCAAAACCTGCGGTTCTGGTCCGGTTAGGCGCTTCGTAAATTAATTTTTTTACATTTTTTATTTATTTATCTATGAAATGTGCGAAACTAAAATTCAAAAAATCACGATGAAAATTTCAATTTTATTGAGATTACAAGTTACAACAATTACAAATTACAAAAAACTTGAAGTCTTGAAGTCTTAAACAAAAAATTTAAATACAACGAGACTATAAGTATATATACTCTTAGTCGGCGAAGGAGATGTTTCTACATAACTAAATTGAGGACACATTTAGCAATTCAACCTTAAATGTTGAGTTTAGTCTAACAACCAACAATTATAGTAGAATTGTCAATAGTTTCCCTGATTTAGCCTTATAGAGAAATCTATTTCACTGACTAGAGTATATACAAATATAATTATTTAATTGTATTTGCATATTTTTAAAGTAGAAATAAATGGAAAAAAAGAAATAAAGGACAAAGGACTTGAGCTCAACTTAAATTTAAAATTTAAGTTGAGGTGCCTACGTATCCCCAATGCTCATTTGCGTTAGGGTATCAAAGCTCATGTAGTTCTCTTACCTTACTTACCTATTTGGCTTGGCCGGCGGTTGATGGTTGGCCTACGATTCATCCCCGGTGAATTCTTCTTGTGATTCCTCCTGACGATTATCCCAACCATTTTCTTGTTCTCTGACGTCAGCTTTGGCCCAATCATCAAGTAACATCACGACTTCCATATTTTTCGCGGAGAGCTTACTTGTTAATTCATCCAACAAACATGATCCAACACTGAAAGGGGACTCGACGGCGACAGTGGAAGCCGGAACCGAAAAAATCTCCTTGGCCATTGAAGTATGGGAAAATCTTTCTCGTGTGTTCCCCTCCAAACGAGGACGTCGATTTGGGCGGGAGGAGTAAGACCTTCATCACCAAAGGAAAAGAGTGAATTGAAATATAAATCTAATTCACTTACCATACCTGAAGGACGACCTTCCGCCGATGTTGTAGCTGAATAGGTCGGCTAATTGGGATTGCGCGTCGGGGTCATCATATTCGGTTTGAAATGAGAAGTCAAAGTTATGTTGTTGACGAGGGTTAGGTCTTCCGACTTGGTGGGTACTGTTATACTTGGTTTCATATTCGGTGTAGGGAGCACACAAGTTAAACTCGAAGGTTTGTTGGATAATTGACTGGTCCGGGAGGTTTATTTGAAATGTTTCGGTTAGGTTTACTCCCCATTGGTCATTGGTATCCGTTTGCAATGCTTGAAGTGGAACAAGATCAATAGAACTCAAATTGTTATAATAAAAATCTAAAATCTTTGAGGTACCGGCTAATTTCCATTTTGGATCCAAGGCCTTTGCAATCAAAAACACCGTTGGAATCTCACTGAAATACTCAAGACATTTTTCAATCATATAATATAAAACACACATCAATTAAGGAGAAGAGGAAGCATTTTTCATCGCAGTTTTAAAACCAATTGATATGTACATGCAATGCTCTAAAACACGAACAATAGTGCAATAATAAACACCCGATAATTCAATAGTCGCATTTTTGAAATATTTGAATAATTTAAATAAAGCCACGCTATGATCCCAACAACTATGCGATAGATATAAATCAGAAACGGGATAGGTTCTAAAAAAATCACACAAAGAATCTTTATGCGTCAAAGTAGAATTCAGACAATCATATGTCAAATTCCATCTATGAGACACATCTGTGGTAAATTTCGTATATCTTACCTTCTTTTGATGGCAATAATTCTACCAAGCTTTGCCAATAGGCGGCTTTTGATGGATTAATCTAACTGCAGTTCTAATCAGACTAACATGGTTTTGCCATAATTCAAGCTCATCTTGTACACAAAAATTTAAAATATGACATATGCATCTTTGATGAAAATACTTACCTCCAATAACCGGAGCACAAGCCGCAATCAAGTCATTAATAGTTGCAGTGTTAGCAGTTGCATTATCAAAACCAACATAAAATATCTTATAGCATAATTGAAATCCATTCGAAGCTTGAATAATTAAAGAAACAATTTCAGGTGCAGTGTGTGGTGTCTCAAATTCTCTAAAACCAATCAAACGTTTGTTCAAAGTCCAACTATTGTCCACAAAATGAACCGTAATGCCCATGTATGAGGCCATCCACAACGCTGTTGCTATACCGTTCCTTAAACTAGTATTTGCGGGCCCCATTGTACTTTTTAACTTCATTTCTTAACTAGGAACGGAACCTGCAACCCTCCATTCCTTATCCGTCCCTTAACCGTTCCTTAAATTACTATTAATTCAATTTAATTTTTTTAATTTTATTTCCAACCAAATTCAAATAAATAAAACACATTTCATTAAATAAAATAAACTTACAACATAAAATTCGTAAAAAAAACATAATTTAATAATTTCCTAAAAAATAAAAGTACACAATTTAATAATTTCATCCGTCAAAGTTTGCCCAAATGTGCTCAATTAGATCCTATTGGAGTTGAGTGTGGGCGCTAGAGTCGCGTGTCCTTACACGAATAGATAACTGTTCTTGTATAGACAGATGCGTTCCACTTCGAGGCCGACTACTTGCGTTTGAGCATCCGGGGGATTAGGGGTCGAACCGATTTCCCTCATCGGGTCCTTCATCTTGGACAATCATGTTGTGCAAGATTATGCTCGTATATATGATGTTGACCACATTCTCCGTGAATCACATACGAGACTGGGCTTTGATAATGTTGAAGCGCGCTTGGAGAACCCCGAACGCCCTCTCCACATCCTTCCGAGCAGCCTCCTGCTTCTGCGCAAAAAGCGCTTGCTTTGGGTTCGCAGGCTTGCCGCACGTCTTCACGAAGGTAGGCCACTTCGGGTAGATGCCGTCGGCGAGATAGTACCCCATTTTATAAAGCTGTTGGCGACGAAGTTGATGGCCGACGCTTTACCATCCAAAACTTCGGCAAAGAGGTCGGATTGGTGGAGCACGTTTACGTCATTGTTCGACCCGGGGACCCCGAAGTACGCGTGCCAAATCCAAAGCCGGTAGTCAGCAACGACCTCGAGTATAACGATTGGGTGGTGATAAGGCTCATTTCATGCATCGGTTTGATGGTAAAATGTACGTTGCTCGATCGGTTTATCGCGCAAAACAAGTGTTAAATGTGCAGGAATGCCACTTGACCAAGGCAGCAAGGCCAAACTGATCAAGCTAGTACAAAAGAAGATAAAAGGCCAAGAATCAGGGAGAGTTGATCAAGAGGGAGCGATCAAGCAGTTAGGCTGGGACCGCTAGCTTCTAGAAGAAGAACACATGAGGAAATGAGCTGGATATGGCGCACCATTCTGTTATCCAGGACGACATTCTAGAAGGGGACACGTGCTAGCTTATAAGACGCAAGGACGGAGATGAGTCATAAATCTGTTACTCAAAAGCGTCGTCATTCTAGAAGAAAGGCACGTAGCAATCAGTGAATCGCTCATTCTCAGCATGAGAGAATATTCTCTGTCAAGATCGTTATCTAGCTGGAGGCAGAATCGAGCTTATAAATAGAGGGTGTGCTACCACAAGAGAAGGAGAATCCGATCTTTACTTTTCGCCTAATTTAGCTTAGCTTATTTATCTAGTTTAGTTCAACTCTCTAGCTTAGTTTAGTTCTCCAGATAGCTTAGTTAAAAGAGTGACCGAAGGGAGCGCTGCAGAATACTTGTTTTCTGTTAGCGTTATCTTAAGTTTCCCGCTGAGATTCTCTCAGTTTTTACCGCTTTCTTAGTCTCCAAAGTGTTATCTTAGTTTCAATTTCATGATGTACTCAGTTTAGTTTAATCAAAGTTATTTTCGTTTTCATCCTCGCATTTACTTTTCCACTGTTACCTGCAATTCACTTGACCCAGTAGTTAAAGTTATGTTGATCAAGCTAGCTAGTTTAATTCCGCCTAGAGTAAAAACAATAGTTGAAAAATCCCAAGTTAAAGCGTGGCAGCAGCCAACCCCCCTGTTCACTACTCACACACTCGACACACCAAATTCTATGTGGAATCGACCCCGAACTTGCCGCTTTACTGTTAAAGTTGTGCAAAATTAGGAGTTTACAAATTAATTTGGTAAGGAAGAAAGAGCGAGAGCAAGACTACAGTTATTAAGTGGCAACGACATTTGCTAACTGATCCAATCGGTTCGGTTATCATTCCATATACCTTGATCCGCATTCTAATCGCGTTTTCGCCTCTTTCCAAGTCCCTCCAGGTGGGTGCCTTTGTGGCCGCTCGTGTAGGACCTCTTCCACGCCACCGGGTAATTTTTCCATTGCCAGTGCATGCAATCGACGCTGCCGAGCATCCCGGGGAATCCATTCACTGTTTCGTGAAGGTCGAGCAGGAACTAACAATCGGTCGTGCTTGCCCTCCGGAGAAATTCATCGGTGAAGGCTGCTCAGACGCCTTTGCAGAATTTGAGCAAGCACATTCGCCTAGTGCTGTCTCCAATGTGGAGGTATTCGTCGAACATGTCGGCTGTTTGTCCAGTCGCAAGCTGACGGATTGCTGCAGTACATTTGTGCAGCGTCGTGTTGCTGGGACAGCCGACCGCGTCGAACCCTTCCTGGAAGAACTCTTCCCTGACTGCCAAAGTATTCGCGATGTGGAGAAATAGCGGTTTCCCCATGCGGAAACGGCGACGGAAGTACGTATCTCACCAAACCGGGTTATCGCAAAAGTAGTCGCGTACTAACCTTGCGGCGGCTTCCTCCCGGTTACGATGGATGTACGTACGAGAGCGTCGTTGGGGCGGCGCGGCTTCCTCCGTCTCCCGTCGTCGATCTTCTTCAAGTCATTGTTCCATTATTTGACGCATTTGTTCAAAAGGATCCATTAGTTTGATTAAATTGGGGAGAAGAAAAACAGAGTTGATATGAGATAAAAATTGGGATGCAAATAGAGAGGATTTGAGAGGAATAGATGTGTGTTTGTGAGTGAAATGTGTATGAAATAGGAGTATTTATAGAGTAAAGAAATAAAATATTTTTTGCAAAATAGCTATAAACGGTAATATTACCGTTTACAATTATTTATTTATTTTTATTTTTTAACTTTGATTTTTTTAAAAAAATATTTATTACGTCATCTTGACGACGCTCACTCGCGGGCCGGCGAGTGGGCGTCACGCATGGCATGAAGCTCGCCAAGTTGCCTCGGCGCGTAGCGAGATGTCTCGTGCCGCGTCGCGTGGTGGCGGGTCCCGGGACGGGTTGGGAACTGGCTGGTGACGGAACGGCGGCTGCAACGCGTTTCTCCGCGGTTTCGTTCGTCCGGAACGGAACGCGAGCCGGTGGAGAAATGCGTTGTGGATGCTCTGAATGTCTATTAAAACAATCAGTCCGTACATCTGAGCAAATGTTCACTTTGTGTCCCAAGTTGAGTAAATAACGTGATAATTCAACTTTTTTCTCCAAACATTGTCGAATGGTAGATCGTTGAACGGTCATTCGACCTACTCTTTTGACAGCTACGTTCAAACCACTTTGCATAGTAATCTCAAAATTTTTGTCATCATAAACATTAAAAGGAAAATGCTTCATTGCAGCCCATCTACTCATAACGTCAGCAAAATTTTTAGGATTATATTTAAAAAGAGGCGTACCTGACGAACCTGAGTCACCGGGTTGGAAGTTTAGTTGGGTTTGGGTAGAGGCAGTGCCACGTTCTACTAGATGCTTTGTCAAAAAATGACGACGGAGGGTGCCATATCCCCCACCACTCGCAAATTTGTAGACTTTATCACAATAGTTACAATATGAATGAAACGCCGATGTCTCTTCTAGAGAGAGCGGATCATTAATTACCACCGGGACATTCTTATAGTGTTTAACAAAAGTTTCAGATTTCAATGATTTTTTAGTGGGAGGAGGGGGAGGCATGTCCTCATTTCCGCCGGTGCTAGATGGAATATGAGAATGAGGTCTATCATCATTGTTGTCCGAGTCCGACGATATAGACACGTCGTACTCGTCATCTTTTTGTTGGGAACTACCACCGCCCCTCCCCCCACCTTGATGCATTTCAGCAAGTAGCATGGACATCCTATGATCTTCTTCTATCTATAAATATTATATAAGTTAAAGTTTTAATTAGGAACATAAATAAAAATTAAAAAACTCAATCTTATGAAATTATGAATTGTTAAAATAATTTTATTTTTTTGAACTTATTTGCATGCATTCAGCTACCACTCGGGAAACCTCTTCCATAACTAGGTCGCTTTAATCTTTGGGGACGACTACTTTGATCTTGGGTAATTCCTTTGCCCCGATCACCACATCCCGATCCACCACGAGATGAAGACATAATGCAAAATGAAAGTAGTATGGTTCATGGAGTATTGAATAAATGGTAAACAACTTAAGCAATTAGAGAGAATGAGGATAGAGAATAGAGAAATTGAGATTGAGAAGGAAATCATTGTTAACACAAGAATAGGGTGAGTAAAAATGATGGGGAAGTGAGGTATTTATAGGAGTAAAATTGGAAGAAATAAAAAAAATTCTAATTTTAAATTTCGACTTCGGACTAAAACGGCGGTTCAGTCCACGGTTTTTTACGGAAATCGTCGGTTTTTGGCCGAAAACCGGCGATTTCTAACCGGTTTTCAGGCCTATACACTGACACCTATACGCTGCCACCTGAAAAAACTGCTGAACCGTCGGAAACCGCCAGTTTCTGACGTAAACCGCTGGTTTTTTTGCACACCTAGCCTGAAAACCTACGCTCTAGCCGGAATCCTACCGTTGGAACTGCTGAACCGCCGGTTCAAACCGGCGAACCAGAGGTTTTGAACCACCGGTTACGGTTCATGCTTTTTTTGGAACCTGAACCGGCCTGCTTGAACCGCCGAACAGCCAGCGCCGGTTACGGTTCTGCTTAAGCCACGGTCCGGTTCAGTTTGTGCATGTCTAACTGGACTGGATGTATCAACCTCCACTTCACATGACTACTTTGCCTCCAACAGCTGTTTTTACTCTTATATACATATCCCCAACACAACACCCGTGTGCGCCTTCTCTCTCTGTAAATACTCCTCAAAACTCATCTCCATTTTCTAACAAACATAAACATAAAACAATGACACCTAAAATGGTGATCAGTTTCCGCCGCTCTCTCTCCTTCCCCAACCAACCCTTCCACAACCCACCCAAACCCAAAAAATCCCTCGACATCAGATCCACCAGTCTCCCGTGCGCCTGCTCTCACCCGATCATTTCCCACCTCCAACACCACATCTCCGACCTTCAGAACTCCTGGCCCGCCGCCGCAGACTCCCACACATCCGCCTGGCTGTGTGATGGCCTCCGCCGCCTCAAGTCCCTCCACGACTCCCTCGACGACCTCCTCCACCTCCCCCAGACGCGCGAATCCCTCCGCGGCAGCGCCGAATTGTACTCCAACCTTCTAGAAGACTTCCTCCGTTTCGTCGACGTCCACGGAACCTTCCAGACGCTTCTCCTCCGCCTCGAGGCGGACCACTCCGCCGCCCAGATCGCCGTCCGAAGGAAGGACACCGTCGCTCTCGCCACGCACTCCAGGAATCTCAGCAAAGTCGCCAAGGAGATCGGAACATTACAACAAAAAAACTGTAAGACTATTTTTTAATACGATTAAGGATGCTAATTTTTGTTTCTAAATATACCACCAATATTTCAAAAAGTGTCTTCATGTGGAAGCGTCCTAAAAAACAAAAGATTAAATTTATTTATCCTTAGTTTAAGCATGTTTTCTTTTGAGTTTAAAATTATTGTTATTTTTTAAGATTTTCCAACACAAATGTGTATCAATTTTTGTGTTCCTAAAAGATAGGTTTTTTTTCAGTGGAAAGCTCTCCTCCACCTTGGCCTCCGTCGGGAAATCGGCGCCCTATGGCGAAGAGGCGGAGCTCGTGGCTGTGATCTGTGGCGTGGTAGAGGCGACGGTGACGGTGTCGAATGCGTGTTTTGGATCGATTGCGAGCTCGGGGGCGTTCCGGAAGCTGCCTTCGTGCATGGGGCTAATTTTGGGAAGAAAATAAAAAACGCGAAAGTTGAGGGGGGGGGGGGGGGATTTGCGAATTTCAAGAGTTGGATTTGGGAAATTTGAGGAAGAAAGGGGAGGAAGAGGTAAAAAATGCGTCGAAGAAAATGCATGAAATGGAAGATCGGATTTTGGAGATTGAAGAATGTGGAGAGAGGGCATTTCGGAGCTTCATCAACACTAGGGGTTTCATTGGTTAATGTACTCACACAGTAGCCAATTAAACATTTTGAAAACAATATTTACAATTTGGAATTTGATATCTACTGTCACGACCGCCCTTTAGGGTTAATAAATACGGGCGATCGTGATTAAAAGAACTTAATAAACAAACGAAGGAAACTAGGGTTTCAATAAAGAGTTTGACTAATAATTAATATTTAATAAAAGGGGCCAAGAGGTTGACATTATCCAAATAATTAGGTTCAAAGCTAAAAGGTTGATGAATAAAAACAATGTCTCAGCGGAAGCGTTCAAGAGAAAGAGTGACGTCATGTGTGGAGACACAACAACACTCGTAGTTCACAACTAACCAAACCGTGCTTCAATTTTAAATTGCTCAACACCACCAACTGCTCGTCGCCGCTCAACCTGCACATAGGGAAAACACATGCTGGGCTGAGTACTTAATATACTCAGTTGGCTTATGCCGAAAATATTTGATGAAAGTTATGTCATCCATACCATAGTGAACTCGAGTTTTACATTTAGAAAAGAAATATCATCGAGTATCACAAAACAATTTCATAGACTGGCCAGTCAAAACAATCTCTCCACTTTCTCATCAATCATTCAATCACATCCTCTTTCCATAGTGCGACGAAAGTGTGGCCACACTATTCGCCCACGAGACCGGCCGACTAGCAAGGACGGCTCACGATCCCACCTATGTGTACACTAGCCTGATAGGTTTTGCGGCTCTACTCAGACCCGAATTCGTTTAACAAGACCTATAGCCTAATGGAGCAAACTCACAAACTAGGCATCAGGCAACAATCTCATCATCAAAACAAACATGACATGACATAACAATTTAAACCACCCTTATTCCACCATAATCATACTTTTGAAAACGTAAAAGAGTTTAGTAAAAGAAAGCCCACCTCGACTGTTTAATTATCAAGTACTTTCTTCCCCTTGGTATCACGATTCACTTGCGAGGATTCACCTTTAAAATTATATAATAGATAAATCAACACACTTTTAACATACATAAATAAAAATGCATGCATCCTAATTAAAGTTATTTATCTCTCATTTTTTTGATTATTCGGCGGCCGCTTGCGCCCATAATTCCTTCGTTGGCTCCTCGTATTTTCCACCACGATGTCAAATAATTTTCCAAAATTTATTTAAGCGCATAAATTATCGTAACTATTCCCTTCGAAAATATATTTATTTAGGACTTAGGATAAATTATTCAACCTTGACATTATCCGAAAATTAATTAAATAATTCCCCACAATTAATTATCGGCTCAAAGATTTATTTAAAAGCCCAAGACTTAATTATTTTTCCACCTTCTATCTCCCATTTAAAATTTTAAAGCCCAAAACAAAATAAAGGAGAGCCCAAAACATCCAAATGTTAATTATTGAGGCCCAAACTATTTATTTCACTCACTTTAAAACTCCTAAAACCTAAAGCAATATAAATGGAGCCCATACTTTAATCAATAATTCAATTCAATTAATTAGCCCAACTTTAAAAAAACAGCAGGCCCAAATCTTTTTTTTTTAAAACAAAACCACAGGCCCAAGTTCTTAATCTCCACCCCCTTCACGTCTTTCACTCCCTCTCTCTCTCTTCTTCTCTCTCATCTCTATTTTTTTCGATCGATTGAAAGGAAATTCGAATTCCCGTCGGCTTCCTCACTCAATTCCAGATCAGAAACCACGACTTGCCAGAGGACGTCGTCTTCGTCGCTGCAGACCGCACGGAGCTCGCCACTCATTCGTTCTCACTGACTCACGAACTCCGTCGGCGTCGCTGGAGAGCAACGCCCCTCCGCTGTCGCACCGTCGAAGGCCGCACAGAGCCGTTTCCATCATCCGCCGTCACCGCTTGACTGCTGTACTACCCCGAACGTGTTCGGGCAGCCATCGTTCATCACCGAACCAACCCCGAACAGCCCCAACGTAAGTTTCTAACTTGATTTTGGTTATATTAGCTTAACGTTTACTTACCATCATCAACTATTATATGCATAAAGTCGATTAATAGTAGAAACTCAATTGTTGTTTGAATATGTGGGGAATGCGATAATTCATGTTTAAAATTGGGTAGGAATTTTACCTCCGTAAATTGAACTTGGTTGTGGAGTTCTGAAAAGGGAGATTCTTTGAACCTGAGGGTTTCAATCTCTGTTAGAAGTAGTCACTGATGTTTTGATATTGAAACAAAAGAAATTTAGATATGAGTCGATTAGGAAACTGATTACCACGGTTGGGACCGGATAGAGAATTCGGCAACTCTTCAAGATTTGTCGTGGATTTCAAAGGAATGAGTTCTTGTTGCTGAGATGGAAAAAATAGGAAAATTGATTGATGAACGTATATTAGAGCATCCACCACCATGGTTATAGCCAGCAATAGCCCATCCTCCTCCTGCCACATCATCAATATTAAAAATCTTCCTACCACATCAGAAATAGCCCAGCCATAGCCTAGCCATATCATAAATAGCCCAGCCATATCAATAGCCACATCACTAATAACATAATATACGGAATTTAATTTACGAGACATATACGGGAAACATTAATAATACTATTTTAATTTTTTAAAAAAGTACAATAAATTAAAAAAGTACAAAAATGAAGATAGAGAGAGTACTCGTTAATACAAGTGGTGCGAATGAAAATGAAGTACAAATCGCGTATATATAGTGTTTCAAAAAAAAAACCCCGCTGGGCTATGCGCTGGGCGATCCGGGCGCTGCAATGGCGCCGAGCGGATCGCCCAGCGCATAGCCCAGCGGATTTTGACCGCCTAGCGCTAGGCGAAATTCATTTCCGAAAAACCGCTCGGCGGTTTTCGGAGCCTGCAATGGTTCGCCTAGCCACCACCTAGCGCAGGCGCTCGGCTAGGCGGTGCGCTAGGCGCCATTGTGGATGCTCTTATAGAGAGGAGATGATTTGATTTAGACTTTAGATTTAGGAGAGATTTATGGAGTAAGGGGAGAGATTTAGGGGTGAGGGAAGAAACGATTTCCATCATGGATTGAGGGGAAATTTCAAATTCTTCCTTTACTTTTTGAATTAAATTGAATTTATTTGGTATTTATTTGCAAATCATGGAGGAGGAAAATCTCATCACGGAGGAGCAATATCTCTGCAGAATCTTTATTTAATCTTTGAATTAATGTCGATTGATGACCAAATCGACAGGGTGTATATTTAATTAGATTAATTTAATTCACAATATTTTATTTTAAATTATGCAGTCCACAATTTATTTATCACGGACTAGATTTTTATATTATTTATTCAATTTTTTCGATCAAGCTCGCGAATTGAGTCCAATATATATTCTCACGGAAATGAATTATTTTAATCCACGTAATAATTTATTTCATGATTTCTATTCCAGCAACAAATTCCACTCAACAATTAATTCACGGACCTCTCAATATTAATAGCATTAAATACAAGTACTTTATGGTTCACAAATTAGGTTAGGAAAAACGGGGCGTTACATCTACACTGGATAGTTACGATTTACAGAGATGGTGATTTAGATTTTGCCTTGCTTTTTTTGTACAACGAATTATTTGATAATCTTATTCATTGATTCATTTTTTATACAATGTTCACGTAGTATATTGTTCTTACGTCACTCTTGACTAATGATAATTTCTTGCAAATAAAATGCCTTATAAAAATAATTAAAAGGAATACATGTAACTAGACATGGGTGGATATACAAGAATTAGTTGAACGCTACTCTCTCCATTCCTCGATAGCTAATCTCATATTCTTTTTTAGTTATCTAACTGCATGTAATCGAGTTATTTCTTTTTTGACAAAAATTAGTTTACTCTCACTTAATTTACTCTCACTTTATCTTTCGACCTTTTGTTGAACTCATTTAAAATAATTTCTTAAATCTAGTGCCGGAAAGGAATGTTTCTACTACAAAGGGATAAAGGGAGTACATGTTCGGGTGATATAACTTTTTCAACTCATTTTCTTTTATTTTTTTAAAACCCGTACTGAATCAATGTGGGACACGGGATACTATATATTGTTAAATTACATATACTCACCCGTGATTATTGTTGAACTAGTCATAAAAATTTTGCCCACTTGATTCAAAATTATAAATTCTTGGGGCGCTATAGGTTGAAAAATAAATGAGAAACTATCCAAATGCTAGTAAATGTACAACTATTACGAGTATTAAATAACCCCATAATACAAGTGTACAGTTTAAGAAAAAAGATTAGCTTGGCTAAACCGTATTTCCAACATCCACGTTGGAAAACACGGTCTGAACATGTGAACTGGACCATAATTAATATAAGAAAAAAGGGGGGAAATAAAAAGTGATCAAGGTGAACGTGCACATGATTAGATTCAAATAATTGAAGATAATATTAATTTTAAGTGATAAACAATATTAGCACCGAGCACAGATGTATTTGCAAGAAAATGTTATAATTAAGCAATCATTCCAGGATTGCGATGCTTTCTTAAAAGGGGTCATCATGAACTGGAGTTTTGATTCTTGAGTAAGCTTGTTATACTTGCAACCAAACGAGGTTTTTTTTGGTTAGTTAATCTTAATAATTACGGAATATGTTCCTTATTCTTAATTTAAATGTGTCTTTATTACTGCACGGAGAAGAAAAACCATCGATCAGAGGGAATATTACTAGCTGTATGTTATATACTACTTCTTCATGTTGGAAAGAAATCAAGTCACAAAGTACACAAATCAGGGAAATATGGAATTGATATTATGATTGATTCTTACCCTGTAATAGAAAATTAGAAATTAGGGTAAATCTTCACCTTATTTTGTATAGTTCAAATCCTATATAAAGGAGTGTAAATCCAGAGAATTATTCAAGTAGAATGAAAATCGAGCATTTCAACATGGTACCAGAGCAAAGGCTAAGAAATAAATTCATCATAGCCTAGATGAACCTTTCTCGACCTAAGGCAGAATCAAGCCATGACCGACAAAGACACAGAAATCAAACCCAACCTCTCAGACGAACACAAATTGAGAGTTAGCAAAAATGTTACCGTTGCCGTGAAGCTCAATGGAACGAACTATTCGATATGGGCACGACTGATGAAGATCCAGATCGTGAGTAGAAGGGTACTCCGACACATCAACGGCAATCCGTCACCACCCGAACCAGGGGTGCCTGATTACACGGAGTGGGAGGAGACAGACTTAATTTTCTTCTCGTGGATTCTAGACAACATCGAGACCGATACTGTTATCGATTTCGCCCATCATCAAAAGGCCTCTGCCTTGTGGAAAAGCCTAGCCGTGACATTTGAAAGCACATCCTATCCCTTCTCACTTTTCGACCTAGAGGAGAAGGCTGAGAATGTCAAGCAAGGAGAACAGAGTCTGGAGACATATTGGCGGCACTTACATGTAACGTGGATAGATGTAGATCGATGCCAAGAACAGCCGGTCATATGTTGTGATAAATGGGTAGGCCAATTCCAAAAATACATCGAAACCCGGCGGCTATTCAAGTTTCTAACCGGACTCAACCCGAGATACGATCAGATGAAGCGAGAAGTTCTCAAAGAACGACCATGGCCTTCAGCGGAGGTCGCATGCGGCTGGATAAAATCATGCCGGCAACCACAATTAATTAATTAATTAATTAATGGGATTAAACCTAGGACTATATAATCACCTAAACTAAACCCTAGCCCCCATCTCCCTCATAAATTTCGTGCCTCTCCTCTCCCTCTCCACATTCTCTCCAAAAATCCTCCATTCATCCTTGTTCTTGCATCCGTTGGAGTTTATTTTCAAGAGTCTCCGACGAATCGCCTCCATTCTTGTTTCTACCGTTCGTTTTCTTGATTCAAGAAGGTATATGTCACGACCGCCCTTCTAGGGTATAATAAATGCGGCGATCGAAACTTAAACAGACTAAATACAACAAGGAAAATAGGCTAGGGTTTCATCAAGATGGTTTGACCAACATATTAAATGAGCAATTAAGTATAAAACAAGAAGAGGACTCGAGTTTAAATAATGAGCTGGGCCGGACTTAAATATTCACCAAAAGATTAAGAGTTTGACCTTATCCAACAAGACTTTAATAAAAATCCAATAACCGAACAAATTCAAGTTCAAGCCCAAAAGCTAATAAGTAAAAGAAATATCGCAGCGGAAAACGACCAAGAGAAAGAGTGACGTCATGTGTGTAGACACAACGACACCCATAGTTCAAAGATAAACACTTAAGTTCTTCAAGTTACTTGCTCAACACCACCAACCTCTCGCCGCCGCTCAACCTGCACATAGGGAAAATATATGCAGGGCTGAGTACTTGTTGTACTCAATGGGCTCATGCCGAAAACATTTTATAACAGTTATGTCATCCATACCAGTGAACTCGAGTTTTAACATTTTAGAAAAGAAATATCATCGAGAACACAAAAACATTTCATAGCCTGGCCAGGCAAAATAATCTCCCCACTTTCCCAACAATCAATCATTCACATCCTCTTACCATAGTGCGACGAAAGTGTGGCCACACTATTCGCCCACGAGACCGGCCGACTAGCAAGGACGGCTCACGATCCCCTTTGTGTACACAGCCTGATAGGGTTGCGGCCCTACTCAGACCCGAATTCGTTTATCATAGCCCTATAGCCTAATGGAGCGAACTCACAAACTAGGCATCAAGCACAATATCAACATAGCCCTATAGCCTAACGGAGCAAGCTCAAACGAACTAGGCATCAGGCAACAATCTCAACCTCAAAACAATCACGACATGACATAACGCTTTAAACCACCCTTATGGCTCCACAATCATACTTTGGGAAAATAAAAGAGTTTAGTTAAAGGAAGCCCACAAATAATGTAGGGTAGAAAAGCCCACCTCGACCGTTTAGATTTCAAGTATCGCTTTCCCTTTGATATCACGTTTAGCGCACGAATTTTCACCTTTAGATAAGGTATTCCCAATTAGTCACCAACATGGACTTAATATTATGCATGTCCTTAATTTTTCCCTTTTCCCAACAACAAATGGAAATCACATCATAGCATAACATCTTTGCATATCACATCATCTCGTCACATATATAATCCATGTATGCCATTCAAAACATAAAAATATAGTTATTTTGCAAAGGTAGAAATCTGGCAGCACTGCGCAACTATTTTATAAAAATCATTTAAATATCATCCGACTTCCGTTGGGGCTAAAACTTTACGACAAAGCAGTAGACTCATCAAATAACTTCCAGTTTAAATTTCATGTCAAAATACCCCTTTTAAGTCGGTCAAATCAAAGACGTAACCCACTGGTCGAGAAAACATGTTTCTGGCAGAATTGCGCAGTCAACTTTAAAAATTCACCAAAAATTCATCTTTTATCCAAAAGGGTTGAAATTTACACCCAACATATAAGACATCATGAAGTTTACTTAGGAAAAAGAATCGGTCAAATCGGAGTACATTTGGTTGGTCAAAAACGAGTCGGAACTTACTGTTCGGAATCACAGTTTCTCATGCTTTTAGGAATTCGAATTAGGGTTTACCCCCACTTATTCAAAATCAACCTTTTCATGGTTTTAACATACAAGCATGCTCAAAAGGGTCCTTAGACACATATTTTCATGAATCACATATCATTCACCGAGGATTCATTAAATCATCAACCAACTGAAAACAAAATGCATTCACACATACGATTACACATTCCCACCGATTAAACCCTTAGATCTGCATTCCCTACACTCGCTACATGCATGACGGAGTCAAAGAAGGTTTAGGTGGAGAGGAGTGAAGAATATAGGTTTGAATTTACCTTTCTTGGACGAAACAATCGGTAGAAAGCGAATAAAACCTTGGTTCTTCAATAATCTCTTGGGGAATTGAGGGGATCTTGAGTAGAATGGATGAACAAGTGGGAGAGGAGATGAAAAGTGGGAGGGGGCGTGTGATTTGAAA
Source organism: Salvia splendens (assembly GCF_004379255.2). Lineage (NCBI taxonomy): Eukaryota > Viridiplantae > Streptophyta > Magnoliopsida > Lamiales > Lamiaceae > Salvia > Salvia splendens. The sequence goes on along the minus strand of NC_056050.1, from coordinate 9,492,169 downwards.
GGGAGGCGTGTGAATGGTGTTAGGGTTAGGTTTCTTTTTGGTTTTATTTATAGAGTTAGGAAATAATATATTTCCCAATTAAATCAAGATTTGGGGGAATAATTGAAATAAAGATTTGAGAGATTTGAGGGGATTTGATGGGAGGAAATGGCGTGAATATTGAGGGAGAAATAAGGAGGTTTTTCGAAAATTATGGCTATTTAATTAGCCTTTGATTTAATTTGGTATTTTCACGGAGCAGAATAAAATAATACGGAGCAAGAAAATTAATAAAAATCCTCCCACAATAAATGGAAATAGGCGTGTGAAATTTTCCTCCCACAAGGAATAATTTCCAAATCTTTAATAAAATAAAGTAGGGAAAGATTTGATAGGATATTCCAACTAAACATGGAAAGAAATAATTAAGGGATCAAAATAAATAATGAATAATTTCCTTCTCCCACAAATTAGGAGATTTCGAAATCTCCCTTAGAAAAATAATAGTAGGGGCCGATTTTTTTTTCAAGAAAGAAATAAGATAATTAGGCTCTGGATTTAATATGGATAATTATCCCAAGACAAATAATTAAATCCAAGAAATAGAATTCATCTCCAATAATTTGGTAGTGGTCGAAATTTCCACAATAAAAGGGCAAGGTGATTATCTATGTTCCCAATTAAATCTCACTCTCCAAAATAATATAATTCACCGCAATATATTCCATTCCATATCACTTAGTTATAACCACGTTATAAGAACCAACGATTTTGACTTGGTCAAAACAAAATTAGGTCACCAAAGCAAACACATAACAAATCGTCAATTAATTCGACCATAAAAGAAAATAAATACAACATCTTAGGGTTCGAAAATTAGGGTTCGAAAAGTGGGGCGTTACATCCTACCACTCTTAAAAGAAATTTCGTCCCGAAATTTGGTACTCTCATGGGAAGAGTTCTGGGTATAAATCCATTATCTTGTCCTCAAGCTCCCACGTGGCTTCTTCGTGCCCGTGGTTTCTCCATTGTACTTTCACGTAAGCAACTGGTTTGTTTCTCACGTCCTCGACTTTTCGGTCTAGAATCGTTTGGGGTCTTTCCTCGTAGCTCAAGTCCGGGTTCAATCACGTGCTTTGGATCAAACACGTATTTCCGCAACTGCGACGCATAAAAGACGTTGTGCACGTTCCCAAGGCTTGGGGGTAGTGCCAAACGGTATGCAACAGGACCCACTCCTTCAAGGATTTCATACGGTTCAATAAATCGTGGTTTCAATTTTCCTTGACACCAAAAGCGTTATCCCTTTCGACGGGGATACCTTGAGAAAGACCTTGTCACCTGCTTGAAATTACAAGTCGGTTCGTCGTGCATCCGCGTATGACTTCTGTCTGTCTTGAGCTTCTTTTATCCTTGCACGAATTTGTCGAACGATTCCAACCATTTCTTCAACTGCATCGGGCCCGAGTACCCTTCTCTCGCCAACTTCGTCCCAGTAGAGCGAGGATCTACACTTTCTCCCGTACAAGGCTTCGTACGGCGCCATGTTTATCGTTGCCTGGAAACTGTTGTTGTAGGCGAATTCGATCAAGGGGAGTGCGGACTCCCAATTTCCTCCTCGGTCTAACACTACGGCTCTCAACATATCCTCGAGGGTTTGGATCGTTCTTTCGGATTGTCCGTCCGTCTGCGGGTGAAATGCTGTGCTGAAGTTCAGTCGAGTGCCTAACTCACGTTGTAGGCTGATTCAAAATCTTGATGTGAACTTCGGGTCACGGTCTGACGTGATCGTCACGGGGACTCCATGCAGTCGCACTATTTCCTTTATATACACTTGAGCTAGCTTGTTCGATCCATAGGTTATGGGTATCGGTACGAAGTGTGCGCTCTTGGTGAGTCGGTCTATAACTACCCATAGGGCAGTATTCCATCTTTGCGTCTTTGGCAAGGCTGTCACAAAGTCCATGGCGATGTGCTCCCATTTCCACTCGGGGATTTCTAGTGGTTGTAACTTTCCGTACGGTCGTTGACGTAGAGCCTTCACCTGCTGGCAGGCTAAGCAGCGCTCCACAAATGCCGCTATATCCCTCTTCATACCATTCCACCAAAGGACTTCTTCAAGTCTTGGTACATTTTCGTATTCCCTGGGTGGGCGGTGTAAGGAGTCTCATGAGCTTCACTCATCACTTCGTTTTTGAGCTCCTCATTGTCCGGTATGCATAGCCTTCCTTTAAAGGTGAGTGCGTTGTCACCTTCTTCACTAAAGTTTCCAGATTCACCGGTTCGCACTTCTATACGAACTTTTTCTAGTTTCGCATCCATTCGTTGTGCGTTAACAACTCTTGTCCTTAGACCAGGTTCAACAACTAAAGTGGCGATTCGCGCTTCCACTGTTTCTGGTGCTCTCACCACTTCCAAATGCATCTTACCAAACTCGCGGACCAAGTTTTCTTCTTTGGTGAGAATAGCGGCCAGTTGGGAATGACTCTTCCGGCTCAAGGCATCTGCCACTACATTTGCCTTGCCGGGGTGGTAGGTGATTCCACAATCGTAGTCCTTCACCAATTCGAGCCATCTCCGTTGTCGCATGTTTAAATCCTTTTGCTCGAAGAAATATTTCAGGCTCTTGTGGTCCGTAAAGATCTCACATCGAACTCCGTAGAGATGATGTCTCCAAATCTTTAAGGCATGTACCACTGCTGCTAACTCCAAATCGTGGGTTGGATAGTTCAACTTGTGTAGCCTCAATTGTCGGGATGCGTAAGCAATCACCTTGTTGTTTTGCATCAACACACATCCAAGTCCCATCTTCGAAGCGTCCGTGTATACCACGTAGTTTACCCCAGGTTCGGGTACAGCTAAGATCGGTGCACTAGTTAGCTTTTCCTTCAAGAGCTGAAAACTAGCCTCACACTCGGGAGTCCAATTGACTTTCACCCCCTTCTTGAGTTGTTGTGTCATGGGTCTCGCTATCTTGGAGAACCCTTCTATAAACCTTCGGTAGTATCCCGCCAAACCTAGGAAACTCCGAATCTCGTTTGGTGTTGAAGGTGCTTTCCACTGTTGCACCGCCTCAACCTATGCGGGATCTACTCGAATTCCTTCTGCCGACACGATGTGACCAAGGAAATTTACTTCCTTCAGCCAAAACTCGCACTTGCTGAATTTGGCGTACAACTTCTCGTTCCTCAACGTTTTCAAAGCGATTCGTAGATGTTCCTCGTGCTCCTTCTCGTTCTTCGAGTAAACAAGCACGTCATCAATGAACACCAAAACAAACTTATCCAAGTATGGATGAAACACTCGATTCATCAAGTCCATGAATACCGCAGGTGCGTTCGTCAATCCAAACGGCATTACGACAAATTCATAGTGACCATATCTCGTTCGAAAGGCCGTCTTTGGTATATCCTCTCTTTGGACTCTCGACTGATGGTACCCGGACCTCAAGTCCATCTTAGAGAATACGCCGGCTCCTCGAAGTTGATCGAATAGGTCATCTATCCTCGGTAGTGGGTATTTGTTCTTGAGCGTCATCTTGTTCAGCTCCCTATAATTGATACACATTCTCATCGATCCGTCCTTCTTTTTCACAAAAAGCTCCGGCGCGCCCCACGGTGAAACACTGGGTCTAATAAAACCCAGGTCCATAAGCTCTTGGAGCTGTATCTTGAGTTCTTCTAACTCCTTAGGCGCCATTCTGTATGGTGCCTTGGACACAGGTGCCGACCCTGGCTCTAGGTCGATTGTGAACTCCAGTTGTAGGTCTGGCGGTGGTCCAGGTAAAGTTTTGGGGAAAACGTCGGGAAATTCTCATACAACGGCAACATTTCTCACTTTACTTTCTCCTACCTCTTCTCCTTGTAGTTAGGCAAGATAGGCAGGATGCCTCTTTCTTACTATCGTACTAGCTTGGAGCGCGGAGATGATAGATGCTCGCCGGTTCATCAAGATTCCATAAGGTGGGTTCCTTGCCCGGGGCTTGTAGAGATATCTGTCTCTCCTTACAACGAATCATCGCAAAAATTCGTGGTTAATCAAACCATTCCTAGAATTACGTCGATATCCCTCATCGCCATAACTTGCAAATCGTGAGCGACTAACTTAAGTTCTCCCATGAAAATTTCTATTAACTCTTCTCGTTTTGTCTTCCAGCTTCCACACGATTTTTTTTTCTAATATTCATGGTATTATCACACATTTCTTTTCTCGATCGTATCGCCGTCCCGTGGCTCTTTCTCGTCACCTTTCATAGGTTCTTTCTTGTTGACGATATTTATTTTGTGCGATAAACTCTATGAAGGGGCTTGTACTTCCTCTATAATTTCCTCGCACGATGGTGACCGTAAACACATCTTCTCATATTCTTTATTCGCTTATCGTTCGATCGATCGTTCACTCAAATATGTATCTCGTCGGTTATGTCGATGCTTCTGGTTGGTCTGTCATTTTGAGCCTGTCTGACTATAGAAACTTCTTGCATATATCCGAGTCGACTACTGCATTTCCCTACTGTCTAGTAACAAGGATTCGAAATTTGACCCAACAGTCTTACTTGGAAATGAACAGATTTCAAATTGTTGCATCATTGCTAGGGATGTCTTTAGTCGGGAAGGCTCCAAAATTAATCAAGGAAACAAGAACAACAATGCAACGATTGAGTTCCATTGGACTCAACCCGTTCATTCTAAGAATTAAATGGTTTAGAGGTTGAAGCGTGGGTACAAGTCTTTCGACACGCTCGACTCTAATGTTGAGTGACTAGACCCAGGAGTAAGCAAGTGTGCACATATGAGAATTAATGCAAGGCTCGTCCAGACACAACGTTCTTCAAATCCACTGGATCACCGGGTCCAGGAACTCTAGAGAACTACAGTGTTTTTGTCGTTGGACACACTCGACTCCTCTTCAAAAATAAATCCCTCAACCCGGATACTATGAATTAGTATAGGGAAGTGGGGTCGATCCCACAGAGATGGATTCGCAAAGTAGTGCTAAGAGACTATGGAAACAAATGGCTGCTGCCACGCAAGAAGGGTTGAGATTTTAACTACCACTAGATCTAGGCAAGAATTGCAAACGCTAAACCTAGGACACAACAAACTTACTGGAATCAGACATCAATACCGAAGACGCAATTACTTCCTAGACTGAGTAAACGGCTACCTAATCTAGCTAAACAGAAAGCAACTAACAGTGAGGACCATATTTCCAGAAATGGCAAGTACGGTAAAAAGCTGCAGACAGCCAACTCATACAATTTCCTAACAAGCTCAGACGCGTAAATGCAGAAAACAGAGCATACTCCTGGATTCAAACAGAATATAGAAATTTGGATGCCGGAAACTTGCTACGAATCGGAAATACACCAGATCTACGTAAACTAGGCGAAATGAAATGAAAACACGTAAGCGCGGCATAAAATTAAACCAACAAAGCTCAGATTCACGTTGAATGCTTAATCCGCTCCGGATCCAAGCCATCCGAACTCAGTACCCGGCAAAATCAACTCCATAACTCCGATTCTCGCAGATCTACTCCAATCACCTCCAAATTCCAACAATCACAGACACAACCCAAAGCATTAGCAAGTTAGTACTCCGATCCATCCACAAACAAACTCCATTCTTCCAGATCTCACCATTAACCTGCAGTAATCCAGAAAATAACCACAAAGCAAAAACCACTCCAACAATCCAACTTCAGAATTCAAGTAAACAAATTCAATCCGCAGAAATCATCACGACCAATCGTAAGCGAAAATGAAAATTGCATAAAAGTAGAAATATCCAGAGAATCAAGAGGTCCGAGCTTCGAACAGCGAAGCTCGGCGAATTCAACAGAAACGAAAGCGGAAAATGAATTGTTTCTTCGCCCTCAAAAAGGACGGTGTTACAACCAGGTCGAGAGTGTATGAAAGCTAGAGGTGCATTCCCTAATGTGCCATGAATTTCCCACCAAAAGAACCCAAGAGTGTGAAAGGAATGGACTAAGCTCAGGCTGTTAGCAAGGTCTCCAATCGAGAAGATCCCTCCAGCGCTCATGCTTCTGCCTTTTATAGATGCGGACATAACCTTCTAGAGTCTTCGTAGAAATCTCCATTCTACCCTTCAACTCTGAGGCTTCCTCCGTCGAGCAATTTTCTGCATAATGTCCACTTATTCGCCTTCTTCCTAGGTCCACGCAACTGTCTCCCTCATTTGCTGGACCTGGCGAACAATCTTCACACACCTGGCTTAAAACGTGCGTTAGACCCAGAAATCTCACGAATTAAAGCCCTAGACCTATGCATGAAATTAGCCTTATCAGAGGTATCAAATAAAACCCATACAGATTTGAGAATTTACTTCTGATGAGAGCTCGGAAGAACATGAGATAGGTCATGGAAACAGGATGAAACGGCAAAAATTCTCAAATTCCATAGCCGACTGCTAGATCAAAATCCGGACATCAATGAAGGATATCGTTCAAACAGGTCAAGGCCTAAAGTAATCAGTCGCGGCAGGATTTAGAAACATAGACAAATGTCATGAAGTAGTACAAATGATGGTTCAACAACATCATGTTTATTGGGAAAAGATGAAATCACACCAATGGGTTCACGGGTTTGTTAAAGACAACTCAAAGTGAATGGATCTTTCAGAAATTTAACACGATCAACCCGTTAAGGAAGAATAGAACAGGATAGCCTTAACTTGGTGTTGCAGAAAGAAAAACCATTGAGTATGAAGCAATATATGTAGTGAAACCGAGCTAAAAAGAATTTCACTTTTGCAAGAAAGAACTTGCCACATACATGGTTACAAAATAAAGAGGTGAACCAATAGTTCCAATAAGAATATTCCATTATTTGAAGAAAACAGGTCTGGAGGTGTGATCATACTGAAGGTCATAACTGCAAACGACCTTAGGAATGAAGTTCAATGACGGAAGTTCACAAGGTCAAAATATTGTCCTTACGAAAGATGAATCAAAGAAGACGATTAATCAAGATGTCCAAGGTTACGAAGGCAAGTACAAATTTTCAAGAACTGAAAGCGAGTCATAACTTGATGAAGAAAGTATAATGGGCATTACTTGCAAATTGGGAGTCAACCAAGGTGTTTAAATAGACAAGGGCTCACGTTTATTCAAAACGTCCCGAAAGGAATTTAGAATCCAAGTAAGTACTGTTGATTTAAATATCGTTCATTCTAGCTACGAGGGTTGCACTCCCTCACACATTTTTCGCGAGCCTGAACGTGGTAACATCGTTCTATGAAACCGTGGATTCCAAGTTGAGATTCATCGTATCGTCGAAATTAATAACACATTTTTTTGATGGTCACATCTCCAAAGTCTTCTTGCCATGCCACGTACTTTTCAAAAAGCATTGCCATTTTACACATGGTCTTAAGGTGTCGTAAACGTCGTCGTATTTGTGTCGCATCGCCACTTTGGCATGGTATGCAAGACTGCATGGTTTTATTAGATCTTAGGTATGATCTCGCCATTGTGAGGATACACCAAAGTTCGAAATATATATTTTCGTTGGTTTTACCACTCAGGAAAGTGATATTGCAGTTGTCAACTTACAATTATAATTTTCAAGCATAGCTTGAAGCCTCGTACTTCAACGTATATCTGATCATTACCTAACTTAAGCTTCATCTGGCTCCTACGTTTGCAACTAAGTTCAAAAGTTCCACATTCCACTTTAATAGTGGTTCTATACGATACCTCGTACTTCACCGGTCATGAATTTTCACCACATAAACGTCATGCATAAATTGCACAATCAACACATTTATTCGTATAAATCATTTGGTGTTCCATAGCATAACAAACATCGTACATTAATATATGTGAATAGCAACACTCAGTCAATCAATCATCCATGGAATCGCATTTCATAAATCATGCAGTTCATGTTCATCTGTATCACAATAAAAACTCGCAACTACACGTGTATCATGCTTTGCATTTCACAGTTTCATAGTCATGAAATTGTAACCGCCTAGGCATAAAAGTTTTGTCGTTCATGGAAGCAGCATATATTTTCTTCAAGTAAAAATTTGCAGTTTTGTGGACGTAATAGCAAATCTCAACATCAATGAATACAAGTTCACAATCATACTTCAATATCCAGCATATTCAAAGCCATCATGCCTCACTGTTAAACAAAAGCAATTGTATAATCTCATAGTCTCACGGTTCATATCTTCACAACATTTTCCAAAAGTCATAGTATTTACTTATTTTCCATAGGTGTTGTTTCATAGTATAATCAAGTAATCACACGCATACTTTACATTTCACAATTCATGTGATTTCAATCATTTAGAATTTCATCTATCCAAACTCATACAAGTCCAATCACATATTCGCCGATTTTCCTCATCGGGGTGTGCACAACAATATTCATCATTTTTTGGCATAGTAGTATTAAACAATTTCATATACATGTATTTTCATCATCCCACACTTCAAACAACATTTTCGAAGACGTCACATTATCTTTGATTTCCATTGAAATAATTTCATTCTCACAAGAGTAATATTCCCATCGAAATTTCCAACATTTCACAGGTTCAGATCAATATAAATTGAGATACTTGTTACCTCATTCTTCGTGGTTGGGCGGAGACGAGTCGTGGTGTTGAGCCTTCGACGATTATCATTTAGTCAAATTACGTATGAATAGACTTTGACTTAACAAGACTCTTGGGTCTTGAGCGGAAAGAACCTGGCTCTGATACCAAACTGTCACGACCGCCCTTCTAGGGTATAATCGAAACTTAAACAGACTTAAATACAAGGAAAATAGGCTATGGTTTCATCAAGATGGTTTGACCAACATATTAAATGAGCAATTAAGTATAAAACAAGAAGAGGACTCGAGTTTAAATAATGAGCTGGGCCGGACTTAAATATTCACCAAAAGATTAAGAGTTTGACCTTATCCAACAAGACTTTAATAAAAATCCAATAACCGAACAAATTCAAGTTCAAGCCCAAAAGCTAATAAGTAAAAGAAATATCGCAGCGGAAAACGACCAAGAGAAAGAGTGACGTCATGTGTGTAGACACAACGACACCCATAGTTCAAAGATAAACACTTAAGTTCTTCAAGTTACTTGCTCAACACCACCAACCTCTCGCCGCCGCTCAACCTGCACATAGGGAAAACATATGCAGGGCTGAGTACTTGTTGTACTCAATGGGCTCATGCCGAAAACATTTTATAACAGTTATGTCATCCATACCAGTGAACTCGAGTTTTAACATTTTAGAAAAGAAATATCATCGAGAACACAAAAACATTTCATAGCCTGGCCAGGCAAAATAATCTCCCCACTTTCCCAACAATCAATCATTCACATCCTCTTACCATAGTGCGACGAAAGTGTGGCCACACTATTCGCCCACGAGACCGGCCGACTAGCAAGGACGGCTCACGATCCCCTTTGTGTACACAGCCTGATAGGGTTGCGGCCCTACTCAGACCCGAATTCGTTTATCATAGCCCTATAGCCTAATGGAGCGAACTCACAAACTAGGCATCAAGCACAATCTCAACATAGCCCTATAGCCTAACGGAGCAAGCTCAAACGAACTAGGCATCAGGCAACAATCTCAACCTCAAAACAATCACGGCATGACATAACGCTTTAAACCACCCTTATGGCTCCACAATCATACTTTGGGAAAATAAAAGAGTTTAGTTAAAGGAAGCCCACAAATAATGTAGGGTAGAAAAGCCCACCTCGACCGTTTAGATTTCAAGTATCGCTTTCCCTTTGATATCACGTTTAGCGCACGAATTTTCACCTTTAGATAAGGTATTCCCAATTAGTCACCAACATAGACTTAATATTATGCATGTCCTTAATTTTTCCCTTTTCCCAACAACAAATGGAAATCACATCATAGCATAACATCTTTGCATATCACATCATCTCGTCACATATATAATCGATGTATGCCATTCAAAACATAAAAATATAGTTATGTTGCAAAGGTAGAAATCTGGCAGCACTGCGCAACTATTTTATAAAAATCATTTAAATATCATCCGACTTCCGTTGGGGCTAAAACTTTACGACAAAGCAGTAGACTCATCAAATAACTTCCAGTTTAAATTTCATGTCAAAATACCCCTTTTAAGTCGGTCAAATCAAAGACGTAACCCACTGGTCGAGAAAACATGTTTCTGGCAGAATTGCGCAGTCAACTTTAAAAATTCACCAAAAATTCATCTTTTATCCAAAAGAGTTGAAATTTACACCCAACATATAAGACATCATGAAGTTTACTCAGGAAAAAGAATCGGTCAAATCGGAGTATATTTGGTTGGTCAAAAACGAGTCGGAACTTACTGTTCGGAATCACAGTTTCTCATGCTTTTAGGAATTCGAATTAGGGTTTACCCCCACTTATTCAAAATCAACCTTTTCATGGTTTTAACATACAAGCATGCTCAAAAGGGTCCTTAGACACATATTTTCATGAATCACATATCATTCACCGAGGATTCATTAAATCATCAACCAACTGAAAACAAAATGCATTCACACATACGATTACACATTCCCACCGATTAAACCCTTAGATCTGCATTCCCTACACTCGCTACATGCATGACGGAGTCAAAGAAGGTTTAGGTGGAGAGGAGTGAAGAATATAGGTTTGAATTTACCTTTCTTGGACGAAACAATCGGTAGAAAGCGAATAAAACCTTGGTTCTTCAATAATCTCTTGGGGAATTGAGGGGATCTTGAGTAGAATGGATGAACAAGTGGGAGAGGAGATGAAAAGTGGGAGGGGGCGTGTGATTTGAAAGGGAGGCGTGTGAATGGTGTTAGGGTTAGGTTTCTTTTTGGTTTTATTTATAGAGTTAGGAAATAATATATTTCCCAATTAAATCAAGATTTGGGGGGATAATTGAAATAAAGATTTGAGAGATTTGAGGGGATTTGATGGGAGGAAATGGCGTGAATATTGAGGGAGAAATAAGGAGGTTTTTCGAAAATTATGGCTATTTAATTAGCCTTTGATTTAATTTGGTATTTTCACGGAGCAGAATAAAATAATACGGAGCAAGAAAATTAATAAAAATCCTCCCACAATAAATGGAAATAGGCGTGTGAAATTTTCCTCCCACAAGGAATAATTTCCAAATCTTTAATAAAATAAAGTAGGGAAAGATTTGATAGGATATTCCAACTAAACATGGAAAGAAATAATTAAGGGATCAAAATAAATAATGAATAATTTCCTTCTCCCACAAATTAGGAGATTTCGAAATCTCCCTTAGAAAAATAATAGTAGGGGCCGATTTTTTTTTCAAGAAAGAAATAAGATAATTAGGCTCTGGATTTAATATGGATAATTATCCCAAGACAAATAATTAAATCCAAGAAATAGAATTCATCTCCAATAATTTGGTAGTGGTCGAAATTTCCACAATAAAAGGGCAAGGTGATTATCTATGTTCCCAATTAAATCTCACTCTCCAAAATAATATAATTCACCGCAATATATTCCATTCCATATCACTTAGTTATAACCACGTTATAAGAACCAACGATTTTGACTTGGTCAAAACAAAATTAGGTCACCAAAGCAAACACATAACAAATCGTCAATTAATTCGACCATAAAAGAAAATAAATACAACATCTTAGGGTTCGAAAATTAGGGTTCGAAAAGTGGGGCGTTACATCCTACCACTCTTAAAAGAAATTTCGTCCCGAAATTTGGTACTCTCATGGGAAGAGTTCTGGGTATAAATCCATTATCTTGTCCTCAAGCTCCCACGTGGCTTCTTCGTGCCCGTGGTTTCTCCATTGTACTTTCACGTAAGCAACTGGTTTGTTTCTCACGTCCTCGACTTTTCGGTCTAGAATCGTTTGGGGTCTTTCCTCATAGCTCAAGTCCGGGTTCAACGCGACTTCTTGGTAGTGAATCACGTGCTTTGGATCAAACATGTATTTCCGCAACTGCGACGCATAAAAGACGTTGTGCACGTTCCCAAGGCTTGGGGGTAGTGCCAAACGGTATGCAACAGGACCCACTCCTTCAAGGATTTCATACGGTTCAATAAATCGTGGTTTCAATTTTCCTTGACACCAAAAGCGTTATCCCTTTCGACGGGGATACCTTGAGAAAGACCTTGTCACCTGCTTGAAATTACAAGTCGGTTCGTCGTGCATCCGCGTATGACTTCTGTCTGTCTTGAGCTTCTTTTATCCTTGCACGAATTTGTCGAACGATTCCAACCATTTCTTCAACTGCATCGGGCCCGAGTACCCTTCTCTCGCCAACTTCGTCCCAGTAGAGCGAGGATCTACACTTTCTCCCGTACAAGGCTTCGTACGGCGCCATGTTTATCGTTGCCTGGAAACTGTTGTTGTAGGCGAATTCGATCAAGGGGAGTGCGGACTCCCAATTTCCTCCTCGGTCTAACACTACGGCTCTCAACATATCCTCGAGGGTTTGGATCGTTCTTTCGGATTGTCCGTCCGTCTGCGGGTGAAATGCTGTGCTGAAGTTCAGTCGAGTGCCTAACTCACGTTGTAGGCTGATTCAAAATCTTGATGTGAACTTTGGGTCACGGTCTGACGTGATCGTCACGGGGACTCCATGCAGTCGCACTATTTCCTTTATATACACTTGAGCTAGCTTGTTCGATCCATAGGTTATGGGTATCGGTACGAAGTGTGCGCTCTTGGTGAGTCGGTCTATAACTACCCATAGGGCAGTATTCCATCTTTGCGTCTTTGGCAAGGCTGTCACAAAGTCCATGGCGATGTGCTCCCATTTCCACTCGGGGATTTCTAGTGGTTGCAACTTTCCGTACGGTCGTTGACGTAGAGCCTTCACCTGCTGGCAGGCTAAGCAGCGCTCCACAAATGCCGCTATATCCCTCTTCATACCATTCCACCAAAGGACTTCTTCAAGTCTTGGTACATTTTCGTATTCCCTGGGTGGGCGGTGTAAGGAGTCTCATGAGCTTCACTCATCACTTCGTTTTTGAGCTCCTCGTTGTCCGGTATGCATAGCCTTCCTTTAAAGGTGAGTGCGTTGTCACCTTCTTCACTAAAGTTTCCAGATTCACCGGTTCGCACTTCTATACGAACTTCTTCTAGTTTCGCATCCATTCGTTGTGCGTTAACAACTCTTGTCCTTAGACCAGGTTCAACAACTAAAGTGGCGATTCGCGCTTCCACTGTTTCTGGTGCTCTCACCACTTCCAAATGCATCTTACCAAACTCACGGACCAAGTTTTCTTCTTTGGTAAGAATAGCGGCCAGTTGGGAATGACTCTTCCGGCTCAAGGCATCTGCCACTATATTTGCCTTGCCGGGGTGGTAGGTGATTCCACAATCGTAGTCCTTCACCAATTCGAGCCATCTCCGTTGTCGCATGTTTAAATCCTTTTGCTCGAAGAAATATTTCAGGCTCTTGTGGTCCGTAAAGATCTCACATCGAACTCCGTAGAGATGATGTCTCCAAATCTTTAAGGCATGTACCACTGCTGCTAACTCCAAATCGTGGGTTGGATAGTTCAACTCGTGTGGCCTCAATTGTCGGGATGCGTAAGCAATCACCTTGTTGTTTTGCATCAACATACATCCAAGTCCCATCTTCGAAGCGTCCGTGTATACCACGTAGTTTACCCCAGGTTCGGGTACAGCTAAGATCGGTGCACTAGTTAGCTTTTCCTTCAAGAGTTGAAAACTAGCCTCACACTCGGGAGTCCAATTGACTTTCACCCCCTTCTTGAGTTGTTGTGTCATGGGTCTCGCTATCTTGGAGAACCCTTCTATAAACCTTCGGTAGTATCCCGCCAAACCTAGGAAACTCCGAATCTCGTTTGGTGTTAAAGGCGCTTTCCACTGTTGCACCGCCTCAACCTTTGCGGGATCTACTCGAATTCCTTCTGCCGACACGATGTGACCAAGGAAATTTACTTCCTTCAGCCAAAACTTGCACTTGCTGAATTTGGCGTACAACTTCTCGTTCCTCAACGTTTTCAAAGCGATTCGTAGATGTTCCTCGTGCTCCTTCTCGTTCTTCGAGTAAACAAGCACGTCATCAATGAACACCAAAACAAACTTATCCAAGTATGGATGAAACACTCGATTCATCAAGTCCATGAATACCGCAGGTGCGTTCGTCAATCCAAACGGCATTACGACAAATTCATAGTGACCATATCTCGTTCGAAAGGCCGTCTTTGGTATATCCTCTCTTCGGACTCTCGACTGATGGTACCCGGACCTCAAGTCCATCTTAGAGAATACGCCGGCTCCTCGAAGTTGATCGAATAGGTCATCTATCCTCGGTAGTGGGTATTTGTTCTTGAGCGTCATCTTGTTCAGCTCCCTATAATTGATACACATTCTCATCGATCCGTCCTTCTTTTTCACAAAAAGCTCCGGCGCGCCCCACGGTGAAACACTGGGTCTAATAAAACCCACGTCCATAAGCTCTTGGAGCTGTATCTTGAGTTCTTCTAACTCCTTAGGCGCCATTCTGTATGGTGCCTTGGACACAGGTGCCGACCCTGGCTCTAGGTCGATTGTGAACTCCAGTTGTAGGTCTGGCGGTGGTCCAGGTAAAGTTTTGGGGAAAACGTCGGGAAATTCTCATACAACGGCAACATTTCTCACTTTACTTTCTCCTACCTCTTCTCCTTGTAGTTAGGCAAGATAGGCAGGACGCCTCTTTCTTACTATCGTACTAGCTTGGAGCGCGGAGATGATAGATGCTCGCCGGTTCATCAAGATTCCATAAGGTGGGTTCCTTGCCCGGGGCTTGTAGAGATATCTGTCTCTCCTTACAACGAATCATCGCAAAAATTCGTGGTTAATCAAACCATTCCTAGAATTACGTCGATATCCCTCATCGCCATAACTTGCAAATCGTGAGCGACTAACTTAAGTTCTCCCATGAAAATTTCTATTAACTCTTCTCGTTTTGTCTTCCAGCTTCCACACGATTTTTTTTTTCTAATATTCATGGTATTATCACACATTTCTTTTCTCGATCGTATCGCCGTCCCGTGGCTCTCTCTCGTCACCTTTCATAGGTTCTTTCTTGTTGACGATATTTATTTTGTGCGATAAACTCTATGAAGGGGCTTGTACTTCCTCTATAATTTCCTCGCACGATGGTGACCGTAAACACATCTTCTCATATTCTTTATTCGCTTATCGTTCGATCGATCGTTCACTCAAATATGTATCTCGTCGGTTATGTCGATGCTTCTGGTTGGTCTGTCATTTTGAGCCTGTCTGACTATAGAAACTTCTTGCATATATCCGAGTCGACTACTGCATTTCCCTACTGTCTAGTAACAAGGATTCAAAATTTGACCCAACAGTCTTACTTGGAAATGAACAGATTTCAAATTGTTGCATCATTGCTAGGGATGTCTTTAGTCGGGAAGGCTCCAAAATTAATCAAGGAAACAAGAACAACAATGCAACGATTGAGTTCCATTGGACTCAACCCGTTCATTCTAAGAATTAAATGGTTTAGAGGTTGAAGCGTGGGTACAAGTCTTTCGACACACTCGACTCTAATGTTGAGTGACTAGACCCAGGAGTAAGCAAGTGTGCACATATGAGAATTAATGCAAGGCTCGTCCAGACACAACGTTCTTCAAATCCACTGGATCACCGGGTCCAGGAACTCTAGAGAACTACAGTGTTTTTATCGTTGGACACACTCGACTCCTCTTCAAAAATAAATCCCTCAACCCGGATACTATGAATTAGTATAGGGAAGTGGGGTCGATCCCACAGAGATGGATTCGCAAAGTAGTGCTAAGAGACTATGGAAACAAATGGCTGCTGCCACGCAAGAAGGGTTGAGATTTTAACTACCACTAGATCTAGGCAAGAATTGCAAACGCTAAACCTAGGACACAACAAACTTACTGGAATCAGACATCAATACCGAAGACGCAATTACTTCCTAGACTGAGTAAACGGCTACCTAATCTAGCTAAACAGAAAGCAACTAACAGTGAGGACCATATTTCCAGAAATGGCAAGTACGGTAAAAAGCTGCAGACAGCCAACTCATACAATTTCCTAACAAGCTCAGACGCGTAAATGCAGAAAACAGAGCATACTCCTGGATTCAAACAGAATATAGAAATTTGGATGCCGGAAACTTGCTACGAATCGGAAATACACCAGATCTACGTAAACTAGGCGAAATGAAATGAAAACACGTAAGCGCGGCATAAAATTAAACCAACAAAGCTCAGATTCACGTTGAATGCTTAATCCGCTCCGGATCCAAGCCATCCGAACTCAGTACCCGGCAAAATCGACTCCATAACTCCGATTCTCGCAGATCTACTCCAATCACCTCCAAATTCCAACAATCACAGACACAACCCAAAGCATTAGCAAGTTAGTACTCCGATCCATCCACAAACAAACTCCATTCTTCCAGATCTCACCATTAACCTGCAGTAATCCAGAAAATAACCACAAAGCAAAAACCACTCCAACAATCCAACTTCAGAATTCAAGTAAACAAATTCAATCCGCAGAAATCATCACGACCAATCGTAAGCGAAAATGAAAATTGCATAAAAGTAGAAATATCCAGAGAATCAAGAGGTCCGAGCTTCGAACAGCGAAGCTCGGCGAATTCAACAGAAACGAAAGCGGAAAATGAATTGTTTCTTCGCCCTCAAAAAGGACGGTGTTACAACCAGGTCGAGAGTGTATGAAAGCTAGAGGTGCATTCCCTAATGTGCCATGAATTTCCCACCAAAAGAACCCAAGAGTGTGAAAGGAATGGACTAAGCTCAGGCTGTTAGCAAGGTCTCCAATCGAGAAGATCCCTCCAGCGCTCATGCTTCTGCCTTTTATAGATGCGGACATAACCTTCTAGAGTCTTCGTAGAAATCTCCATTCTACCCTTCAACTCTGAGGCTTCCTCCGTCGAGCAATTTTCTGCATAATGTCCACTTATTCGCCTTCTTCCTAGGTCCACGCAACTGTCTCCCTCATTTGCTGGACCTGGCGAACAATCTTCACACACCTGGCTTAAAACGTGCGTTAGACCCAGAAATCTCACGAATTAAAGCCCTAGACCTATGCATGAAATTAGCCTTATCAGAGGTATCAAATAAAACCCATAGAGATTTGAGAATTTACTTCTGATGAGAGCTCAGAAGAACATGAGATAGGTCATGGAAACAGGATGAAACGGCAAAAATTCTCAAATTCCATAGCCGACTGCTAGATCAAAATCCGGACATCAATGAAGGATATCGTTCAAACAGGTCAAGGCCTAAAGTAATCAGTCGCGGCAGGATTTAGAAACATAGACAAATGTCATGAAGTAGTACAAATGATGGTTCAACAACATCATGTTTATTGGGAAAAGATGAAATCACACCAATGGGTTCACGGGTTTGTTAAAGACAACTCAAAGTGAATGGATCTTTCAGAAATTTAACACGATCAACCCGTTAAGGAAGAATAGAACAGGATAGACTTAACTTGGTGTTGCAGAAAGAAAAACCATTGAGTATGGAGCAATATATGTAGTTAAACCGAGCTAAAAAGAATTTCACTTTTGCAAGAAAGAACTTGCCACATACATGGTTACAAAATAAAGAGGTGAACCAATAGTTCCAATAAGAATATTCCATTATTTGAAGAAAACAGGTCTGGAGGTGTGATCATACTGAAGGTCATAACTGCAAACGACCTTAGGAATGAAGTTCAATGACGGAAGTTCACAAGGTCAAAATATTGTCCTTACGAAAGATGAATCAAAGAAGACGATTAATCAAGATGTCCAAGGTTACGAAGGCAAGTACAAATTTTCAAGAACTGAAAGCGAGTCATAACTTGATAAAGAAAGTATAATGGGCATTACTTGCAAATTGGGAGTCAACCAAGGTGTTTAAATAGACAAGGGCTCACGTTTATTCAAAACGTCCCGAAAGGAATTTAGAATCCAAGTAAGTACTGTTAATTTAAATATCGTTCATTCTAGCTACGAGGGTTGCACTCCCTCGCACATTTTTCGCGAGCCTGAACGTGGTAACATCGTTCTATGAAACCGTGGATTCCAAGTTGAGATTCATCGTATCGTTGAAATTAATAACACATTTTTTTGATGGTCGCATCTCCAAAGTCTTCTTGCCATGCCACGTACTTTTCAAAAAGCATTGCCATTTTACACATGGTCTTAAGGTGTCGTAAACGTCGTCGTATTTGTGTCGCATCGCCACTTTGGCATGGTATGCAAGACTGCATGGTTTTATTAGATCTTAGGTATGATCTCGCCATTGTGAGGATACACCAAAGTTCGAAATATATATTTTCATTGGTTTTACCACTCAGGAAAGTGATATTGCAGTTGTCAACTTACAATTATAATTTCAAGCATAGCTTGAAGCCTCGTACTTGAACGTATATCTGATCATTACCTAACTTAAGCTTCATCTGGCTCCTACGTTTGCAACTAAGTTCAAAAGTTCCACATTCCACTTTAATAGTGGTTCTATACGATACCTCGTACTTCACCGGTCATGAATTTTCACCACATAAACGTCATGCATAAATTGCACAATCAACACATTTATTCGTATAAATCATTTGGTGTTCCATAGCATAACAAACATCGTACATTAATATATGTGAATAGCAACACTCAGTCAATCAATCATCCATGGAATCGCATTTCATAAATCATGCAGTTCATGTTCATCTGTATCACAATAAAAACTCGCAACTACACGTGTATCATGCTTTGCATTTCACAGTTTCATAGTCATGAAATTGTAACCGCCTAGGCATAAAAGTTTTGTCGTTCATGGAAGCAGCATATATTTTCTTCAAGTAAAAATTTGCAGTTTTGTGGACGTAATAGCAAATCTCAACATCAATGAATACAAGTTCACAATCATACTTCAATATCAAGCATATTCAAAGCCATCATGCCTCACTGTTAAACAAAAGCAATTGTATAATCTCATAGTGTCTCACGGTTCATATCTTCACAACATTTTCCAAAAGTCATAGTATTTACTTATTTTCCATAGGTGTTGTTTCATAGTATAATCAAGTAATCACACGCATACTTTACATTTCACAATTCATGTGATTTCAATCATTTAGAATTTCATCTATCCAAACTCATACAAGTCCAATCACATATTCGCCGATTTTCCTCATCGGGGTGTGCACAACAATATTCATCATTTTTTGGCATAGTAGTATTAAACAATTTCATATACATGTATTTTCATCATCCCACACTTCAAACAACATTTTCGAAGACGTCACATTATCTTTGATTTCCATTGAAATAATTTCATTCTCACAAGAGTAATATTCCCATCGAAATTTCCAACATTTCACAGGTTCAGATCAATATAAATTGAGATACTTGTTACCTCATTCTTCGTGGTTGGGCGGAGACGAGTCGTGGTGTTGAGCCTTCGACGATTATCATTTAGTCAAATTACGTATGAATAGACTTTGACTCAACAAGACTCTTGGGTCTTGAGCGGAAAGAACCTGGCTCTGATACCAAACTGTCACGACCGCCCTTCTAGGGTATAATAAATGCGGCGATCGAAACTTAAACAGACTTAAATACAACAAGGAAAATAGGCTATGGTTTCATCAAGATGGTTTGACCAACATATTAAATGAGCAATTAAGTATAAAACAAGAAGAGGACTCGAGTTTAAATAATGAGCTGGGCCGGACTTAAATATTCACCAAAAGATTAAGAGTTTGACCTTATCCAACAAGACTTTAATAAAAATCCAATAACCGAACAAATTCAAGTTCAAGCCCAAAAGCTAATAAGTAAAAGAAATATCGCAGCGGAAAACGACCAAGAGAAAGAGTGACGTCATGTGTGTAGACACAACGACACCCATAGTTCAAAGATAAACACTTAAGTTCTTCAAGTTACTTGCTCAACACCACCAACCTCTCGCCGCCGCTCAACCTGCACATAGGGAAAACATATGCAGGGCTGAGTACTTGTTGTACTCAATGGGCTCATGCCGAAAACATTTTATAACAGTTATGTCATCCATACCAGTGAACTCGAGTTTTAACATTTTAGAAAAGAAATATCATCGAGAACACAAAAACATTTCATAGCCTGGCCAGGCAAAATAATCTCCCCACTTTCCCAACAATCAATCATTCACATCCTCTTACCATAGTGCGACGAAAGTGTGGCCACACTATTCGCCCACGAGACCGGCCGACTAGCAAGGACGGCTCACGATCCCCTTTGTGTACACAGCCTGATAGGGTTGCGGCCCTACTCAGACCCGAATTCGTTTATCATAGCCCTATAGCCTAATGGAGCGAACTCACAAACTAGGCATCAAGCACAATCTCAACATAGCCCTATAGCCTAACGGAGCAAGCTCAAACGAATTAGGCATCAGGCAACAATCTCAACCTCAAAACAATCACGGCATGACATAACGCTTTAAACCACCCTTATGGCTCCACAATCATACTTTGGGAAAATAAAAGAGTTTAGTTAAAGGAAGCCCACAAATAATGTAGGGTAGAAAAGCCCACCTCGACCGTTTAGATTTCAAGTATCGCTTTCCCTTTGATATCACGTTTAGCGCACGAATTTTCACCTTTAGATAAGGTATTCCCAATTAGTCACCAACATGGGCTTAATATTATGCATGCCCTTAATTTTTCCCTTTTCCCAACAACAAATGGAAATCACATCATAGCATAACATCTTTGCATATCACATCATCTCGTCACATATATAATCGATGTATGCCATTCAAAACATAAAAATATAGTTATGTTGCAAAGGTAGAAATCTGGCAGCACTGCGCAACTATTTTATAAAAATCATTTAAATATCATCCGACTTCCGTTGGGGCTAAAACTTTACGACAAAGCAGTAGACTCATCAAATAACTTCCATTTTAAATTTCATGTCAAAATACCCCTTTTAAGTCGGTCAAATCAAAGACGTAACCCACTGGTCGAGAAAATATGTTTCTGGCAGAATTGCGCAGTCAACTTTAAAAATTCACCAAAAATTCATCTTTTATCCAAAAGGATTGAAATTTACACCCAACATATAAGACATCATGAAGTTTACTCAGGAAAAAGAATCGGTCAAATCGGAGTATATTTGGTTGGTCAAAAACGAGTCGGAACTTACTATTTGGAATCTCAGTTTCTCATGCTTTTAGGAATTCGAGTTAGGGTTTACCCCCACTTATTCAAAATCAACCTTTTCATGGTTTTAACATACAAGCATGCTCAAAAGGGTCCTTAGACACATATTTTCATGAATCACATATCATTCACCGAGGATTCATTAAATCATCAAACAATTGAAAACAAAATGCATTCACACATACGATTACACATTCCCACCGATTAAACCCTTAGATCTGCATTCCCTACACTCGCTACATGCATGACGGAGTCAAAGAAGGTTTAGGTGGAGAGGAGTGAAGAATATAGGTTTGAATTTACCTTTCTTGGACGAAACAATCGGTAGAAAGCGAATAAAACCTTGGTTCTTCAATAATCTCTTGGGGAATTGAGGGGATCTTGAGTAGAATGGATGAACAAGTGGGAGAGGAGATGAAAAGTGGGAGGGGGCGTGTGATTTGAAAGGGAGGCGTGTGAATGGTGTTAGGGTTAGGTTTCTTTTTGGTTTTATTTATAGAGTTAGGAAATAATATATTTCCCAATTAAATCAAGATTTGGGGGAATAATTGAAATAAAGATTTGAGAGATTTGAGGGGATTTGATGGGAGGAAATGGCGTGAATATTGAGGGAGAAATAAGGAGGATTTTCGAAAATCATGGCTATTTAATTAGCCTTTGATTTAATTTGGTATTTTCACGGAGCAGAATAAAATAATACGGAGCGAAATTAATAAAAATCCTCCCACAATAAATGGAAATAGGCGTGTGAAATTTTCCTCCCACAAGGAATAATTTCCAAATCTTTAATAAAATAAAGTAGGGAAAGATTTGATAGGATATTCCAACTAAACATGGAAAGAAATAATTAAGGGATCAAAATAAATAATGAATAATTTCCTTCTCCCATAAATTAGGAGATTTCGAAATCTCCCTTAGAAAAATAATAGTAGGGGCCGATTTTTTTTTCAAGAAAGAAATAAGATAATTAGGCTCTGGATTTAATATGGATAATTATCCCAAGACAAATAATTAAATCTAAGAAATAGAATTCATCTCCAATAATTTGGTAGTGGTCGAAATTTCCACAATAAAAGGGCAAGGTGATTATCTATGTTCCCAATTAAATCTCACTCCCCAAAATAATATAATTCACCGCAATATATTCCATTCCATATCACTTAGTTATAACCACGTTATAAGAACCAACGATTTTGACTTGGTCAAAACAAAATTAGGTCACCAAAGCAAACACATAACAAATCGTCAATTAATTCGACCATAAAAGAAAATAAATACAACATCTTAGGGTTCGAAAATTAGGGTTCGAAAAGTGGGGCGTTACAGTATAACTAAGTTTTTCTTCTCATCTCCTTCATTGAAACTTTGATCTTGAATCCTACATGCATATAGAGGGTGTAGGATTGATAGATCGCAAAATTAATCGGTGGAAAAGTGTGATTGCATGAGAACTTTGATAGTTATGCGTTTTTTATTAAGTTTATGTGAAGTTTGATTTGAATCATTGGTGAATGATGTGGGTTTATATGCAAACAAGATTATGAGGAACTTTTAAGCATGATTGTGTGTTATAAGCATGAAAAATTGGTATTTGTTTGATTGAAGAAGAAACCCTAAATTCGAAATTATTAGCCTGAAATCTGTGACGTTCGAACAGTGGCTTCTGATGTGTGATTGTCTTATCAAACGATCGAATTTTGATATGAACTTTTTACTGAGTGAATTTCAAGGTGTTTTCTGTGTCTCATGCAAATTTTAGCCCATTTGGTCGAAAAATGAATGTTTAATAAATTATTGAAGTTGACTGCGCAATTCTGCTAGAAACTTGTGCTCTCGCCAAGAAAGTTTCGTATTCTGTTTGACCAACCAAATGACCTTCGTTTGATGTGATTCTTGAACGATATGAATATTTGAAGTGTCTTCTGAGTCGTGTAAAAGTTTCAGCCTTTTTGGGCATTGGATGAATTTATGGTGAATTGTTGAAATGAATTTCGCAATGCTGCCAGAAATTTTATGTTCCGACCAGAGAGTTAATTATTGATTTGACTGACTACGACGTGATTTTAGTGTGAATCTTTGTCTAGATGAACTTGAATGTGTCTTCTGTGTTGTGACCAAAATTTAGCTTCATATGAGGTTGGGTGAATTTTTAGTGATTTTTACAACACGGTCGCGCAGTTCTGCCAGTTTTCCGCCTTGATAAAATGACACTTATTTTTCAAGTTTAAAAGTATTATATGATGAATGTATGTCCAAGGAACGTGCCTAATGATGTGATCACGTGTGGTAAGTTGAAATATATTACGGTGTATTTTTCGGTCTTTGTGACAAACGTTGGGTTGGGTAAATTGAGAAAAACGATGAGAGAGAAACGATAGGACATGCATAGTAACATGATTTTGTGGAAGGCTGACTTGTGTTGTCGTTGACAAGGGTGATTGTGTATTCGTGAACTCGAGGAACGAGAGTTGCCATAAGTTGGATTGTGAATTGTTAAGCGAACGAGGTGGGCTTTCTTTACTAATCTCTTTATTTTTCTGAAAATACTATGTGGCGTTATAAGGGTGGTTTAACTTGTTATGTCATACCATGGTTTGTTTTGATTGGGATTGTGTGCCTGATGCCTAGTTCGTCTGAGTTTACTCCGTTAGGCTATATGGTTGTGTTGTGAAACGAATTCGGGTCTGAGTAGGGCCGCAAACCCTATCAGGCTGTGTACACTGGTGGGATCATGAGCCGTCCTTACTACTCTGAAAAAAATTTTCGTGAACTAAACCAAATGTTTTCTTTTGGAAGTTAATTGGATTTTAATATTTATTTTCTCCGTTGCTTCTTTTGAAAAATCATTTTCCATAAGTCGTTGCTAATTAATAATAAATTTATAACATTAAGTTTCTTTAAACTAAAAATTTATTGTCTAAACTTTTAATGAACTAAAATATTATTCCTTTAAGCTAATTAAGTTTTCATAAAATGTCGTCTTTAAATGTTGTCTTTTGTTGCTATCCCTTGGTCACGGCCGCCTCGTTTGTGGTAACCCTAGTATGGGGGGTCGTGACAGAGTGGTATCATAGCTTCGTTCTTTCGCTCTGGTCCGAGAGTCTTCTTTTACCTTAAGTCTAGATTAGTGAACCCTTATTGACTAGAAGTGTCACGAAGGCTCAACATCCAAAGCATCACGCTCAACCACGGAAAGTGAGGTATGTTTTAAGTTGTTGATGAAATTGTGAGAACGGGGTATAAAATTTATGATATGATGAGGATGTTTTGGGCAAAAGTATGCATGAGCATGTGACTACGTGACGATGTGATGATATTATCATGTTGAAATTTGAGTATAATTGATATGATGACATACATATGTTGAATGTGAGTATGATTGGCATAATGATTTAAACGCGTGTATTATGTGTGAAAACAATATCGTGATAACGTGAATATGTGGAATTTGAGCATGATTGCCATGATAATCTAAGCGCGTGATATATATATGAGTACGATGTTGTGATAGTATGATTTTGTTGAGTATGAGCATGATTGTCAAGATGATCTAAACACGTGTTGTATGTAAAAATGTGATATTGTTCTGGTATGCTTATGTGAAACATGAGCATGAGTGACATAATGTCGTAAATAGGTGTTATGTGTGAAAGTTCTACGATGTAAGCATGCGAACATAGGAAGATGGAGTGTTTTACATGAAAGATGGAATTTAATGAGTTGTTTTGAGAATGTTGAAATTCTTTTGAGAAAAGATGAGTAATCTAAAAATGTTGTTTCAAACATATATGTGAAGTGCATGAGTGTTTTGTTTGGAATACAAATGCGTTATGAGTTTTGAAAGATTTGCATGGTTTGATATGTAAAAGAGAAAAATGGAAAAATGATTTTGTGGTTGATGTTTTGTAATATTAATGACTAGTTGTTCTAGTGGAGTTTGATTGAGGAAAAATGTTTATGTTGTGAAAAGTTCTTTCTTTTGGGAAAATTAATTGATCAATGGAAAATGTTGTGTTTATGAATTGTTTAAAAAAAATTAAAATTACCTTTTCATTTGAAAAATTGAGCCATGGAAGTGTGATGTTATGTATGTTATGAGGTGTGAAGTATGATGCGTCATTCTATGGAGTGTTTTATAAGAGTGATGAAAGTTGATGCGAAAGTACGTTTTAGTTTGAGTCAAAACTTTTATCTTAAAATTGAGATGTGGAAAAAAAAAATTTGGAAGGTGTGAAAGTGTAAAGAAATATTGTTTCAAAAGTTTTGAATAGAATTGTGAAGTTCGAAAGTGTTTTTCTACGGGACGTGAAAATGTTGTGTGTTTATCTTGGGGTGTGAATGACGTAAATTGTGGTAGATGATGATCTATGAGATGTTGAATTGTGTTGTGAACTTAGAGTACCTAAAATATAAGCCTAGTTGAAAACTTAACTATTGCTTCTCTGAGCAATGAAACGTACGAGAATATGAAAGTTAAGGCAAACCCTTAAGTCAGGGTGCGAGACAAGAAGAGCTGAAGCTAAGTGATATTTTCATGCAACGACGAGCGGTCATACTCGTGATTTAAATTAGTATAGTGTAATCTTGCGTAAGTGGCAACACGATGGAGATGATCTTTATACCCTACTAAGGAGCACGAGGATGACAAAAATATCCTACGAGGATAATCATTATGACATGCAGAGAACTTTATGAAGATATGGACTCCGACTATCATTATTAGAGGCATTGACACGAAGAATCTCAGCGTGGAATCCACAGTTCTTAGAGCAACGTTACCAGTCTCGGGTTGCGAAAGATGAACGAGGTGGTGCGACTTTAATAGCTAGAACAAACTATTTTAATCAACAGCTCTTACTTGGATTCTAAGAAGTTATTTTTCAGGACCTTTCAAATAACCGTGGACCCTTGTCTACTTGACAGCTTGTTTCGTTCACCCCTTGCAAGTGATGCATATTTTTTTCTTTTCCTCCATTGAGTCTTAACTCACTTTCAGTTCTTGGAAAGTGGTGTTGCCTTCATAACTTTGGACACTTGGATTGATTGTAGTCTTCTATGACTTATTATTTATACGCAAAATATTTTGACTTTGTGAGCCTTTGCTATTGAGCTTTATTCCTAAAGCTGCTTGCAGTTATGTCCTTCAATATAATCACGTGTCGCAGACATTTTTTTTCTATAGGATATTCTTCCTTGAACTTTTATTCAGCTTTTCATTTTGTAACCATGTCTGTGTCAAGTTCTTTCTTACAGAGTGAAATTCTTTTTGGTTCAGTTCCACTATATGTATCCTTTTCATAGCGAAGTTAAGGCCTACATTTTATACCTTGCCTTAACAAACTTAATCCACTTGATTTTTTTTTCAAAAAGCCCCTTTGACTTTGGTTGCCTTCACAAACTTATGAACCCATTGATGTTATTCTATCAATCCATATTATGATTTTCGTTGAACCATGATCAGTACCGCCTTGTGACAAATGCCTACATTTCTCAATCCTCGGGCAACTGATCATTCCTTTTCCTCAACCCTTTAAGTCATTATCCATTGATGTGTGGACCATTCAAATTTGGTCGAACAACTGAATTATCTTTTGGTAGCCTACTATGAGAGTTGACATTAATTTGGTTCAATCCCATATTCATGACCTATCTTATGTTCTTTCAAGCTCCGAGGGGATGATCATAACCAATTGTTACAATTCAAAATCGGTTCATATCCAAGTTAAGACTGTTTGACTGAAGTTTGTGTTAGGAGAGTTAGGAGTAGTAGCTTGACTTTTACACGTCATGCCTTTGGAGAACTTTGACATAATTTTGGGAATGGAATTGCTTACCGAGAACCACGCAGCGATTTACTGTAAAGAGAGACAGATTTCTTTTCAAGTCCCGGGCGAAGAGCCGACTATCTTGTACGGGATCTCCATGAACCGACGAACCTCCATAATCTCTGCTTTGCAAGCAACGACGATGATAAGAAAAGGGCGTCCGACGTATCTGGTGTACTTGAATGGGGAGGAAAAGAAGGATTTGAAAGTGGAAGACGTGGCAGTAGTGCGAGATTTTCCCGATGTGTTCCCCGAAGCTTTGCCATGATCGCCACCCGACAGACAAGTGGAGTTCACTATTGTTTTGGAACCAGGGTCTGCGCCAGTATCAAAGGCGCCATATCGAATGGCCCCTAAGGAGTTGGCCGAGTTGAAGGTACAGTTGCAAGAACTATTAGACTTGGGTCGACCAATGTGTCACCGTGGGAGCGCCAGTTTTGTTCGTTAAGAAGAAGGATGGGACGATGAGGATGTGCATCGACTATCGTGAGCTCAACAAGATGACCTTGAAGAATAAGTACCCACTGCCGAGGATTGATGATTCGTTTGACCAACTTCGAGGAGCGGGCGTATTTTCGAAAATGGACTTGAGGTCGGGATATCATCAACTAAAGGTCCGACGAGATGATGTGCCTAAGACTGTTTTTCGCACACGTTATGGCCATTATGAATTCGTCGTGATGCCATTTGGGCTGACCAATGCCCCAGCCGTTTTTATGGACTTGATGAACCGAGTTTTCCACAAGTATCTTGACAAGTTTGTGTTAGTCTTCATCGACGACGAGTTGGTATACTCAAAGAAGGAGGAAGAACATAGATGGCATCTACAAACAGTGTGGGAAACGTTGCAAAAGAAGAAACTTTATGCCAAGCTTAGTAAGTGTGAGTTTTGGTTGACTTGAGTGAACTTTCTTGGTCATATTGTGACGGCAAATGGAATTCAGGTAGACCCAGCAAAGGTCGAGGCCGTGCAGAATTGGAAATCACCGAAAACGCTAAGTGAAATCCGCAGCTTCTTGGGATTGGCGGGATATTATCGACGCTTCATCGAGGGATTCTCTAAGATTGCGAGACCGATGACGCAACTGCTAAGGAAGGGAATCAAGGTGGTTTGGACGCCAGAGTGCGAGGCGAGTTTCCAACTGTTGAAAGAGAAATTGACCACAACACCAGTCCTAGCGGTACCAGAACCCGACAAGAATTTCCCCGTCTATACGGACGCGTCGAAAGTGGGACTTGAATGCGTGTTAATGCAAGATGGGAAAGTAATAGCATATGCTTCCCGACAGTTGAGACCGAACGAGTTGAATTTTCCAACTCATGGTTTGGAGTTAGCAGCAATAGTGCATGCACTGAAAATTTGGAGACACCATCTCTATGGAGTGAGATGCGAAATCTTCACAGATCACAAGAGTTTCAAGTACTTCTTCGAGTAGAAGAAGCTAAACATGCGACAACGACGTTGGTTAGAGGTCGTGAAGGACTATGACTGTGGTATTAACTATCATCCGGGCAAGGCGAACGTAGTAGCCGATGCTTTGAGTAGGAAGAACCAACCTCAACTGGCTTATTTCCTAACGCAAGAGGAAGTGTTGATTCACGAGTTCAACAAGATGAGTTTGGAAATAGTGAAAGCGCCCGAGACAGTAGGTGCAAGATTGACAACGCTAGTGATTGAGCCAGATTTGAGAACCAAGCTCTTAGAAACCCAGCGACGTGATGAAGGTGAGAGCCGAGAAGCTTGATCATTACCGTGAGGAGGCGGGTAATGTTTTGACGTACAATGGACGATTGTGTGTGCCGAGCGATGAGGTGCTAAAAGAGGAGATTTTGAGTGAAGCGCACGACACGCCTTACACCGCACATCCCGGAAGCACGAAGATGTATCGGGATTTGAAGCAACGGTTTTGGTGGAATGGAATGAAAGGGGACGTAGCGTCATATGTGGAACGATGTCTAGCATGCCAACAAGTGAAGGCCTTACACCAACGGCCATATGGGAAGTTGCAACCACTCAAAATTCCCTAATGGAAGTGGGAGCATCTAGCTATAGATTTCGTGGCGGGTTTGCCAAAGTCACAGAAGGGCAACACCGCGATTTGGGTGATCATTGATCGACTTACTAAAAGTGCGCACTTCGTACCGGTTAAGATTACTTGTGGCGCGGACAAATTAGTAAAGCTCTACGTGAATGAGAATGTGCGATCGCAAGGAGTGCCAAAGACCATTGTATCCGACCACGATACGAAGTTTACATCAAAGTTTTGGATGAGTTTGCAACGAGAAGTGGGCACACAACTGAACTTCAGCACTGCTTATCACCCGCAATCGGACGGGCAGTCAGAGAGGACGATCCAGACGCTTGAGGATATGTTGCGAGCCGTTATCCTTGATCGAGGGGAAAGTTGGGAAACTGCTCTACCATTGGTTGAATTCGCCTACAACAATAGCTATCAAGCGACGATCGATATGGCCCCGTATGAAGCCTTGTATGGCAGGAAGTGTCAATCCCCACTTTATTGGGATAAAGTTGGCGAGAGGAAGCTCAAGATAGACAGGAGTCGTATGCTGACGTGCGTCGAGCTGGAATCAAATTCGACGTTGGCGACAAAGTGTTCTTGAAAGTATCCCCGGCGAGAGGAGTTGTGAGATTTGGAGTAAAAGGCAAGCTGAAACAGTATTTTGTGGGACCGTACGAGATTATTGACGAAGTAGGTCCTGTAGCGCATCGTTTGGCGTTACCTCCCAGCTTTGGGAACGTGCACAACGTGTTCCATGTGTCGCCGTTGTGCAAATACGTGTTCGACCCCAAACATGTGATTCACCAAGAGAAAGTGATCTTAACCCCCGACATGAGCTACGAGGAAAGGCCAGAAGCAGTCCTAGATCGGTAGGTACAAGAGTTACGAAACAAGTCGATAGCGTCCGTGAAGGTGTTGTGGAAGCACCATGGTCCCGAGGAAGCTACGTGGGAGTTAGAAGAGAAAATGAAAGGAAAGTTTCCCGAGTTGTTTATGTGAGACGATCAAATTTCGGGACGAAATTTCTGTTTAGAGGGGAAGGATGTAACATCTCAAACTTTTGTGACTCTTTTATTTATGTTTTTGAAATTTTCGAATATGAAACTTTTGTTTCTATGTGATTAAGTGTCGTGCGTGAAAAAAAAAATTGTCGTGGTTGATGTGGAATGATGAGCTTGAGATTTTATATTTTTCCAATGTGGGAAATAATTGATATGATCATGCATTTATTCTTTTCCGAGTCTATTCATTGGAAATTTCGGCCCTTCCTAATTATTGAGATAGTATTTCATTTCTTGGATTTAATAAATTGCTTTGGGACTTCTATCCAAGTTAAATCCAAACCAATTGATTCCTAAATTGTATTACATGAATTGCGAACTCTAGCCTATTAACCTTGGGAGTTTCGAAAATCCCCTATTTAAAATAGGAGGATGAATTAATTTCTTTGATTTAATTGATGCTTTGTTGACTCCCTTCTTTTGAATTAAATCCAATTAAATCATGCCATATTTTATTCCTTCTCCCAAATTAAATAAAGATTTGGAACAATTCATTGGTTGTTCAAGCCTAATAATTTTCATCCCTTGACTAAAATTTTAGAGGATAATTTATTTGTTTCCTATTGTTGTGGAATCCCTTTTTATTCAAATAAATACCCATGTCTAATTAATTGGGGATATGAATATTTTCCTTCCATTTTGTCTCCATCCCACACGCCCATATGTTTTTATTTTCCTTGTGGAAATTTATTTATTGTTACCTATTTTGAGGGAGCCTTTTTCCCATAAAGAAATTACCTAATTTAAATCTTATTCTATTTAATTAGGGATTTAAATAATTTCCTTGTGCAATTTCTTCTTTAAATTTTTTCCCCTCCCTCATTATTTCCTACTTGGAGATTTAATTTATTTTGTTCCCTTGTTTATGGAATATTCATTGTTTTATTTCCTAAATTGTGAATTAATTGTGAATCTATTTCTCTCCAAGTACATACCAAATAAATTCCTTATTGAATTCTAGCCATAATTTTCAAAATACTTGCCTTCCTTTTAATTGTGGGATTTTATTTATTGGCCTCTATTTTATTCTTCAACAATTAATTAATTAATTAATTAACGGGATTAAACCTAGGACTATATAATCACCTAAACTAAACCCTAGCCCCCATCTCCCTCATAAATTTCATGCCTCTCCTCTCCCTCTCTATATTCTCTCCAAAAATCCTCCATTCATCCTTGTTCTTGCATCCGTTAGAGTTTATTTTCAAGAGTCTCCGACGAATCGCCTCCATTCTTGTTTCTACCGTTCGTTTTCTTGATTCAAGAAGGTATAACTAAGTTTTTCTTCTCATCTCCTTCATTGAAACTTTGATCTTGAATCCTACATGCATATAGAGGGTGTAGGATTGATAGATCGCAAAATTAATCGGTGGAAAAGTGTGATTGCATGAGAACTTTGATAGTTATGCGTTTTTTATTAAGTTTATGTGAAGTTTGATTTGAATCTTTGGTGAATGATGTGGGTTTATATGCAAACATGATTATGAGGAACTTTTAAGCATGATTGTGTGTTATAAGCATGAAAAATTGGTATTTGTTTGATTGAAGAAGAAACCCTAAATTCGAAATTATGAGCCTGAAATCTGTGACATTCGAACAGTGGCTTCTGATGTGTGATTGACATATCAAACGATCGAATTCTGATATGAACTTTTTACTGAGTGAATTTCAAGGTGTTTTCTGTGTATCGTGTGAATTTTAGCCCAGTTGGTCAAAAATGAATTTTTAATAAATTATTGAAGTTGACTGCGCAATTCTGCCAAAAACTTGTGCTCTCACCAAGAAAGTTTCGTATTCTGTTTGACCGACCAAATGACCTTCGTTTGATGTGATTCTTGAACTATATGAATATTTGAAGTGTCTTCTGAGTCGTGTAAAAGTTTCAGCCTTTTTGGGCATTGGATGAATTTATGGTGAATTGTTCAAATGAATTTCGCAGTGCTGCTAGAAATTTTATGTTCCGACCAGAGAGTTAATTATTGATTTGACTGACTATACGACGTGATTTTAGTGTGAATCTTTGTCTAGATGAACTTGAATGTGTCTTCTGTGTTGTGACCAAAATTTAGCTTCATATGAGGTTGGGTGAATTTTTAGTGAATTTTACAACACGGTCGTGCAGTTCTGCCAGTTTTCCGCCTTGATAAAATGACACTTATTTTTCAAGTTTAAAAGTATTATATGATGAATGTATGTCCAAGGAACGTGCCTAATGATGTGATCACGTGTGGTAAGTTGAAATATATTACGGTGTATTTTTCGGTCTTTGTGACAAACGTTGGGTTGGGTAAATTGAGAAAAACGATGAGAGAGAAACCATTGGACATGCATAGTAACATGATTTTGTGGAAGGCTGACTTGTGTTGTCGTTGACAAGGGTGATTGTGTATTCGTGAACTCGAGGAACGAGAGTTACCATAAGTTGGATTGTGAATTGTTAAGCGAACGAGGTGGGCTTTCTTTACAAATCTCTTTATTTTTCCGAAAATACTATGTGGCGTTATAAGGGTGGTTTAACTTGTTATGTCATACCATGGTTTGTTTTGATTGAGATTGTGTGCCTGATGCCTAGTTCGTCTGAGTTTACTCCGTTAGGCTATATGGTTGTGTTGTGAAACGAATTCGGGTCTGAGTAGGGCCGCAAACCCTATCAGGCTGTGTACATTGGTGGGATCGTGAGCCGTCCTTGCTAGTCGGCCGGTCTCGTGGGCGAATAGTGTGGCCACACTTTCGTCGCACATGGAATGATGATTGTGATTGATGGATTGTTGAGACAGTGGGGAGATTATTTGACTGGCCAGTCTATGAAATGTTTTTGTGTTCTCGATGATATTTCTTTGGTACGTATAAAACTCGAGATCACTGGTATGGATGACATAACTGTATAAATATTTTCGGCATGAGCCCATTGAGTACAACAAGTACTTAGCCCTTCGTATTATTTTTTCTTATGTGCAGGTTGAGAGGGATGTTGCGGAGGATGTTGAGTTGGACTAAGGACTTAGGATGCGTTGTGTCGTCGTACATAGGCGTTATCCTTGACTCTCTTTAAACTTTATTTCCGTTGCTATATTTTGAAACTATGTCTCAAGACTTTATTATGTTTTGTACTGTGGTTGAGTATGTTTGATTGTGTTAGGCTTTAATCTGATGTTTACCCTGTTACTCTGAAATTTTTTTTCGTGAACTAAACCAAATGTTTTCTTTTGGAAGTTAATTGGATTTTAATATTTATTTTCTCCGTTGCTTCTTTTGAAAAATCATTTGCTATAAGTCGTTGCTAATTAATAATAAATTTATAACATTAAGTTTCTTTAAACTAAAAATTTATTGTCTAAACTTTTAATGAACTTAAATATTATTCCTTTAATCTAATTAAGTTTTCATAAAATGTCGTCTTTAAATGTTGTCTTTTGTTGTTATCCCTTGGTCACGGCCGCCTCGTTTGAGGTAACCCTAGTATGGGCGGTCGTGACAACCGTCGAACCAGCCGGCGCAACCAGCGACCTCACATCATCGGGCAGTATCAGACATAGATTCACGGCTCGAAATCAGTAGCGAGATGGACCACCGCCGCACAGAACCGGGACACCCAACCCCTCAAATCGCTGACCATTCAAACCGGACAAATCGAGGCTTTGGTGCCCACATTGCGGAAAACACAAGCACACCAAGGAGACGTGCTTTCTCCTCGTCGGATTCCCGGAGTGGTGGGATGAAAATCAGAAGGCCAAGGCGAAATTGGCGATCAGGATGACCTAAAATAGAGGGCGCTTGTTCCCCGGCGACCGGAGCGGGCAACCAGGTGGCCGCCTACACCCACGGTCGGCAGGAGAACAGGGGTGGTACAATCGGGGAAGCGGCGATCGCCGATATCAGACGAGGTGGCACGTCGTTTGGAGGTAAAGGGTTGGGGTTTTTTAACCCTAACCCAACTTTGTTATTTGCAATTAAACCCACGAAGTCTACTAAATCACGCCTCTTACCCCATGACATACCCCCGATTCTGCTTTATTACATGATACATCCCATGATACAGTTAATGTGCAATTGAGTCCGATAGGAGTTAAAAGTGCGAAAATTAACCCCCCAGCTTCAGAAAAATCATTTATTGACCACAATTATTTTGCACCCCTAGAAAATACCCATATTGCGTGCATGGCAAAAAAAATACAGGGTAATACTGGAAGTGAGTGGATATTTGATTGCGGGGCTACAGATACTATGACTTATGATAAGAGATATTTTTCTACCTTTAATGATGCAACGAAAAGCCAAATTCAAACTGCTGATGGAATTGACATCTGTAAATAGAAGTGGAACTATTGAAATATCCCCTAGTCTGAAACTTAAGAATTGTCTCTATGTGCCCAAACTGTCTCACAAACTAATGTCTATTAGTCACGTAACGAAGAAACTGAATTGTACTTTATTGATGCATCCAAATTTCTGTGTTTTACAGGTTATCGGGATGAGGAGGATAATTGGGCGTGGCACTGAGCGTCAGGGACTCTATTATGTGGATGAGATAGCTCACCAAGGGGGCGCCGCCATGCTTGCTCACGGATCTGCTGATAGAGAAGCTTGATTGTGGCACCGGAGAATGGATCATCCTTCCGCGGGTTATTTCAGATTACTTTTTCCAAAATTTTCTCGTCTTAAAGACATCTCTTGTGAGTCATGTATTTTGGCTAGGAATCACTGATGCGAATCAAATTGTACATTTTTATTCCTCAAACTTTACATGATTTATATAGTTTGATACTTGCAAAAGTATGTTTTATGGTGTAGAAAAAAAATGAATGGTGAGCTCAGATGGTGAAAAAGTTGTGCAAAATTTCCAAGTTGACGGACTGGCCAGAAAGTGCTCAAAATGAGGCACCCGGCCGAGTGTGATGTTTAGAACACAAAAATTCCAGCAAGTTCTCAAAAATGGACACCCGGCCGGGTGAATTTTCGGGTGAATTTTCAGCTACAAAAATACACCCGGCCGGGCTGATGAGCGAACTGCAAATTGGCAGTTTCACACTGCAGTTTCTTTTTCCAAGGGGGGTCAGACGGTGAGAACGAAAAAAGTGGGGAGAGAGAGAGAGGCAGGAGATTGAAAAAGAGGTGCAGAGAAAGGGAGAGAGATACGATCTGCCAGCAAGGGGATTTGATAAAAAGTTTTGGAGACTAGTGATTGGAAAAGTAACGTTGCAATACAAATTGACAGAATATTCCAAGTCAAAAGTTTCATTTCCTTCATAGCTCCATGGATCAAAGGGTTTTCTATCCTTTTGTAATTGCTCCTAGTTTAATTATGATTGGCTAAAAATCTTAGTGTTGCTCCAAACATGTAGATGGATAAATTGTTCGTGTGATTTATTCAAAGTTCTTCTTAATCTTATGATCGTCGTTATCGCAATTTTAGTGTTTGAATCTATTACTTTTGGTGCACCTTTTGTAGTAGATCTTTAGGCTTATTTGAATGTCTCTTTAACTTTGAATAAGTTGGATCATTGTGGTAATGAATTATCAATTAGATTTGTTCAAATGATAATGGATTTCTTGTGCTTATAGTAATTGATCTTTGAGTCTCGCGCTTCCGTAGGATCCGTAGATTAATGAAAATTAGTTTATAGAATATGTGTTCAACTATTCTTAAACTATTGTTTGTCAAGCATGTTCAGTGCTAGCATCGAGAATTGATTTCATAGTCCCGTAATTCATAAGATAGAGTTGGATATTAGAATAAATCACCATTTTATCCATGAGTGTTTGGAGTAACATGTTCTTCTCTTAAATCGCCTTACTTGTTTTAGTTCTTCTTATTATTTTTGCATAATCTTTAAATCAAAATCCTTTTTAGTATGTGTGATCTTTGTTTTAGAGTTAAATAATCTCTCCTTCCCTGTGGATCGACACCTTAAAATACTACACACGAAGCTGTACTCTTGCAGTGAAGTGGTAATATTTGGGTTAATTAATTGAACTTGAGTGATACATTATCTATTGTAATAAGCCTGAAAATTACACATCAATCATAGACAGTTTTTTAAATCCAGTAATACCCGCATTAAAGATATTTTTTCCATTGTTCATGTTGATGTGTGGGGCCCTGCGCCTATTACTGGTGATCATGGTTTTAAATATTTCCTTCTATTTGTCGATGATTGCACTGGAATTACTTGGGTATATTTTTTGCGACATAAATCTGAAGTTTTCGAAAAGTTTACCATCTTTTTCAAAATGATTCAGACACAGTTTCACAAAACTATCTCGATTCTTAGGTCAGACAATGGTAGGGAATTTGTTAATAGAGACATGGAAGACTTTTTTAAGAAGTATGGGTTAATCCACCTAATCCCCTGCCCTTATACACCGGAACAGAATGGGGTAGCCGAGAGAAAAAATAGAATTCTTCTTGAAATAACTCGAGCTTTGTTTTTTTACTCAAATGTCCCAAAATTCCTTTGGCCTGAAGCAATTGCTACCTCGGTGTACCTATTTAATCGTCTTCCTACAAAGATTCTTGATATGAAAACACCTTTTCAAGTTCTCTCAAAATTAACAAAAGTCCCTGAACCATTTACTCATCCACTAAATTTTTTTTGATGTTCTGTCTATGTGCATATACCGAAACATGAGCGCACAAAATTTTCTGCGTGCGCCATGAAATGTGTCTTCTTGGGATATGAGATTAATCAAAAGGGGTCTATATATCAACACACTTTTCAAATACATAAATAAAAATGCATGCATCCTAAGTAAAGTCTTTTATCTCGTTTCTCGATTTTCGTATATTTTCAATTATTCGGCGGCCTCTTGTGCCCATAATTCCCCCGTTGGCTCCTCGTATTTTTCTCCATGATATCGAACTAAATCCTAAGATTTAAGCGCATAATTAAATCATCGCATTTATATTTATTCCAGACTTAGGATAAAATTATTCATCCTTCAAAATATATAAAATTATTCATCTTTCGAAATATTCTGGGATTAATTAAATAATTTGTCACGATTAATTATCGGCCCAAAACTTAATTATTTTATCCACCTTATATCTCCAATTTAATTTAAAATCCCCAAATAAAATAAAAGAGAGCCCAAAACATCCAATTTTAGTTATTGAGGCTCACTTTCTTTTTTAAAAAACAAAAGCCCAATACTCCCACCATCCTCATTCACGTCTCTCTCTTCCTCTCTCTCTCTATCTCTCTATTTCTCTCTCTCGTCGACAAATTGAAGCAGCTCTCAATCTGGTGTCGCCTCTTCTGATTCACCAGCTGCCCCATCGTCGCTCCCCGGTCGCGTCGACCATCACGCCGAGAAATGGAGCTGCTGTAACGCCGTTGTCAACGCTGTCGGCTTCTCCGCCGGTTCGCGCAGTTGTCCGAACTCGTCCCGAACAGCTCCGAAACTACACCGCGCATCCCCGAAACCGATTCGATTACAACTGAACAGATAAGTTATTTTTCTTTTCGTTTTTTTAGTTTTCAATGACACTGTGATGGGTGTTCAAGAGGGCAGACATGAGTTGGATGCAAAAATGTATGCGTGCATTGCTGTGTGTAGAGTTCGAAATTGGAAGGGATTATACCTTCTGCCGAAAGTTGAATTGTGATGATACTAGCGTTGGGAGAACAAGGAGGTTCTTCCGGATGGTGATTTCTGTCAACATTAATCACTGATGTTGATTTCGAACAGTAGTGAGAAATCTCCAAAATGAATTGATAAAATGGATTACCTTGAATTGAAGTTGAGAAGAATGGGTCTTGGTTTTTGTTGCTGCAGAGAACGATTAGAAGAGAGAAGAATAAAATGATTGGAAGTGAACAATATAGTGGGAGGGTGGTTAAAGGTATGGGAGAGATTTAGGGGTGAGGGGAAAACTGTTTTGATCGTAGGTTGAGAGGGGTGATTTTTGAATTCCTTTTTTTTGTTTTGGATTAATTTGAATTAATTTGGTATTTATTTGCAGATCACGGAGGAGGAATATCTCATCACGGAGGAGGAAAATCTCTGTAGAATCTTTAATTAAATTTGAATTATTGACTTGGTGACCAAGTCAACAAGAAGAGGATTTGATTTGATTTGTTTAATTCACGGTCCCTTTGTATTTTCTTTAAATTATACAGCCCACAATTTATTTATCACGGACTGGAGTTTTATATAATTTATTCAATTTATTCGATTCAACTTGCGAATTGAGTCCAATATATATTCCTCACGAAAAAGAACTATTTTAATTCGCGTAGTATTTTATTTCACCAATTTCTAATCCAGTAACAATTCCACCCAACAATTAATTCACGGACTTCGCAACATTAATAGCATTAAATGCAAGTACTTTAGGGTTTAAAAAATTAGGTTTAGAAAAACAGGGCGTTACATCCTACCAACCTTAACAGAAATTTCATCCCGAAATTTGTTACCCTCAAGTAAAGAGTTTTGGGTACAATTCTATCATCTTGTCCTCATTTTCCCACGTGGCTTCTTCATGGCCATGATTTTCCCAAAGTACTTTCACACAATCAACATGTTTATTTCTCACATTCTGGATCTTTCGGTCCAAAATAGATTGGGGCTCTCCTTGTAGCTCAAGTTAGGATTTAAGGCGACTTCTTCGTAATGGATCACGTGCTTCGGGTCGGATACTTATTTTTGTAACTGCGACACATGAAAAGCGTTGTGCACATTTCCAAGACTTGGTGGTAGCGCCAGTCGATATGCGACGGGGCCTACTCATTCAAGAATTTCGTAAAGCCCAATAAATCGCGATTTCAATTTGCCCTTGACACCAAATCATGTTATCCTTTTTGACGGGGATAAGTTCAGGAAAACTTTGTTGCCAGCTTGTAATTGTAACTCGGTTCGTCGGACATCCGCTTATGATTTATGTCAGTCTTGAGCTTCTTTTATCCTTTCACGAATTTATCGAACAATTCCAACCATCTCTTCGACTGCATCGGGTCCAAGTGTTCTTCTCTCACCAACTTCGTCCCACTAGAGCGGCGATCTACACTTTCTTCCATATAGTGCCTCATACGACGCCATGTTTATCGTTGCGTGAAAACTATTGTTGTAGATGAACTCAATCAGTGATAGTACTGCCTCCCAGCTTCCTCCTTGGTCGAGTACCACGACTCTCAACATATCCTCAAGAGTTTGGATCGTTCTCTTGGACTGTCCATCGGTTTGCGGGTGAAACGTTGTGCTGAAGTTCAATTTGGTTTCAAGCAATTTCTATAGACTTATCCAAAATTCTTGAGGTGAATTTTGGGTCACGGTCGGACGTGATAGTCACTAGGACTCCATGCAATCAGACTAACTCCCTTATGTATATTTGAGCTAGCTTGTTGAACCCATAGCTTATGAGAATCGGTATGAAGTGCGCACTCTTGGTAAGTCGTCTATAATTACCCAAATGGCGGTGTTCCCTCTTAGAGTCCTTGGCAATCCCGTCACGAAATCCGTGGCGAAGTGCTCCCATTTCCACTCAGGTATCTCTTGTGGTTTTAACTTCCCATACGGTCGTTGATGTACAGTCTTTACTTGCTGGCAGACTAAACATCTCTCGACGAATGACGCTATGTTCCTCTTCATACCAATCCACCAAAAGGACTTCTTCAGATCTTGATACATTTTCGTACTTCCTGGGTGGGCGGTGGAAGGAGTCTCATGTGCTTCACTCATAACCTCATTTTTGAGTTCCTCGTTATCCGGTATGCATAGTCACATTCTTCACTACAATTCCCAGATTCGCCGGTTCGCACTTCTACACGAATTTCCTCTAATTTCGCATCCATCCGCTGTGCTTCAATAATTCTCGACCTTAGATCAGGTTCAATAACTAAAGTGGCGATTCGTGCTTCCACTGTTTCAGGTGCCCTCACCACTTCCTAAACGCATCTTGATAAACTCGCGTATCAGGCTCCCAAACTCACGTATATTAAAGTCTGGCATAATTACCATTCATCCTATTTTTCCTCAATTGAATACGAGACTAACTTCTTTTCTTTCTTTTTTTCTTTTTAATAAAAACGACTTCGTGACTAACTTATAACTACCAAGGTTTTGTTGGAAATATTGCAGCCTTTACACGGGCAACCTTTGCTATTACAAAAGATCACAAAACTGGAAGGTAAATAAAACAAAGTAAATATAAGAAAAGGACCAAGATGCAAACTATAGTCTTCTTCAAGTCGAGTCGAGGTGACCCTCTCTCCGCAAGACAAAATATGCCCCGGCTAGTGCTCACGGATTAGCGTAATGTCCCCAAAGATGAAACGACTTTCCTCCTATCGAGTAGAAGCACCTCTAACTCGTAGGCTCCGGCGAACTTGAATTGGAGGCGAGAACCGAGCAATGCAATGCTCCTAAGATGCGAACTAGAATGCTTGAGCTAGAGATAAGAGAGAATGTTTGTGTTGTGTTTTCCATCTCTCAAAACAAGCCTATTTATAGGCTAGGAAAAACAAGTGAAAGGTCTTGCAATTAGGGCACCTCATAAACATTTGGAGGTTGAAAAGCCAAAAGACTTAGGAAATGAAAAGCTTGAGGCTTCTCCTATTTCCTTCACGTTTTCAACAGGTTTCACCTTCACACCATCATCAAGCAGAGCATATCATTTAAGTTAAACTGTGACCGACGAACAGGAGTAATGGACAACCCAAAAAAATTGCGAATTACAAAATAAATTCATACATATGAGGGCAACTAAACAATAATATTTGGGGATGGGTTTGTTAAATTTGGAACACACATTGTAAAGACACTCATTCAAACACAGATGACGAATCAAATGCAACACAACCTCAACTATTAAACGAATACAAACATGAGCAACATAGGGGCTGAGAAGTTGGAGTAC
The DNA here is from genome assembly GCF_004379255.2 of Salvia splendens. NCBI lineage: Eukaryota > Viridiplantae > Streptophyta > Magnoliopsida > Lamiales > Lamiaceae > Salvia > Salvia splendens. Next base: position 9,451,216 of record NC_056050.1, on the reverse strand, counting down.
ATGTGATAGGATTTGTATCCTATCAGAGGTATGGGAGCACACGTTTGAATTGAATAGAAATTTAAGAGGCAAACCCTAGCAGCTACTAGGGTTGTTCGAAACTTTAGGTTTTGAGAAGAAGAATCTTTCTTTCTTATTTCTCAATGAATATTTTTCTAATGGGATTCTAGTATTTATAGAATCCGCAACCCTAGATGGTTTGACTTGGGAAAGAAACCCAAGAAGATAAACATAGAATAATAAATCTAATCTAGACTCGATAGTCAAATCTTGCTAATAAGGCAAGGTTTGATTATTCCCTAATCTATTTTGTAACCAAATCTGCCCAACGACTTGGTCGAGAAGTCACACGCCTGGGCCTTAGCTGATCCTTTTGTTCGTCCACGGACTCGGCCTGCTCTCTCTCTCTTGCCCACTTCGTCAATCGTTGTCGCTTATCATGTGGCGTTGGAGTCCCTATCAACCTGTGGATCCCATGGATAGTTTGAAGTAAGCCTCCGATCTTTGATAATGCTCCTAACCACTAGATTATGCAAACCTATGCATCGTGATACTCAGAAATTGACCTCCAATAATCGGTGATGCCCCTCCCGGACCGGTGGGGGTCTTAATTTTGATAGGCCAGAAAGCGTATAAATATCGTGGAAAATAGTGTGTGATATTCGAATTAGCGCTCCTGCAACCTGTGAAAAATGATGGGAAAAAGAAATTTCGAACGGATATTTAGGGGATTTTGTCGTCAATTCTGGGCGCTGAACTCGATGCAGAATCAAATACTACATTAGGGCATCCGCAGTGGTGCGGATGTCCCGCCGGACAACCCTACGGACTTCCCAAAAACACCTTCTGCCACGTCATAAGGACTTCCCACTGGAGTGCCACGTCATAAGGACATCCCACTGCACACAGGGGCGGACATCCCCAAGGACATCCCGACGGACTTCCTACATTAATAAAAATTCACAAATTCACCAAATTAAATAATTTACGGAAGTAAACAATTTACGGAAATAAATTTACGGAATGATTACGGAGTAATAATTCCATTAAATAAAAAAAGAAAGGTACAATTAAAAAAAACTAAAAAAGTACATTTCAACAAATAAGAATTTCATCCACGACCCCTTCGCTGCCATACTTTTTCAATTATATCGTTTTGGAGACGAATATGAACTTATTTTTGGAGCATGTCAGCAAATGCACGAACTCGCTCGACCTCGTCGTGGGGTATACCCATGTTGTGTTGGTTGCCAGTTGTGACAAAATTGACGGCCGAACCGACGCCTATGCATTGGTGGTTGAAAAGGGGCGACAACTGGAGGACGTTGATGTCATTGTTGACCCGGTTACTCCAAAATAGGCATTCCAAATCCATAGCCGATAGTCAGCTACCGCTTCAAGGATCATCGTGGGATTCTTGCCCTTGAAACCCGTAGTGTACACCCCTTTCCAGGCAGTGGGGCAGTTCTTCCACTCCCAATGCATACAATCTATGCTGCCTAGCATCCCCGGAAACCCGTGCTGAGTCCCGTGCATATCCAGCAGGGCCTGACAATCTTCGGGGTAAGCTTCCGAAGATACCTATCCCCAAATATCTCCCTAGCGCCCTGACAAAAATACTTAAGGCAATCGCGGGCAGTCGTCTTGCTGATGTGGAGGTACACATCGAACATGTCGGCCGTGCCTCCGTATGCCAGCTGCCTGATTGCGGCAGTGCACTTCTGAATCGGAGTGTGGCCGGGTTTACCAGTTGCATCCTCCCGCACCCTAAAATACCTGTATCGACGCTCTAAAGCTCCCACGATACGCAGAAAGAGCAGACGATGTATCCTAAAACGTCTCTGGAACACGTTCTCCCCAAATCGTGGCTCCGGAGCAAAGTAATCCTCGTACAACCGACGGTGTGCAGCGAGATGGTCTCGGGGTACTATAGATCGACGATGGATGGGTCGAGGTACCGCCGGCGCCAAGGCCGTCTGTATCTCCCTCTCCGCTGCCTCCTGCACACGTGCATAAATTCGCCTCATAATGTCATCATACCCTCACCACTACCACCCGCACCGCTATCGCCCGCACCAAAACCACTACCAGCTATTCTGGATATATAAAGTAACGTAGAGAGAGAGAGATACTCGTTAATACAAGTAGAGCGAATGAAATGAAATTCAACGAGCCGCATTTATAGAATTTTCGAAAAAAAATATAAAATAATTGAGACGTCCGCGCGAACGTCCGTGGGGTCAACGCAATGGCGGACGTCCGCAAGGACGTCGCGATGGATGTCCCGGGAACGCCGCGGAACTCCGGTGTCCGCAGCGGACGTCCGTATCCGCGTCACCTTTGCACAATGGCGGACGTCCGCCGAAACGGGCGCCATTGCGGATGCTCTTAGAATTCATGTTGGACTAAATAAAGAAGGAACAATGATGGCCTAGACTTGAAACCTGGGTTCTCCATATTTGAATCTTGTTACGTGAACACACATGAATGCACATAGATGTTAGAATCTTGGCATATCTAATTGTCTTAAACATGGTTAGGAAAAAAAAACAAAAAGTAATAGAGACGGACTGAAAGAAAATATTACTCCGCCGTTTATAAAAAATAGTCTTATTTTGTCATTTTAGGATATCCATGAAAAGGTCCCATTTTAAAAATAGAAAATTTTCTTATACTTAATTCATTTTTTTCTCGTTCTCACTCTTACTATTTCTCTGCTTTATCTATTTTTTTCTCATTTCTCTTAATTTACTAATTTTTTACTTCTCCCAAACGAGTATGCACTTTTTCCTTTTTTAATTTGTTCCACAAAAATATACACTTTCTAATTTTAGAAATAATTTTCACTTAGTAGGTGAGACTCAATCCTCATTAACAATATTTTAATTACTTGTCTTTTTTAGTGTATCAATTGTGCATTCAACCTAGTATTCTACCAAAAAAAGTATATTGTTATAGATGGAAAAGGAATTAAAATTTGTATCGTGGATACTACTATTTATTTCACAAATGGAGGGAGTAGGTAAGCGAAAAGGGGTAGGAATAGAGTAGGAGTATTTGGACGTGATGTTTATAATAATATAATTTTATTTTATTGTTAATGTTACGTGATGTTTATAATACTACTGTATAATTTTATTTTATTGTTAATGTTAGAGTAGGAACGGAGGAGTATTTAGAGTAGGAGATCCGCATGGGTAAGTATGGTATAATGTGGAAGTAATCAAAACGAAAATCTCTTCACCCGCTTTCACTTTCACCAAAATTGAAACTCTTTAGATACCTTTTCCCAAATAACACGCACGAACGAATTCTTTAATGTTTATTGCCAATTAAAACCTGCATTTATAATTCAGAGCCATAATATGACTGTGATTGATTTTCTGAGCAACACATTGTTGTCAAATCACTTCTCTTTCTGACTATTTATAGCTTCGCATGTGCGAGTGAGTCAACTCGCCATGGGCTGCTGCGTATCCAAAGCGTATCCCCCGCGCGCCGCGGACATGGATCAGCACCACCGCTCCTCCTCCGTCAACGGAGCTTCCGCCGCCGGATTCGCGGAGTTCTCGCTGGCCGAGCTGAAGGCCGCCACAGCCAACTTCAGCTCCGAAAAAATTGTATCCGAGAGCGGCGAGAAAGCGCCCAATGTCGTGTACGAAGGCCGCCTTCAGAGCCAGCGCTGGATCGCTGTGAAGAAGTTTACCAAAATGGCGTGGCCTGATCCTAAGCAGTTCGCCGTGTGTATCGTTGTTTTTTTTGTTTAATTTGATTGGTATTTAATGAAGTGGAACTAGGTTTTAATTTGAAATTGATTCGTAGGAGGAAGCGAAGGAAGTGGGGAAGCTGAGGCATAAGAGGCTGGCTAATCTGATAGGTTATTGTTGCGATGGGGATGAGAGGTTGCTCGTTGCCGAATTTATGCCGAATGAGACTCTCGCTAAGCACTTATTTCACTGTAAGGTTTTGTTGTTAGGTTTTCTTTGTTTGGCATTTATATTTTTGGGTGTATTTTGTAGGATATGGATGAATTAGTAGATTGTATGATGCTATTATGTTGAACTATTCATGTTGGATTTGGGAGATTGCTAGTATTTTGATTGCTCTTGGTCATTCGAACTCTTTTATTGGTGATGTTCTGAGTGTTTTCATGGTGAATGATGGGTAGGAATTGGTCTTGGATATTTGTTGCCTGTTCGAGTTAGGTTCTGTTACTGTGACAATTACTGATGTGGGAAACATGGCATGAGATTTGTTTCACATAGGAGATCGGGTATTATGGGCATAGGGAAAAATAAGGGCATGAGATTGTCGAGAATTTTCTCTTAATGAATCTGATAAACTTAAATCAGACTGTCGAGAAGTTTCTCTTTGCCTTTATTCATGTTGGCCATGTCCAAATATGGAATGTGTTTAATAGTTCGTTAAGGACCATTGTGATTCTACTGTTGACAGCCATTTTTGGGTCAGATGGTAACCATTTGATTTTCCAGGGAAAACAAATAACTGCTCAAGGAACTTCCTGTACTGCCAAGTCATCATAGTTTTCTTTTGTCTCTTTTTTGGTCCTTTGGGAACCGACTTTGTGGGTCATGTATATGTGTTTTTCCATTTATGCGACATGGCATTTTGAGAAAATCATATTATTGTGCTGTAATCCTCGGCAACAATATATGTCTGCTATAGATCTTGCCTCCTACGATAGTGTGTGTCTCAGTCTGTATGAAATACCTATTACCTTCTTCATGTTCTTCTTGCTGAAGGGTATACACAAGGATGGGCTTGTCTCTTCTCTGTCATTGAGTAGTCATATAAACCTTGAAATCAAATTAATAACCCCCTTTATTTATCTTTCTTATCTGTCATAAGTTTCGTCCCTAACATGTGCAGGGGAAAATCAAACCCCTGAGTGGGCCATGCGTTTGAGAGTTGCTCTTTATATTGCTGAAGCACTTGATTATTGCACCAGGGAAGGTCGCCCCTTATACCACGACTTAAATGCCTACAGAGTTCTCTTTGACGAGGTTAATTATTTTAAGTTTCTGAAGCATTTTTTATTCTACATCTAAGCTAGGGTTTATTCAATCTTGCTACATGCAGTTAGGCCCTAGTTTTTTTATTGAGGATATTTGTTGATAAGGTTTGTTTTGGCAGAATGGAGATCCGCGGCTTTCCTGTTTTGGATTGATGAAGAATAGCAGGGATGGTAAAAGTTATAGCACAAATCTTGCGTATACACCTCCTGAATATCTAAGAAATGGTAGGTTATTTGTGTGAAACCTTTCCTTACATGCTTGTCTGAAAGTAGATTTCCAATGCAAATATAAACTGTCCATTAACCGCCACGTGGATCTCCATGAAATTAACATTGTTGCCAATTATATCATTTCTTTTCGTAAACCTGTGATGGATCTGTGCTTCACTTTAAGATGAATTTATTGATTCGTACCCTAGTAGTAGTAATATCCAGGTTATTATACGAGTCAATGACACATATACCAAACTTACATAAATAGAAAAAGTATATAAGTACCGTTGTACTGTTGTGACAAATGTCCTGAAAGCAGCAGAGGGGTTGCAAGATTTAAAGATAATAAGATTCACTCTATCTAGGGTAAAGGAGAATTATCGATCTTATGATTCCTTTTATATCAACACTTGTAATGTTTATCTGGGATGTGGATTTTTTTGCCTGGCTTCTTGAATGATATTCTATTGCGAACCTGCAGTTGGAGCCTCCCTAATAACTCATAAGCAATCCTCATAACTGCTTCATCTTTTATTTGTATTCCATATTCCTGGAGTGACTTGAAACAATGAGTAAAACCTTTAGACTGTTTTTTAGGAATATTACTTACTTTGTTCTAAACAGTCTACCTCACTCAATACTACCAGTGATGCAGTCCAATGCTCAGGATGGAGCCCAGTCTCGGTTAGGAAGATAAAATTAATCTATAGTATCATGCATTTCTAACTAATTAAAAACATCACAAATAAACGATATATTTAAGCTGGTATAGACGTTTAAAGAAACAAGGTTCGTGTACAACTACAGAAAAAGAGAATTTAACTTGCTGAAACCTTTTAGTAGGCCAAGGCCAGCATATGGTTAGAAATCCTAAAACTCTCTAACTCAGCCTTATCTCGGTTATTATTATGACCAATGTTCCGCTAGAAATATTCTTGTTATTGCTTCGACTCATACTCCCCAAAAAGTGGATCCCGCTCTAATAGCTCCAGATAAATTAAATATATGCATTAAGATACGAAGGCTTGCTTTAACTCAGCGTCTCAGCCTTATCCTCCTTGTATAGACTCAGATTTTGAAGTTCTTTCTGTCATAAATAAACTTTTATATGTTTTTTTTATTGTGGATCATGATTTTATATTTTTTTACCGCTGGTGTGACAACTTATAGCTGCACGGATTACAATCTGACAATTTCTTCCAGCTTTTGAGCAACCTGTTTGAGCTTAGTTTACTTAATTAGTGGGGGAAAATAAGATTATATTGGGAAACCAGTACAAAGGAAGTTATTAAGTATCAGTGCTAACTTAGGCTGTTTGATTTGATCAAGAAAAGATGATATTTCTGGAGCATAACAGTAGTGACTACAGAAATCGTGAAGTGAATTGTAGTAATTGAGTTGGCAGAATAATTCTAAATTAATAATAGTAAACTGAGTACCTGAGCTTTTCCAGATTTGGTTGTCTTATGTTATTGCATTTTTTCTCTATCGTTTTTTTCTCTCAAGAGTATTAGCATGTACGGGAATCTATTGTAGGGAGGGTCACCCCGGAAAGTGTTGTTTTCAGCTATGGAACTGCTCTTCTGGATCTTCTCAGTGGAAAGCATATTCCTCCAAGTCATGTACGTATTTGCATTTTTCTATTTGCGAGTTTTGGTAACTTCTTGTTTGGAAGCTGCAACATTTTTCGTTTGTTTACTTTAGTATTCATTTATGTACATGTATCAACTCTTTCAAGGGCTAGTTGCAGATAGCACGTCAATGTTGTGAATAGTTTGATTGTTTATTTGAACATTTGAATATTAGCTCACTTGGTTACATAATCCATCTGTGATTGGATTCTTCTCCACTAACCGTGCCGAATCAATTTTGATGCATCTGTACAGTTGAAATCAGTTATAGAAGGACATGAATTTATTTCTCGCGAAAAGGAATTTGATTAATTCTTCTTTCTGACATATTTTTCTATCTCACTTTATAACTACGTTCTTTTGAACTCTTTTTGGAGATGGTCAGTATATATTCCTGTTAAGAAGGCTCAGTTCCTTAATCAATTAGTGGATCCAGCATGTAACTTGACCCCCTCAAAATTTTATACTACTTACAAGAATTAAGAGTCAATGGAAAAGAAATTGTATTATAAATTTCCTATTATGCCGTTATATTTTGATAATGAATTAATGCTAAAGAGTCAAAGAATTAAATAGTGGTACATTAGTAAATGGTTTAAAAACATGTTTATTTATGGAAACAAGCCTAAATAGTAAATCAAAGAAATAAATAGGGATACATTATTTTCTTGTGTTGGTAGGTAAATTTTATGGTGAATGTACATCTTATAAATATGTTTCTACATTTCAGGCACTTGATATGATACGGGGAAAGAATATTCTTCTCCTAATGGATTCCCATTTAGAGGGGAATTTTTCAACTGAAGAGGCCACTGTAGTTTTTGATCTTGCATCACAGTGTTTGCAGTATGAGCCAAGGGAGAGGCCAAACACACAAGACCTTGTTTCTACACTTGCCCCTTTGCAAAATAAGAATGATGCACGTTCTAATATTATCCTTGGCTTTTAATAGATTCATATTTATGCCTGTTTAACACATGTGATATTACAATATATAATTCTGATCTGTCTACTGTGTTTGTTTTGATGCATACTATGAGCCGTGGTTGGATATTATCATTCCTACAATTTTTTTGTTCTTTTACATTCTTTTCTCCAAATGCCACTTGATCTTATTTGGTTTTTTTGACATGTTGCTTTCAAATGGTCTAATTTTGCTCTAAATGTTTAACACAGGAAATAGTTTTTCTCTATTATTACTTTCTGAGCATTTTGAAAATAAAATTTCTACTTGTTGCTGAAACATTTGTGTCATGGTACATGGCCAGCTGAACGTTATTGGACAAATTATCCATTGTAGGTTCCATCTTATATGATGTTGGGCATTCCAAAGCGTGAAGAGACACCATCTCCCCCGCCTCACCCACTCTCTCCGGTAGGTGATGCTTGTTCGCGTATGGATCTCACTGCTATTCATCAGTTTTTGGTGATGCAGCATTACAAGGATGATGAGGGAACCAATGAGGTAAACTGTGCTAGCTAAAGAACTGTCATGGATTCTATTTCGATATCAATCTCTATCTAAAGTGCATGTGTGGATATCAAATAGTTGTCTTTTCAAGAATGGACTCAACAAATGAGAGATATGTTGGACGCTAGGAAAAGTGGGGACTTGGCATTCCGAGACAAAGAGTTCAAAACTGCTATTGATTGCTATTCTCAGGTAATTTTAGTCAAGTTAATGATATCTGTTCAGTCTAGCTAGCATTTACCAGCAAGCAAAGCTTATCTTTTTTCAAGCCTTTTGAGTTTATTTGATGCGAAATGTTTATCACTATGGATACACTTGGGGGTAAGGATAAAGATTTAATGGGTGGCTGATCAGTTTATCAATTAACCGAGTCTGTTCTTATTTGGTTTCCCTCGTGCCCACATATATCTACTTGTGTGTTTATATTTTCAGTTCATTGATGTGGGCACGATGATTTCACCAACTGTCCATGCACGAAGAAGTCTTTGTTATCTCATGTGTGATCAGCCAGATGCTGCCCTTCGCGATGCAATGCAAGCTCAATGTATCTACCCAGATTGGTCAACAGCGTTTTACATGCAGGCTGTGGCCCTTGCCAAGCTCGACATGTACAAGGACGCAGGTGACATGTTGAATGAGGCTGCCTTGCTCGAAGAAAAGAAGCAACGAGGTGGGAAGTGATCATGATGACCCATCAATAGTCATGGCATGACTGCACTGCTGTAATCACAAAATTGCACAGTTTGTATGGTTTGGTATATGATTGTGATTGTGATTGTAGTTCAGAGATATACAATATGGAGAGAGAGGGAATATGCATTCGCTTGAACAGAGATGTTCTTGCTTATTTTTTTGTACAACTCATATGTTGAATAATATTTATCTGTATCATCAATGTTTAAAATTGGTGTATACTAGACATACTAGTACAAGTTTTGGGTATGAAATATTTTGTATGAACAATGTAATTACCCTTACATAATCAGCCAAAATATATTATATGTAGTAGCTGGCATTTGGTAGAATGCAGCAACATATAGCATTTTTCCCAAAACAAAGGAAATTATAAGTTTAAAAGAGCATCTAGCCTGTTACGTTGCGGTCACATTCCGACGGGACGGGTCGCTGATTGGTTGCCATTGCTGGTGGAACAGTTCCAAAGGGCAAGCGCTGCTGTGGCGCTCTCCCACTCCCTCGGCGCAGTGACGTCCAATCGCCCAACGCGAGTGGGCATCGCTCTGATTGTTGGAAATTTTGAGTGATTATATTTTTAAAAAAATTAGAAAAAAATACTTTTTTTAACTTTTCCAAATATTACCACTTTCACTTTTTTTTAATTTATTTTTTATTTTTTAACCTCCAAATCATCCCTAAGTCATCTATAAATATCTCATTCATCACCTTTTTTCACATTTATTCTACTCAGATTTTTCTCACTTTAAACATTCATTTGTGTTCATAATTCAAGAAATGGATCCAGAACAAGGTATTAGGTTGATTGCACTAGCGGAGCGAGAACTGCAAGAGTATTAAGTAAACCTAGTCGTCGCCCCGAGACCCTAGCGCTACATCCATAGTGATCGGAAGGGAGCCACCCAAATGTTAGAATGGGTAGTTTTCATATTCTATTGATTGAGAAAGTACTCCAACATCCATGAATTTTATAGGATAGTTGGAGACTCTTGAGATACACTAATAAATACATTCTTGGAACTAGTATACTATTGAAACTAGTTATTATGAATGCTCTATTCTTGAAACACTTGATGTTCATCTTGGAACTCTTGATGCTTTGTCTTGGAATTCTTGATGCTCATTAACTAACACTCCTCCTCAAGTTAAGTAACGGGATTTCCGATACTTAACTTGGTAAGAGCTTCTGAGAAAACTTTTGCTCCAACTGCTTTTGTCAAAATATCTGCAAGCTGATATTTAGATCGAACAAATGGAAACTCAATAATTTATGCCTCGATTTTCTCTTTGATGAAGTGCCTATCTACTTCAACGTGTTTTGTTCGATCATGTTGGACTGGATTTTCTGCAATGCTGATCGCGGCTTTGTTATCACAAAATAATCGACATGGTTTTCGTGATAGAAAACTCAACTCTTCCATCAATTCCCTAAGCCACAGTACCTCTGTCAAACCATTTCGGATTCCTCTAAATTCTGCCTCTGCGCTTGACAACGCTACGACTTTCTGCTTCTTGCTCTTCCAAGTGACTAGGTTTCCTCCAACAAATGTAAAGTACCCAGAAGTGGATTTTCTATCCACTGGGTTTCCAGCCCAGTCGGCATTTGTATAACCGTGAATCTCCAAATGTCCATTCTTCTTGAACATAACTCCATGATCAAAGGTTCCTTTGAGGTATCGGACAACTCTCAATGCTGCTTCAAGGTGGTCGTTTTGGGGTCGGTGCATAAACTGACTTATCACACTTAGTGCATATGCGATATCTGGTCTAGTGTGTGACAAGTAGATTAATTTTCCTACTAACCTTTGATACCTCTCTCGGTCGGCTAGCTGGGCTCCCTCGGTCATTCGGAGACTATGGTTTATTGCAATTGGTGTGTCTGCTGGCTTACACTCCATCATGCCGGATTCTGCTAGAAGATCCAAAGTGTATTTCTTCTGATTGATAAATATCCCTTCCTTTGATCTTAGGACTTCAACTCCCAGAAAATACTTGAGTACCCCCAAATCCTTCATTTCAAATTCCGTCGCCAAATTCTTCTTAAGCTGCTCTATCTCTTCAAGATCGTCCCCTGTGATGATCATATCATCAACATAAATTATTAGGCACGTGATTTTATCCCCTCTCTTCTTCAGGAATAGAGTGTGATCTGCATTACTCTGCTGATAGTTGTACTTTTTCATGGCTTCTGTAAATCTCCCGAACCAAGCTCTCGGAGACTGTTTTTACCCATACAAGGTTTTCTTCAATTGGCAGACTTCTCCGACTTCAAAGTCATCCTCGAAACCAGGCGGAGCTTCCATGTAGACTTCCTTCTTGAGTTCACCATGCAAGAATGCATTAGTCACATCTAACTGGTGTAGGGGCCAATCTTTGTTTGCTGCAATGGAGAGCAGTACGCGAACTGTATTCATCTTTGCCACTGGTGAGAATGTTTCGGAGTAGTCCACCCCATATGTCTGAGTATATCCTTTAGCTACAAGACGGGCCTTGTATATTTCGATAGTTCCGTCAGGCCTCCGTTTGATTGTAAAGACCCATCTGCAGCCAACAGTGCATTTTCCTTTTGGCAGTTGACATTTTTTCCAAGTCTTGTTTCTCTCCAAGGCTTTTAATTCGACCATCATTGCTTCTCTCCAGTGTTTGATTCTCAGGGCTTCTCTCACTGTCTGTGGGATTTCTTCTTCTTCATATAAAGCTGCCTCAAATGCTCGGGCCAGTTTTGTCAAGTTTGCTTTTGCTACACTTCCTATCGGATATCTTGATTTTTTTCCACCTATCTTTTCCGGAGAGTATTTTTTGGGTGGAATACCCCGAGTACTCCGATGTGGCAAAATATATTGTCCAGTATCCCCATCAATGATTTCTCTTTCTTCATCTTCTGCAACCATATTGTCAGCAGTAACAGTAATAGAGTTCTCATTAGAGTTGTTTACCTCGGATATCGGATGAGAGGATGTTTGGGTGACACTTTGTTCCGCAGGTTAACATGTGTGTAAGACCTGCTCGGCGACAGGAGTAGTTGGCTCGGGTTGACCTTCATTGGGATTATGATCATGGAATATAGGCATCCAACTTAGCATGTCATTATTTGAAACCTCATTCATTTCCTTCTCCCCCTGACTGTTAAGTTGGGTGTTGTAAAAGAATTCTGTTTCTAGGAAATTACAGTTCATCGTGGTGATAACCTGTCGGTTTTTTGGATCGTAGCATCTGTATCCCTTTTGACTTCTCCCATACCCATTGAAAACACACTTAATCGCACAAGGGGCTAGTTTCGTTCGCTCATGTTTCGGGACATGAACGAACACGGAACATCCAAAAATTTGAGGTTCGAGAGATAAGGCTTGAGGGACACTAGTTAAGGTTGATAAAACTTTAAGTGGGGTTTGAAGATTTAGGATTCTAGTTGGGAGACGGTTTATAAGGTATACTGAAGTAGCAATTGCTTCGGGCCAAAAATATTTTGGGACTTTGGACTCAAAAATAAGTGCCCTAGTCATTTCTAGAATAGTTCGGTTTTTTCGTTCAGCTACCCCATTCTGTTCAGGCGTGTAGGCACAAGAAGTTTGGTGAATAATACCTTTCTCAATGCAAAAAAATTTCATTTGTGCGTTAACAAACTCCCCCCCATTATCTGATTGAAGAATTTTGATTTTTGTCTGAAATTGGGTAAGGATCATGGCATAAAATTCACAAAATTTAGAGAAGACATCGGATTTGTTTTTCAAAAAATACACCCATGTCATGCGAGTGCAATCATCAATGAATGAGACAAAGTATTTCAAACCGTTACCCCCAGAAATTGGACAAGGACCCCACACATCTGAATGTATCAAGGAAAAAATCGAGTCCACTCTAGTTTTGCTGGATTTAAAAGATTGTCTGTGACTTTTAGCCAAAACACAAGTTTCACACTCAAAAACAGAATTGTTCACAAGATGCGGAAATAAAAGTTTTAAGTAACTAGAAGATGGATGCCCTAACCGCCTATGCCATCACCACGTTTCTCGTTCTGAAGATCCATGAGCCAACATTACCCTGCCAGTTTGAGCTATCTCGTCCACATAGTATAACCCGCGGCGTTCAGTGCCACGCCCAATAATCGTCCCCGTCCGGATATCCTGAAGAAAACAAAATTTAGGATGCATCAGAAAAGTACAACTGAGCTCTCGTGTTACGTGACTAATAGACATTAGTTTCTGGGAAAGAGATGGCACATAAAGACAATTAGATATTTTCAAAGTGGGAGAAATTTGAACAGTGCCAGCCCCCTCGACCCGAGCAAAATCACCACCAGCAGTTTCAACATATGTTCGTTTCGCCTTAGATAATCCACCAAAGTCCGATCTATCATAGGTCATAGTATCGGATGCCCCACAGTCAAATATCCAACCTCTATCATTTTCTACATTTCTCATTTTAACATTGCATGCGGTAGAAATTTCAGATTCATCTTCTAAGGCTGAAAAACGATTTTTACACAAAATCTAGGAGGCATTGTCATATTTTTCATGAAATACTAGGTTATTTTGTGTAAAAATGTGACTCTGGGGGTCTATCTGCAATTTAGGGGTTCTTGGGGGTGTACATGCAATGTGGTGGGGTAAAATTTGATATTTATCAAAATTGGAAGGGTTTGAGGATAAATCCCCAAACCCTTTACCTTCAACATCGTTGCAGCTTGCGAATTGGGCCCTAGCAGCTGCCTCTCCTCCAATTTCGACTCCCCTCGCCGACCACCCTCTTGCCGCCGTCACCTGTCCGCCGCTTCCTGATGGGAGAGCCGCCGGTCCGCCTCCTTCACCCCCGGTGCAGGTGGCTGCTTGGCTGCCCATCGGGGTCGCAAAAATTTCTCCTCCGTCTGCTCTCCCCATCGCCAATCTCCCCTTAGCGACCGGATTCCGGTTGGTTTTGTGGCGGTCCTCCCACCACTCCGGGTAGCCGACAACTTCGAAACACGTCTCCTTTGTATGTTTTGTTTTTTTGCAGTGGCTGCAAACTAGTTTGGATTTGTCCATTCGAGGTTGATTGGAGAAGGAACCGGACGAGGGCTGACCTCGGTCTCTCGGAGGTGGCGGCGGTCTGGTGTAGCTCCGGCGCGGTGGCGGTGGTCCACCCGTTCGACCTCCGAATCCAGCCCCGATTTCTGAATCAGAAGTTGCGGGCTTCCAAATTCCAGTACGTGTTTCTTCTTGTTTGACAATCCCAAATGCCTCTTCTGCAGAGGGCTCACGGCTCTGTTTAAGGAGTTCTCGGCGGAGGGAATCGTATTTGTCATCTAAACCGGATAGAAATTGGTAAAGCCTTTTAATTTCAGTCTCTTTTCTGTATGTATTGATACCCTTCTCGCAGCATGTGTAGGGACAGGGTCTTCGGGCATCAACCCACAATTGTTGGAGGTCGCCCCAATATTTTCCAGGGATTCATTCCCTTGCTTGAGTTGATTGGTTCTGATCTCGAGATCGTAGATTTGGACGAGGTCGGCTCTGACTCCGAATGTTGTTGCGAGGCTCCGCCATAACGCCTTGACAGTTTGGTGTTGAGCAAATTGTAAAACAAGCTTTGGCTCCATGTTTTGGATGAGCCATGTGAATACGGTGAAATCGGAAGCTTGCCACTTGTTGAACTCTGGGTCGGTGGTTTTTGGAGGGTCCTTATCTCCCTCAATGTGGTCGAGTTGTTCTCGACTGCCGATGATTATTCGCATGAGGCGGGACCAGACAGTGACGTTTCTCCCATCTAACTTGAATCCTAAAGATACAGATTCAACTTGTTTGGACATTTTGAATATGGTTTGATTGGTGCTCACTTGATTTTGGCTGTTTTCAGGCTTGAGGATGGATGTTTTGCCTTGATTTAGTCAAGAGGCTGAGGGGTTTTGAACGATGATGAGAACTTCTCTGAGTTCTCGAAAAATTTAGGATCGAAACTTTGCTCTTGATACCATGTTAGAATGGGTAGTTTTCATATTCTATTGATTGAGAAAGTACTCCAACATCCATGAATTTTATAGGATAGTTGGAGACTCTTGAGATACACTAATAAATACATTCTTGGAACTAGTATACTATTGAAACTAGTTATTATAAATGCTCTATTCTTGAAACACTTGATGTTCATCTTGGAACTCTTGATGCTTTGTCTTGGAATTCTTGATGCTCATTAACTAACACCAAAGGCTAGTTCGAGATTATTTTTTAAAGCAACCCCGGAAACCGGAGGACTAAGTTGGACGCTTTTTCCACATGCGCCGAGACTTATTTTTGCGGATCGCATATACATTGCTGGCTCGTGACGAGTTATTCCAAGAACGGGTTGACTTTTCCGGTCGGCAGAGTCTTACGACTTTGGAAATGTGTACGTTTGTAATCCGACAACTTGCTATTGAGCAAACATCGGATCTGTTTGACGAGTACTTGAACATTGCGGAAACCATAGGCCACAAATATCTGAAGAAATTTTACAGATGTGTTCGCGAAGCCTTTGGTGCAGAATTTCTGGGGAAATCCATCACCTACTATTGCCAACAGTTGTTTAAATAAAATTGAATGAAAGCATAGTGGAGATGTGGTGGATAAATACAGTTTAATAGTCAATATTAAGAATGATATTTTTTGAAATATAATAATAAACAAATTTACGAATATTTTAATTGATAACATGCAGAATTTAATTGTGACCCCACTTCATTAAAATAATTACAACATAATATGAAGTGTTTCATTCTTTGGGTATAATATACGTGGACAAGATTTATGTACCAACAATTATACGCAAACTACTATCTCCGTTCTACAAGAATATGCATTTTCATTGAGCATGAGTTTTAATGCATAATTAGTAGAGTAGAGAGAAGTGGAAATAAACAGTAATTAAAGTATTGTTAGGGGAAAATAGGTCCGACCTCATTAGATAGTTTCCAAATTTAGAAAATATATATTCTTGTGGAACACACTGAAAAAGAAAGAGCATGTTCTTTTGGGACGGTGGTAGTATTTTTTATCGTTGTAACTGGGATTTTTTGTATGATATATAGGTGATATATTTTCTTTTTTTGAGTATTCTACTTTAATTGATACTACATTTCTTAAAATAGAAATAACATCACCTCTACTTTTTTCCACTCCATTCAACCCACAAACAGAACTGCATAAAATACTATATCGAAATAGTATATGCAGAGAGTATTATTTTTTCATACTATTAACTATAAAAAAAGTATACAATGAAGCCCCAACCAACATTTTGTCCTACATCTGCTCCTCGCTATGTAAACAATCGATGTGTAAATTCAGCTATCACATTGATACTATGATTGCTGGAATTTTTCGCGAGAATTTTAATTTTGTAAAGTAAAACGATGTTTACTAATTACTCCATTCGTCCCAAAATAATAAGGACATTTGTGACAGCATGAGAATTAATGCATAATTGGTAGAGAGATGAGGAAAATTGTAGTTAAAATAGTGTTACTGGATAGGGAGACTCACATTATTATTAATATTTAATGGTGGGTTCTTGTGACATAAATATATTGATGTATATCAGTAATAAATTTGGAAGAACTTTCCATAAATGGAAATGTGATAATCTATAGGAAGGACCAAAATGGAAATTGTCCTTATTTTTATGGAATGGAGGGAAAGTAATTACCAAAATGATAAGACATTTTCAAATAAATGCCTCAAAAATAATGAGACAAAATCGACCATTTATTTTGAAAAAAAATATTTGACACTCAGTTTCTAGATCATCAAATCTGACACGTTAAAATGTTACTAATATTAATATTTACACTATTTAATGACTCGCTAGATAACGCATATGTTATTTCATACTCCCTTCGTCCACAACATATTTTCCATTTTTTATTATCCGCAAAAAATAGAGCACATTTAAAAAAGAAAGTTTTCAACAACCTCTTTATTACTTTTTTCACTTCTTTCTTAGTACTAATAATATGGACCCCACATTTCACTAACACTACTTCTCTCTTAGTACTTTTTTCCCTTCACTCTTAGTACTAATAATATGGACCTCACATTCGACTAACACTACTTTTCTCTTACTTTATCAATTGAACATTAAAACCCGTGTCATTCACAATATGTCCTATTTTTCGTGGATGGAGGGAATATTTGTATGGACTCAAATCCATACCTAGTGTGTATTCCTCGACAATAATAAATTTCTAAGTGTAGTACTCATACTCAAATTTATACCTAGTGTACATTCCTCGACAATAATAAATTTCAAAGTGTAGTATTAGTCATAATTTAATACTACTATCTTGTTTTCATAAAAATATATTTATCTCACTATTTTTTATGGTATGGCACATCCAGGTCATCCCTTTAAAACCAAATGCATTGATATATATGTTATTACCCATTTAGAAATTATGGAATATTTGGCTGGACAAATTAAAATTTGGAATATAAACCCTTGCCAACATGGGCACCTTGATTATGTTTTATCAATTCAGTATATTGCTCAATTATTTTGATAAAAGTAACATTTTTAGGTGTATTTTGCCATAGCAAGATGACACTAGGATATGTAACACAATAGTGGGTTGTATTTAGAAATTAGACATATGGCTCAAACAATATAAACCTAACGTGCTCTTTCGCATTTCTCTCCTTCATATAGATACCACTCTTCAGCTCAAACTAAGTTCAATAAAGAAAATACTACAAGTTAATTACATATTATATATGTAGTCCGTTCTGAAAAGATCACATATACGAGCGAGTAATTGATTTTCGTTTCAGTTTTTGCCTAAGCTGAAAAATAGAATCGAATTGAAAAATTAAACCCTCAAAAATTATAATCCGAATTACCAAAACAATCAGAACAGAAAAACTGAAATTACATAAAACTGTTCCAAAAAATGAAAAACCCGAAAAACCAAATATTATTGAAGAATCTTCAATATTAATTAATATTATATCATGTGCTATTAGAAATGAGCCACTCACCCCTTAAAAGGGGTCATAAAGGGGAGGGGTTATCCACACTTATATAGACAAGCTAGGATCATCACCAAGTCGATGTGGGACAAGATATTAGAATTTTAACACGCATCCACACTTATATAGACAAGCTAGGATCATCACCAAGCCGATGTGGGGCAAGATATTAGAATTTTAACACGCCCCCTCACGTGTGGGCCGGAATGACACATCGGACTTCCATCACGTGGGTAGGCAAAGAAGAGATAAAGAGATATAATCCAACATCGACTTGGGCCCGCTCTGATACCATATTAGAAATGAGTCACTCACCCCTTAAAAGGCCTCATAAGGGGGAGGGGTTATCCACACTTATATAGACAAGCTAGGATCATCACCAAGCCGATGTGGGACAAGATATTAGAATTTTAACATGTGCAATTTTACATTTACAATTATTATACTATAATAGGCCAATAACTTTAGTATATGAATATATTTTTATATAAGAACGAATTTATTTTATTAAGCAATAATTACTTTATAGAAAAACAAATAACTACTAATTTTTAATATTTACATATAAAATGGACTTATTTTTATTTTGTACCGATAACCTAAGTTTCGATCTTAAAATTTAAAATTTAAAATTTAAAATTTAAATTGTATCCATATATATTTTACTAGGATTTATATTATGTATAAATATAATTATTTACAGTATTTAAATTACATTCGATTTTTTTTCCAGTTTATAATGTATCTGACCCAAATTGATAAACCAATTTTTTTCAAAAATCAAATCGAATCTAGCCTAAATCCTCAAATGAAATCCAATTGATTACAAATCCGATATTCGATTATTGTGTATTTTGCTCCCCCTATAATAACGTTACTCAATTCTACCGTTTTACACACAAAATATAACCCTTTATAACTACATACACTTTAATAAATAAACCTGCTAAGGATATTTTTAATGCAATTAATGATGCTAATTTGTGTTTCTAAATATACCACCAACGCTCAAAATCATTCTTATTGTTGGTGTCCCAATTAAAATTAGAGGATGCAAATAAAAGCTTATGACATTGTTAGTATTATTTAATAAAAAATTTCAACGCAAGTAATTGCGTTTGATTTTTATGTCATTATGTGTTTTTTTTGTGATACCAAAATCAAATAGGCTAGTTTTATAATGGGACATATATACATGTGAAATCCCTAGATCATTAGCAAGCCTTAGAATAATTCCTGAGAGATTAAGTATGTTATGATATGTAGGAAAAAACGTGTAAAATATGAGGGAATTTTTCAAATTCCGAAGTCCTTTGGCCTTTCATATGGTGTAACCTCATTTTGGTTTATGGTGTCCCTTAATGCCAAGACCTTTGAGGTGACCTCCCCTATCCTATAAATAGGTGGAGCTTAGGAGAGTAGAACACACCACAACATACACTTTCTCTTCTCTCTAGCTCAAGCGTTCTAGTTCGCATTTTAGGAGCATTGCATTGCTCGGTTCTCGCCTCCAATTCAAGTTCGTCGGAGCCTACGAGTTTGAGGTGCTTCAACTCGATAGGAGGAAAGTCGTTTCATCTTTGGGGACATTACGTCATTCCGTGAGCACTAGCCGAGGCGTATTTCGTCTTGCGGAGAGAGGGTCACCTCGACTCGACTTGAAGAAGAATATAGTTTGCATCTTGTTCCTTTTATTGTATTTACTTTGTTTTATTTACCTTCCAGTTTTGTGTTCTTTTGTAATAGCAAGGGTTGCCCGTGTAAAGGCTTCAATATTTCCAACAATCGCAAGACGAAATAATATACTCTTGCTGAAATCATGTCGATTGAAGCTGGAGGGAACGGAAACAACACCATTGGATCGTCTTCTGCTGCCACTAACACCTCAATGTTGGCACCTGTTTCGACCTCAAGGGTCATGGCTCAAGCTGAGAAGCCTGAAAAATTTAAGGGCTTAGAATTCAAACGTTGGCAACAAAAGATGCTGTTCTACCTAACTACGTTGGGTGTTGCCAACTTCCTCAAGGAGGATGCTCCAACTGTACCTGAGGAAGAGACGAACTTTAATGTTCGAGCTGCCTATGATGTTTGGCATCAAGGAGATTTCTTGTGCAAGAATTATATCTTGAACGGCTTAGAGGATAGTCTCTATTCTATCTTTGCCGAGGCTAAAACCTCCATAGTGTTTTGGGAGGCTCTTGACAAGAAGTATCGCATCGAGGACGCTGGTACAAAGAAATATGTAGTCGCAAAGTTTTTGGACTACAAGATGGTGGACTCTCGTTCAGTGGTGGCGCAAGCTGAAGAGTTGCAAATCATAGTCCACGATGTCCACGCTGAAGGGATGGCCCTACCAGACCAGTTCATTGTTTCTGCAATGATCGAGAAGCTTCCTCTGTGCTGGATGGATTTCAAGAACTATCTAAAGCTGTAACACCCGTACCTTAAGTTTGAAATTTACTTTTATGTAACGGAATAATTGATAAAATTATTTCGAAAACGCTATGCTTCTCGATAGATGTGTTTTGGGAAAAATTATGGTTTATGGGTTTGATGGAAAAAAAGGAATGTGTTTTCTTTTTAAAAATGAACGTTGGGAGACACGTTTAAGGTCTCGTTAAAAGGTCGATGATGAAATTGCTATTCTTTAGCAAGACGAATGAATTAAGCGGAAAGAAATATATGTTTTATGGATAACGACGCGCGTAAAGCAAGGAACGGTTGAATGAATATTATATTTGGAACAACACCAAATATAATTTATGTACGATTTCTCGTACTTTAAATTTTTGGTTATGAAGAACGAGATAACAAAATTTAATAAAGGACCGTGAATTTTAATTGATGAAGGAAAATACGAAAAAAAAATATATAAATGTATGAATTTATTTTGGACTTTCCAAAATAAATTTGAAGTCCAATTAAATATAAAGTAACTTGAATTTTAATAACTCTTGGGCTTGTAATTTAATTGTTGATTTTAGCCCAATAGAAATTTAATCATGGAAGCCCAAGTATGAATTTAAATTAACTAAGCCCAAGCTAATTTTTTTTTCCTTCCTCCTTCTTTCCCCCACGTCGACGGTTCTCCTCTCCCCCCCCCCCATGATGACCGATCGGTTATCTCCACCCCTCCACTTCCCTCCTCAATACCTACACCCTCCTCTAAGGCAAAAAAAAAAAAAGAAGTGAGAAGAGAGAAGAAGGAGAAGGGCGAGAGAAGTCGACGGGAAGAAGAGGGGAGAAGGAGTTGGTTCCATTTCTTTTTGTTTCAACCACATCAAGTTTAAGCTCTTGAGGTATACCATTCCTTCCATCTTCAGAGCATGAGTTTAATATAGTCTTGCATGATGCATATAGCCTTGATCTTCTTCCGTAACCAAACTAAATAGAAACCAACTTAGAATCTTCGAAACGATCGCCGCGCGTAACCGAAACTTAGAAAGAACTTAGCTTTATGTTAATATCACGTGTTGCGAGCCTTTGCGGAGTGTTTTCGGGCGGGTTCGGAATGGTTTCGGTGGAGGAAAAACCGCCACCGGCGACGGGCAGCGGCGGACAGCCGTGCTCGACGATCCGGGGCGGGCGACGGCTTCCGACGACAGGAGATTTCCCCCGCGGCAACAGCGTCGTGCGACCCTTCCCGTGGCAGCAGCTCCCCGGCGAGACAGCAGCGGCTCCTCCCCTGCAGTCTGCGACGTCGACGACCAAATGGCAGCGACGACAGCAGCGCCCTCGGCAACGACAGCAGCTCTCCCGACGATGTGCGGCGGCGGCCCTGCGGTGAGTGCAGCCGGCCGAGAGGGAGGAGACGGGGAGAGAGAAAGAATGGAGGAGAGAGAGAGAGAGAGAGAGATGCTAGAGAGGGAGATAAGTGGTTTGGGCCATGTGTTTTTATTTGGGCCTTGGAATAGTTTATTTGTTGTTGGGCTTTAAAAAAAAATGGAAGTCTAATTAAATTGATGGACTTCCTAATTAATTCTTGGAGGATTAAAATGGCTAAGGAATTAATTCGCTTGGGCCGATAATTTAAATTTTAATCGGGGGAAATTATTTAATTAATTCCCGGGAGTTTTGTTTTTTTAAGGAACGAATAATTTACCTTAAGTATGAATTAATACTTTTTCAACGGTAAATAATTACGGAAATTAAAGTATGCGCGTAAATAATTTATAGAAATTATTTTCGACGTTATGGAAAATACGAGGAGCCAACGGAGGAAAGAACGAGCGTAAGCGGCCGACCGGCGTCGCACGCGACGCCTTGGGCGGCCGCCAAATAACCGAAAATGCGCGAAAATCGAGAAAGAGAATTAAAATATTTTAATTAGAGTGCATGCATTCTAATTATCGTCGTTACAGAGGTTTGATATGAATTTTATGTGTTTTCCGAAAAGGTGGTTCGCACGCACGCTAAAAGTCGGAACGAGGAATTTTACGGAAATCCTAAGCTTTTGAGGTGGGCTTTATTCTTTAACGTTTATTTTGAATCAATATGCTTACGATGTTATAAGGATGTTTCTATAAGTATGTCATGCCGTGTTTATGTTTTGAAACTGCCTATCTGATTGTCTACTAGAATAAAACTCTACTAGACTTTGATGGTTAACGAATTCGGGTCTAACTAGGGTCAACGCCCTACTTAGACTAGTGCACTGATGGGGATCGTGAGCCGTCCCCTAGGTCGGCCGGTCCAGTGATCGAGATTGTGGCCACAGTCTCGTTTCACATGATGGTTCAAATATGGTATATGATGGAGGATGATGTTAGTCCGCGCAGACACTTTTTAAGGAAATGAACTTTAGTGTCTCTCGGCCTTTTTAAAGTAAAACTCGGGATTCACTCGACGATGGCTTGACATATCTTAACAGTGAATGTTTTTGGGCATGAGTTCACTGGGTGCACTAAGTACTCAGCCCCTGCATATGTTTTCCCTATGTGCAGGTTGAGCGAGGTCGGGAGGCGGAGGATGTTGAGCGATGATCCAAGAACGTATTAGATCACTGATCCGGTTACTATTATGTCTTCATACATAGTAGTAGCTAAACTCTCAAAATTGCTTCCGCTACTCAATGTTTTCAGAATTTCTGTTATTTTCTTTGAACTGTTGAACTCTGTTACTTCCTTTATGGTCGCACTCTGTTATCTTTCATTAGGAGACTTGGGTTTTGAAACGTTGAACGACTTAAATGGAATTCCCTCCTGAATTGTTAAGCTGTATTGCCTTGAATTGATTATTCCCCCTTCTTTCCCGCTTCTTAGTTCCCCCACTAGTCACGATTTTCCCGTGCTTTCTATCCTTAGGAAGTTCGGTCGTGACAGAATGGTATCAGAGCGAGGTTTTTCCTTCCGCTCTGGACCGAGAGTCGTTTATTCAATCTAGTCTAGACTCGTTTCGCTAGACTAAAAGAGTATCCGTTTAAAGCTCAACACTCCGCCTCGCCGCGCTCAACATGAAATAAGGCAAAAGTTGAAACGAAGCATAATAGAAGTGATAGAATGAATGGAGCGCAGAAAGGTGCGAATTCCAAAGGACGATGAAATGATGAGACAAGGATAACCTTGTGAAGCGCGGTTTGCGTTAGATTGAAGGATAGACGAAGTTGCAATGGTACCACGATTATAAAATACGAAACATCTATCCTTAGATGATAACTTAACAAGAAAAGAACTGTTATGACTTTTTCCTATGGAAATTGACAGGTACATGCACGGTAACACGCATGACGTTCTCTACGCGTTTTATCTTTTCTACCTCGCTTATTCTTTTTCTACGATTGGTTGCTAAGGGAACTTACTTTTATGTAGATGGCGATCACGATCCACGCACCGCTAAGGGGAAGGTACGTCAAGAATGGATTGCGGGCGGTGGAGATGTATCGCGAGTTCGAGAGGGACGCGAGGGCCCCTTTGATATCTTATGTCGCCGATTACTTGACCTTATGGCGGGATGCTCATGGCTGTGGAGTGAGGCACTATGAGGGAATCAAGAGATTGATTGATGGACTACCAGCACCTTGGAATAGGTGGGCCGACGAGGCTTCACGGTCATACACCTGGCATAAGCTTCCCGACTACAGCATGCAGGGAGACATGCATGGTTTTGTGAAGGTTCTCTTGGAAGCACTGGTCGATGCTCGTGGTGGACCGCCACCCTATGCTCCTCCTAGGAAGGAGACGTCCTCATCGAGCCGCAGTCCCTACAGCTGGGGTCGATACGAGAGTGAGACGCCGCAACCAAACTGCCCTAAGAGGAGAAGGCTTGGGATGCGCACCTCCGCACCTCCCGCGACGGAAGTTCTTGTAGTCGATGAGCATATCGACGACGCTACTGATGTGCGGGAGAGTGGTGAGGAAGAGGAAGAAGATCCCCTTGAAGACGAGGAGGATCCCATGGAGGATGAGGAAGACCCCGAAGAAGAGCCCCTTGCAAGAGAGGTTGAAGTTAATAGCGAGGAAGGGGCGAATTATGAGAGAGCTCCCGAGGAGTAGTGTTCTTTTACTGTTTTGTTAGTTTCGAATGTTTTGTTTTGACGAACTATGTAGTAGTTTCTTTTGACGTTTGTTTTTCCTTCCCTGTTTCAAAGACCTTGTGAAACACGTACTTGTTGGTTTTAAGATAATGAAGTTTCCCGTTGTTTTATCGTTGTGTTCGTTTTACCATGTTGTGTATGGAAAGTTGTGTTATCGCTTTGGAAAGGTTGTGTGGAGTGGTGATGGTAAAGTTGGTTTTTATACTAATGCATGTGTTGAACAGAATGCCTCCCCGACGTGCCGCAGTTCACCACGAGAATGGGGCAAGCAACGAGACCCAAAGCAGTGTGGGTCCTGAAGAACAACCACCACCACCACCTCCACCACCGCCACAGCCGGAACGGAACATCGAGAAAGAGTTCCGAAAGGAACGTCCTCCCGTGTTCGATGGAATGGGAGATCCAACCAAGGCTGAGACCTGGATTCGGGCCATAGAACGCATCTTTAAGTTCTTGAGGTGCACTGACCAGGAGCGCCTATCGTGCGTGACTTATCAGCTCACCGGGTCCGCAGAATTCTGGTGGGAGACTAAGCAACGGACAATGACGCAGGAGCAGTTAGACACCCTGACGTGGGAAGACTTTAAGGAGGAACTGTATGACAAATACATTCCAAGGAGCTACCGTAAGGCAAAGGAGGCCGAGTTCTACAATTTAAAACAGGGGCGGATGACTGTGACAGAATATGACCGTGCCCTATGTGACATGTCTCGTTATGCACCCGAGCAAGTAAACACCGATGAGAAGATGGCGGAGAAGTTTTGTGCCGGTCTGAGGCACGAAATCAGGATGGCGTTGGCATGCCGTGGTAGACTCTCGTATGCCGAGTCATTATCTCGTGCGTTGGACGTGGAGGAAGCGATGCCACGGGAAAGGACGGTTATACCCACTACTCCAACACCGCCGACCTCACAGCAGAATTTCCGGGATAAGAGGAAATGGGATGGGAATCGCGCACCCTTCGACAACAAGAGGTTCCAGAGTACCCCAAACTCTTCCCAGGGAAAAGGAAAGCAAGCTGCTCCCTTCCAAAGTCGAGATTTCCGTCAGAGAGCACCTCCTTGTGCCAAATGTCAGAAGAACCACATGGGAGAATGCAGAGTTGGGACCAACGTGTGCTACAAGTGTGGTGGAGTCGGACACTTCGCCAAAGAGTGCCCGAGCAACAACAATACTGGAGGTGGGGGAATGCCGAACGGACCCCGAGGGAATCCTACACCACCTCCACAGCAGCAGCAGCGTCGCCAACCATACCCGACTCAAGCTAGGGCCTATGCCTTGGGACGCAAGCAAGCGAAAGCCCCACAGGGAGAGCCGAAATAAGAAAATCTGGCAGGTATGGGAACATTACTTGACATGCCTGTTGCTGTTCTGTTTGATACGGGTGCGTCGCACTCTTTTATATCGCACTCCTGCGTGAATGCTTTAAGACTGCCTGTTGATGAACTTGAACATGAGATGAATGTGAACTCACCGGTAGGAGGCCTTGTAGAAATTTCACAATCTTGCTCGAACATAGAACTCACGGTGGGAGAACTTAGTTTAGTGGCGCACAACTTGCACGTTATGCTGATGCATAATGTGGACATTATTCTGGGGATGGACTGGCTAGCTGAAAACTATGCCACTATCCGATGCCAAGAGAGGTAAATCTCGTTACAAACCCCGGGGAAGGAGCCCTCTACCTTCCACGGAATTTCGATGAATCAACGAACTTGTGTGATATCAGCACTTCAAGCAACCACGATGATTAGAAAGGGGCGTCCGGCCTATCTCGTGTATCTACAAGGACATGACAAGAAAGAGAGGAAAGTTGAAGATGTGGCAGTGGTACGTGAGTTTCCCGACGTATTTCCCGATGCGTTGCCAGGCCCTCCTCCTGACCGACAGCTAGAGTTTACTATCGATCTGGAACCAGGAGCCGCACCTGTATCGAAAGCGCCATATAGGATGGCACCGAAGGTGTTGGAAGAACTCAAAATCCAGCTACAGGAACTACTGGACTTGGGTTTCATCCGACCGAGTGTGTCACCGTGGGGAGCACCAGTGCTGTTTGTGAAGAAGAAAGACGGGACACTAAGAATGTGCATAGACTATCGGGAATTGAACAAGTTGACTCTCAAGAATAAGTATCCTCTACCGAGAATAGACGACCTGTTCGACCAACTCAGGGGAGCAGGAGTATTTTCGAAGATGGATTTAAGGTCGGGATATCATCAGTTGAGGGTACGAAGGGAGGACATACCCAAGACGGCTTTCCGAACGAGGTATGGGCATTACGAGTTTGTAGTAATGCCATTTGGACTGACAAATGCACCGGCGGTATTTATGGACTTAATGAATCGAGTATTCCATCCATACTTGGACAAGTTCGTCCTGGTATTCATAGATGATGTGCTAGTTTACTCGAAGGATAAAAAGGAACATGAGGAGCATCTAAGGATCACACTGGAAACACTCCGAACAGAGAGGTTATACGCCAAGTTCAGTAAGTGTGAATTCTGGCTAAAGGAAGTAAATTTTCTGGGGCATGTTGTGACAGCCGAAGGGATTCGAGTTGACCCCGCAAAGGTGGAGGCCGTACAACAGTGGAAGGCGCCAAAGACCCCAAACGAGATTCGGAGTTTCCTTGGTCTGGCGGGATACTACCGAAGATTTATTGAAGGATTTTCTAAAATCGCAAGACCAATGACTCAACAATTGAAGAAGGGGACCAAGGTCAATTGGACACCGGAGTGTGAGGCTAGCTTCCAGTTGTTGAAAGAGAAATTGACCACCGCACCTGTTCTAGCCGTGCCGGAACTGGGAGTAGACTACGTGGTTTACACTGATGCATCGAAGATTGGACTGGGGTGTGTTCTGATGCAGAATGGTAAGGTGATTGCCTACGCTTCGCGGCAGTTGAGGCCACACGAGTTGAACTACCCTACTCATGACTTAGAACTAGCGGCTGTTGTGCACGCATTGAAGATTTGGAGGCACCACCTCTATGGAGTTCGGTGTGAGATTTTTACCGACCATAAGAGTCTGAAGTACTTCTTTGAGCAGAAAGATTTGAACATGAGGCAACGCAGATGGCTCGAGCTAGTCAAGGATTATGATTGTGGTATTAACTACCATCCGGGTAAAGCAAACGTGGTGGCGGATGCTTTGAGCCGGAAAGCTCAACCGCAGTTGGCTACTTTTCTCACTCAGGAAGCGGAGTTGATTCGCGAATTTAGCAAGATGCGATTGGAGGTGGTGAGAGCTCTGGAAACTGTGAAGGGAACGATTGCCACCTTGGTAATTGCGTCCGATCTACGAACGAGGATAATAGAAGGGCAACACAATGATGGAAGTTTGGAGAAAATTCGACTGAAGGTGAGGAAGGGCGAACAAGAGAAGTTTCGAGAAGAGGCTGATAATGCTCTCACCTACGAGGGGAGATTATGTGTGCCAGGCGACGAAGGACTTCGAAACGAAATTTTGACCGAAGCACACGAGACTCCATACACCGCCCATCTTGGAAGTACAAAAATGTACCAGGACTTGAAGGGATCATTTTGGTGGGATGGAATGAAGAGGGACATAGCTTCGTTTGTAGAGAGATGTTTGGCATGTCAACAAGTAAAAGCTTTACATCAACGACCCTATGGGAAGTTGCAACCGTTGGAGATTCCGGAGTGGAAATGGGAACATATCACTATGGATTTTGTGACAGGCTTACCAAAGACCCGGCAAGGGAATACGGCCATTTGGGTAATCATAGACCGCCTCACCAAGAGTGCGCATCTTATACCTATCCCTATAACTCATGGATCCGACAAGCTAGCTCGGATTTACGTAAAAGAAATCATTCGGCTACATGGAGTACCAGTGACAATCACGTCAGACCGGGATACAAGGTTTACTTCAAGATTTTGGATAAGTCTGCAACGGGAGCTTGGTACACGACTGAATTTTAGTACTGCTTTCCATCCACAAACCGATGGACAGTCCGAGAGAACGATTCAAACTCTTGAGGACATGCTAAGAGCTGTGGTGCTCGACAGAGGAGAAAATTGGGAAGTAGTACTACCTTCTTTTGGTGACTGGAATTGAAAGGTGAGTCTGAAATTGGGGGAAACGAAAATTGAATGGAGTCCACCGCCTGCCGATGTTCCTACCACATAACACCTTTTTAAATCGTTAGTTATGTAATCAAGCTATTGCTAAATGGGGTCCTGCAGAGCACCTCAAATTCCCAAAGTGTAAACTACACATTTTCCGATTTGAAACTCGGAGATAATCGGACTCACAGTTTCTAAACGCCGCACCTCAAACCCACCAAAAAGTCGTCGGTTCTCTGTTGCCCGACCTCTACCATCGTGTATTAATTCAAATATCGTTCTCCATTTCGCACTCTACTGCCCTGTAGTTTCAGAGAAATCCGTCGCGGCGGCAACCGGTATGCATTGCCAGTCACCGGATTTCTGTCCCCGCCGCTGCCGCTGTGAGAAATTACGCGAAGAGGATTTGAGGGATGAGGAGAGGAGGAAATGGAGGGGTAAATGAGTAACTAGGCTTCTATTTCTAGATGGTCTAGAATTAAAAACCACCTATTTAGACAGATTTGTTTTTGAGTTTTTTTGAACAGAATAGTGCGGGCCTTTTTTATTTTTTAGGGCTTGACAGAAATTAATGCTGGATCATGAACGCCCACTTACTCCCAGAATTGAACTTATTTCTAGCCATATGAAGGAACATTAACACGCCCGGGAGTTGGAATTTGAATTTTGAAGTGGCACGTATGAGGCACACGTACAAAGCATGTGATTGGTTGAACATGTGGGACGCTGGTGCGCGACATGCACAAACCGAACCGGCCCGGCGGTTAACCGCCGGTTCGGGCCCGCCGGTTCATGAACCGGAACCGGAACCGGAACCGGAACCGTCCGGAGGGTTGCCGGTTAACACGGGCCGGTTCAGGGTCGGTGAATTGTGAACCGTGAACCGGTGGTTCAAAACCGGCGGTTCGGCGGTTTGAACCGCCGGTTCAACCGAATTTAAAAAAAAAATTATTTATAAAAATTGATTTTTATATTTAAAATCAATATTTACAAACAAATGAATACAAGAAATTCGTAATAGCCCATATATATTTGATGGGCTTGCGAATTTATGAAACCATTCTTGGTTGTTTCTCTTTTATAGAAACATCCTTGAATGTTTTATGTTCCACTTTCGATGTGGGACAAAATCATTCTTGGTTGTTTCTCTTTTATAGAGACATCCTTGAATGTTTTATGTTCCACTTTCGATGTGGGACAGACTCATTCTTGGTTGTTTCACTTTTATAGAGACATCCTTGAATGTTTTATGTTCCACTTTCGATGTGGGACAAACTCATTCTTGGTTGTTTCTATTTTATAGAGACATCCTTGAATGTTTTATGTTCCACTTTCGATGTGAGACAAAATATGTTGAAGTACTTTCTTTTATAACTACATGTTTAGAGCATTCATTCATCTTTTTCCAATGTGGGATACAAAACTTTCTTTTGTCTTCTACTTTTCTTCATGTTTTGTATGATATATATAAACAAAATTATTATTCAAATATATTCTTGATTGATAAAAATAAAGAATTATTGAGAAATATGATTTGTATATAGAAAATATTTATTTGTATAATAATTATTGTTAGGTTTATACAATTTGTATAAGAATTATTTTTTCAGTGTGTATAATATTATTTATTAGTTAACATATACATAAATTTATAAACATAAGCAAATCATTAATGATAAATAACTAATGAATAATAGTTTATGTAATAATATTTGTTATTATTACATAAACTATTATGTCCTATTAAGTATTGATATTTTTTTAAGTATTGATAATAATATTGGACATAATAGTTTATGTCCAATATTATTTATGTATTTATAAACTATTATGTCCAATATTATTCTATAATAAATTTATGTATTTATGATCAAAGCAAATTATTCTATTTCATTAGTTATTTATGTATATATTTATAAAATATCAATACTTAATATTGGATATAATAGTTTATGTAATAATAACAAATATTATTACATAAACTAGTATTCATTAGTTATTTATCATTAATGATTTGCTTATGTTTATAAATTTATGTATATGTTAACTAATAAATAATATTATACACATTAAAAAAATAATTTTTATACAAATTGTATAAACCTAACCATAATTATTATACAAATAAATATTTTCTATATACAAATCATATTTCTCAATAATTCATTATTTTATCAATCAATAATATATTTGAATAATAATTTTGTTTATATATATCATACAAAACATGAAGAAGTCCTCTTGAATAATCATTCCTCAGATATTTAAGCACTGAGCCTTTCTCATTCTCATATCTAGCATGCCATTCCCTAAACTTCTCAAAAGCTTGGGACTTCTCTTTCAGAATATATATCCATACTTTTCTTGAATAATCATCTATGATGGAGATGAAATACTTACCTCCACCTATGGATTCAGTTGGAGATGGCCCCCAAAGGTCACTGTGAGCATACACAAATGGGGCTGATGAAGTGTGTTTCCCACCAGAAAATGGCAGCTTCTTTGCCTTTCCAAGAATACAAGATTCACATTTCTTTAATATGTCTGAGGCACCTAACTTCATCACTCCTCGTTTAGCCAGTTCTCTGATGCCTTTCTCGCCCACATGTCCAAGCCTAGCATGCCATAGATATAGGTCTTCTGTCTGAGCCACATTCACAGCATCAACCATAGTTTCACCCAGCAAATAATACAAGCTATTCTTTCTTTGAGCCTCCATTACAATTCTGGAGCCCTTTGTTACTCTGAGGATCCCATTACCAGAATCAAACTTGTATCCCTTTGATTCCAACATTCCAAGAGAGATGAGATTTCTCTTGATTTGAGGTATGAACCTGACCTCTGTGAGAGTCTTCACACTCCCATCCCTCACCCTCAATCTGATATTCCCAATTCCCTTGACATTACATATTTGGTCATTACCTAGCATCACTGAACCTTCCCAAGATGATAATTCTTGAAACCAAGACTTGTGGGAACAAATGTGGAAGGAGCAACCTGAATCCATGATCCAGCATTCTTCAATCTTGGCCCCTGAGTGGATATTCAAAGCCTCATTATCTTCAACATCCTGAGCCAGATCAGCGGTCTCTGCATTCCCAGTCTTTTCTTGTTCTTGTTTTTTCTTCCAAGCAAAACAATGCTTCTTCAAATGGCCCGGTTTCTTGCAGTAGTGACAACTTCTTTTCTCCTTCCACCCCCCACCTTCTTCCTTCTTCTGGAACTTCTTCTTGGAACCCTTCTTGATCTGATTATTCTTCAAGTACAGGCTCTCAGCCACTGGGTCAGATTTCTTAATGTCAGCCCTCTGCGATTCTTTCAGCTTTAATGCAGAATGTATTTCCTCATAGGTAACTTTAGCCTCTCTCCCAAGAAGCACTGCATCCTTGAAGTGCTCATAACTCTTGGGCAGGGAATTGAGCAACATTAAGGCCTTATCTTCATCCTTAATCACCTCATCAATGTTTTCGAGATCATCTATGCATTTCCCAAACTCCTCAAGCTGTTCAGTAATGCTCTTTCCATCTGAAAACTTGAAGGCAAGAAGCTTCTGCTTCAAATGTAGCCGATTCGCTAGAGACTTAGTCATATACAATGACTCAAGTTTTGTCCATACCCCTGCAGCCGTCTCTTCTTTGGATACTTCCCTCAGCACCCTGTCTGTAAGATTTAATATCAGGGTGCTATAGGCCTTTGGTGTCTTGTAATAGCAAGGGTTGCCCGTGTAAAGGCTTCAATATTTCCAACATGATATTCGTACAAGCTCTCGATGACCCTTTTGTCGGTACTCGAGTTTGGTAATGTGAAATGAAGCAGGGATATTAACGTTGGCGACAAAATTGAAACTTTAGCATTGTTGAGATATTCTTCTAAGCTTGGTGTATATCTACTATAGTACCATTCTGCCTCTTTCAAATATCCTTCAGCCAAGCTTAACCACTGCCATTAATTTATCAATAGATAGAAAGAATTACAATTTGTTTCACAAGTGTGTACATATTAATTTATGTAGAGGATTAGGGCAAGAAGATACCAATCTATGTAAATATGGTATAGTGATGAAAGGTCGATCTATTAGTATGGGTGAGCAAAAAAACCGGAAACCGAATATCCGAACCGAACCAAATAGAAATTTTGAAATTTGGTTCGTTTATTTCGGTTCGGTTCGGTTTTGAAAATACAAAAAATTTGATTTTTCGGTTTGGTTCGGTTCGGGCGAAGAAAAAAACCGAATAACCGAATTATATATATTCTATTAATTTAATATAATATATTATATTATATATAATATATAGTATATTCCTTTAATAAATTCTACTATATTATATATATTATATATATTATATGTATTATTAATTTTATATTATATATAAATATTCTATTAGTATATATAAAATAAAATAAATTACATATATATATATATATATATTAATATTATATTTATTTTTCGGGTTTTTTGATTTTTTCGGTTTTGTTTGGGTTTTTCGGTTTTTTAAGTTTTGTTTTCGGTTTTTCAGTTTCGGTTTTCGGGTTCGGTTCGGTTTGGATTTTGAACTAAATTCGGTTTTTCTATTTTGGTTCGGTTTTGACAAAAAACCGAACCGAAACTCGAATGCACACCCCTATCTATCAGAATATCATATGCCAACCCTGACACAAAGTTGTATAGTGCCAAATAACAAACTTGCATGTAATAAGATGCCAACCCTGACACAAAGTTGTATAGTGCCAAATAACAAACTTGCATGTAATAAGGAAGTTGGCTTACTGATTCAGTGTCCCATCTGAAATTAATATCTTAAATCAAATTTCTAATTCTACTAAGATCATATATTAGCTAGGCACGGTGTAATCAATTGCTAACTTTTCTTAAATTGCGAATTTACTAACTCATCAACGCAGTATCTAAAAAAATGTCGGCACGATAACATTAGTATTTCAATACAGATTTAATTGACACACTTATGTCTTTGTGTTGACATACTAATATCATCGCGTTTAATATACTGCACTGATGAGTTGACAATTTAGCAATTTAAGAAGAGTTAACATTATAACGCACTCCAGCTAGGAAGATAACATATATACTCACCTCCGGATTGTGTCAGTAAATAGTTGCAATTCATCTAATGTGCCATACACATCATAAACATCATCTATAATTGTGACAAAAGTAATAATAATGACTGCCATTTTCCTGTGATATTCATATTGATGAGGCTCAAACAATGCAACAGCCCAAAAGTAGCATTCCACAATCCTATCCCTCACAAATGGGAGCTTTTCAGCTAGGCATGAATTACTCCACCACCTAATTAAATAAAGACATTTTAAGAGATTCAGTTCATGCATAAATAATTCTATATGCATGGACAAACTGTTGTTAATTTCATACCTTGAGACATCTTTGAGTTCTTGTTGATATGTTGTTTGCTTAATATTGAAGTCGAGTTTCGCAAGCTCATGTCTGGCCTCTTTGCGTAAGCATCTAAGAACCATCTTGCATCAAGTGCTTGACTCCTCCAGTGAAGAGGAAGATCCAAAGAATGGCGAATCCACGATAACTGATTATCGTCCATTTCCTCACTAACAAGTTTTTTCTGCAGACATATTCTGGAAAACTGTCTTGCTAGCTCCAACGTGTCTTCACCTTCCGTCAAAAGGAATGATGCTTCGTAAAGTTGTAACATTCCTTTTGTATCGCGAGCAAGGCTTTCCTTGAATTCACGACCCTTCTCGTTCTTGAAACGATTAAATACTTGTGCAAGTGAGATACAAGAAGATTAGCAATCAAAGAAGTCAATTCCTAGCATGTCTTATTTAGTACTCCACCATGGGAAACAATAAAACCATGTTGTCTAAGGAGTCTAAATCCAAGAGCTGTGAAATACAAATCACTTTCATTGTCATGGAAACATTTGGCCTCATCATCTTATATACAATCTAACATCTACTTTATCTCATCTTGGAAAAAATAAGACAGTCCCAAATATTTCAAGTCATCTATTGTTGGAATCGTGATTGGTCAAATAATTTTTTGACTAATAATAAATGTTACATGACATTTAATTTTGTGAAATTAAATACAATAGCGTCGATCTACGTTCCGATTAGATGACCGTAGTATATTCATTTCCTCAAATCCGATTCCTGGTGAGTGAGAAATAATATATTAAAGTTGGTTACAATAGAGCTAGAAATAAGCTATGAGAAAAGACTAAGGGATTAATTAACTAAATGTTAATTATCTCACATCGGGGATAATAAACTTCTTTGATGAAGTATTTAATTAGATGAATTATCATGTGTAATAATTATCATGGAATAAGACGGGTGACAGAGCCCACACTCGCGCGCCGCCGCCGCCCGCCCGCGAACCGCGCACCGGGAGCCTTGGATCTTGGCAATTGGTCTTTGGGCTGTTCTTTGGAGCAGGGTCGTTGAGCGTGGTTCGAGCCCTGCTTGTTCTTTTTAGACCACCCCAAACTCTACGCTACCCCCGACGGGTCCTGGTCCACGTCAGGTCCCTGCTATACTCCGATGCATAACTGGAGTCAAAAGGTCCCTGCTGGACCCCGACGCACAACGGGAGTCAAAAGGTCCCCGTTGGACCCCGAAGCATAACGGGAGACAAAAGGTCCCCTATGGACCCCGACGGTCCATGGTGTATCCCGTCATGTAGCGTGTCCAGGTGCGTCGTGTCTCTTCAGCTCCCAATGGCTAGTGCACCAGTCAATAACCCCCGGTGATTACAGTCAAGCCATCATGACTCACATAATGGCTGTTGACTCCATCAATGCCCCAGCGGGTGGACTTGGCCTATAAATAGGCATGCATCCATTGCATTCTAGACAGAACATACACAAGCATTCTTGCATACACGCTCTCTCCCTCTCTGCATAATCTTCCGGTCGAAGCTCTGCCCCCGCCTTACTCCCGTTCACCGGAGCTCTGCTGCTAGCGGTGCTGCTACTTCAGAGACGAAGCCGTTTTATCTTTGGAGACGACACGCCAAACCGAGACCACTATCGGGGCGTATCTCTTCTTGCGGAAAGAGGACTCCTCGACTCGGCTTACCACTTTCCGCAAGTTTTCCGTGTAATTTGTTCAGTTATTTTCCGTGTAGTTTTCCTTTATTTCCGTGTAATTTTTCGCCTGGCAAGTTAGTCTCAAATTTTTCAAACATCAATCAACTCCAAGTGTTGGACATGCTTCATTTTTTCCTTTAGCAAAATCTTCACTTGCAAAATCAGCTCTTCTCTTCTCTCCTTTTCAAATGCTTTTCGCTCTATGGAAATACATATACATAATATTGACAATGAATGAATATAATTTGCAACTGAATTATTATATTTAGCAAAGATGAATGATACCTTATATGAAGTGTTAACAGACTGAATATAACTGAAATCCCAAGTGAAGGCTGGTAGTTTCCAGAGCGTCGGGTTTGATCAGCATGGCAAGAAACCCAGAGGCGAGGGGCTGGTGCGGTACAAGAGGCTCGCAACGCATTAGAACGTCTCATCCTCTCCAAGTTGCAGAGAGAATTTACTGGCTTGAGGATCATTGCAGGCATGCTAATAGTGTAACGCCGCACTTTTTGAACCCTAAAATTTTTGTATTTAATGGTTTGAAGTCCGTGGATTAAATGACGAGTGAAATTGTTATTTTATATTCTTGTGACCTAAATGGATTTAGGGTTTTGACTGTGCATTGACCGAGTTAACTTCGTTGATTACGTAGCGTGGCTGTTTGAAAAATAGATGTGGGATAAATTTAGTTATTATTCGAATGAGTGGCTTTATTGCCTAGGCGAAATAACCTTTTTACGAGTTTGAATCGCGATGGTGAAATCACAATATGAATTTAAATAATTCATTTCCTCGATGAATATTTATTGGAATCAATTCCACATTGGGTGCCATAAATTAAATAAATTATACAATCCCAATCTTGTGAAAATATAAATTGTGGGCTACACAATTTAAATAAATTAAATCCTAGACTAAATAATCCCAGCGCAGATCTCTTCCCCTCTTCCGTGATCTTCATCTGCAGAATTAGTCAAACACAATTTAACTGTAAAATCAATTACTCTTTTTTACATCCCCTTCACGCTCTCCATAACCGTTCCCCTCTCCGCAGAATTTCTTCCCAAAATAAATCCTCAATAAACTGTCCATTAAGCGGTATATTAATGTCCATACCCTAATCTCTCCGCCTCACAAATCTTGCAGCCACTCTCAATTCACTTTGAATCACAACTCCCTCACGGCGGCAGAGAAAGCAGCGAAAAGAGTCCCATCTTTCTCCTCTCTCAACTTCGATTCCACTAAGAGAGGAGGCACAGAGTCTGACAGATTATTTTTCACACCACACCCATCTCGATCCATTGCTAGTCTCGATTTCTCATCTGATCAGAGGTAATTTCAGAATAAACTACCATTCACCGGATAATTCACACTTTGACACACGAAGCTTGTTTTGATCAGAGAAACGAGAACCAAATCCAGAGAAGAGGGAACAGAAGCCACAATCCTTTGTAAAGCCAGTTTGTCCCCGATCTGTTATTGAAGGTATACTGTCACGACCGCCCTTTAGTGTTAATAAATACGGGCGATCGTGATTAAAAGAACTTAATAAACAGACGAAGGAAACTAGGGTTTCAATAAAGAGTTTGACCAATAATTAATATTTAATAAAAAGGGGCCAAGAGGTTGACATTATCCAAATAATTAGGTTCAAAGCTAAAAGATTGATGAGTAAAAAAACAATGTCTCAGCGGAAGCGTTCAAGAGAAAGAGTGACGTCATGTGTGGAGACACAACGACACTCGTAGTTCACAACTAACCAAACCATGCTTCAATTTTAAATTGCTCAACACCACCAATTGCTCGTCGCCGCTCAACCTGCACAAAGAGAAAACACATGCAGGCTGAGTACTATAAAATATACTCAGTGGGCTCTTCTCGAAAATATTTTCAATAAAAATATCATTTATCATGCCATACATAAGTAACCATCGGGGTTTAGCTTTAGAAAGGCCCGAGGCACTCAAAATCATTTTCATTGTAAAAGTCGACTGATCAGTCATTTTCCCATATACGTTAGCCATATCTGCACATACATGACATGGAATGTGGCCACAAACCAAGTCACTAGACTGGCCAACCTGTATGCTAGCACACGGTCTACCATAGGTGTACACTAATCCAAGTAGGGTTTGCGGTCCTACGAGGACCCGAATTCGATTTAAATAATAGTGGCATAAGCCACATCAGATAGGCACGTTAAAAATCAAATCACGGCATGATAAACGCAGTTTCACTCCCATCGATAAAATATTTAGGACTGGTCCTTATTTAAAAGAAAGCCCACCCCGACTGCTTAATTCTCAAGTACTTTCTTCGCCTTGGTATCACGATTCACTTGCGATGATTCACCTTTAACATTTAGATAATACATAAATCAACGCACTTTTCAAATAAATAAATAAAATGCATGCATCCTAATTAAAGTTATTTATCTTATTTTTCTCAATTTTCGATTATTCGATGGCCGCCCAAGGCGTCGCGTGAGACGCCGGTCGGCCGCTTACGCCCCTAATTCCTCCGTTTGCTCCTCGTATTTTTCTCAATGATATCGAATTAAATCCTAAGATTTAATTAAGCACATGAATTAATCATCAAAAATATTTTCCCTCACAATATGTTTATTTCGGACTTAGGATTAAAATTCCTCGTTCTTGGAAAAGTTTCGAAATTGATTAAATAATTCCTAATATTTATTTAATCCAATGATTAACTTATCGTAATAGTTTTCCCACAATTAATTTAATTATCAACCCAAAGATTTATTCACAAAATCCATATTCTCCACCTTATCTCTCAAATTGAATTTTAAAGCCCAAACCAAATTAAATTGAGCCCAAACTTAAAATAAATCCTCCAATTTAGTTATAAGGCCCAAATCCTTTTAAAATAACAAAGGCCCAAAATCAACTCCCACATCCCCACGCCTATGTCTCCTTCTCTCTCTCGTCGACAAACTCGGAGCTCTCAATCCCGTCGCCTTCCACCGATTCACCGGATGCCCCATCGTCGCTCCCCGGTCTCGTCGACCCTCATGCCGGGGACCACCGCTCGCCGGGAGAACCGGTGCTGCTGTCGCGCCGCTGTCCAGTCGTCGCACCTCCAAACTCCGCCAGAGCCGTCGGTCATCTTCAGCGTCCAGCCACCGCCGGGAGACGCTGTTGTTGCCGCTGATCCGTCGGTGGTCGTGCAGTCGCTGCCGTCGCTGCTGTCCGTTGGCCTGGAGGAGGTTCACGGCGCGGCCGGTTCGTCCACCGTCACTCACTCTTCGGCAGCCTCTGAAACGACACCGCGCAGCCCCGAAACCAACCCGAAATGTTCCGGAACTAACCTGAACAGCCCCGCACAACCCCAAAATTCTCGATTTCAAACTTGCAGATAAGTTCTTACTCAAATTATGTTTCTTTTCGTTCTTAAACAAATTTTTGTTGGAGTTTGGATGTTGATTGAGTTATGTGTGTGTGAGGTTTTGCTTGATAATTGAGTTATTTTCTTTCGCTGCCGGACTCACTCCTCCACTCTCTAACAATGTCAAGAAAGAATGGTTGTAGACGTTTCACAAGTATTATTTCACATAATGTTTGGCAGAACAGGGTGTAACAAGCATGAATTTTAGATTTAGTTTCGGATTCGGTTGATGCAACAAAGTGCTATGCTTGATGTATGGTTTGATAAAAGAGATATTGGAATTGGGGTATACCTTGAACGGATTATGAGAGGATTATCGATAGCTCCCTCTAGGGCTGGCAAAATATACCGAGATACCGAAATACCGCACTTACCGTACCGAAAAAATACCGAAAATACCGCATTTTCGGTATACCGCATTTTTCGGTACGGTATGATACCTTACCGTTAGATTAAGGTACAACAAAGGTATGAATTTTGCATATACCGCGGTATACCGCATCATACCGCATTATACCGCAATTACGGTATATACCGTAATTTTACGGTATATACCGTTAATAATTATATATATTTAATATATTTATTATTTATAAAATTATAATGTTTAATATATTTATTATTTATAAAATTATAATATTTATATTTTCAAAACTAAAGAAAGATTAGTCATTAGAGGCGGTAAGCATTATTCATTTAATATATATGTGATGGAATTTTATATTTTGGACATTTTCTGGATAGATAAAATGTTATTTTCAATATTTTATAAATCAAATAGGTATGATTTGCGGTATACCGCAACACGGTACGGTATACCGCAATGTCGGTAAGGTAAAGGTTTTCAAATATTGACATACCAAATTTTTGGTATACCGCAATGTGGTATACCGAAAAATTCGGTAAGGTATAGGTATGACATTTTCTCATACCGCAATTTGCGGTACGGTATGCGGTATGACATTTTCGGTGCGGTATACCGTAGCGTGCCACCCCTAGCTCCCTCTTTCGAATTTGGTTCTTGATTTCTGCGGAAAAATATTGAATGAGTTGGTTTAAATCATGAAAACTAGAATGAATTTTGTGAGATTATCTTGACAGAATGAAACTTGTTTTTCTTGATTGCAGAGAACGACACGAGAGAATCTGATTTGGAAATAAAATATAATAGAGAGAAGGTGGCTGATGGTAGTTTAGGTTTGGGGAGAGATTTATGTGAGAGAGGGGAGTTGGCGGTTTCAACGTGAGTTGAGGGGAGAGAAAATTCGAAATTCCCTTTTGTTCCTTATTTGAATTAATTTGAATTTATTTGGTATTTATTTGCAGATCACGGTGGAGGAAAATCTCATCAAAGATGAAGAATATCTCTACATAATCTTTATTTAATACTTGAATTAATGTCAGGGAGAATATTTAATTAAGTTAGTTTAATTCACAGTCCATTGTATTTTATTTTAAATTATGCAATCCACAATTTATTTATTATGGACTGGATTTTTATATCATTTATTCAATCAATCAGATCTAACTCGCACATTGAGTTCCTCATGGAAAGCAATTATTTTAAATTCGCGTAGTAATTTATTTCACAAAATTCTAGTCCAACAACCATTCCACTCAACAATTAATTCACGGACCTCGCACAATCAATTGCATTAAATACAAGTGTTCACAAATCAGGTTTAGAAAAACGGGGCGTTACATATACAGTTTCCCCACCCAAACCCAACTCCATACTTATGCATCCATGCACACAACACACTTCTGTCTATTTGCATCTGTGTAGAAATGGTGAATCCAAACATAATTCACAAAATACCGAAACAAATTCTAAAACAGAGAGAAAGATTAAAAACGAGAGAGAGAGAGAATTTTATTGATTGTAAACTCTGGAAAATTACAGATGCAAAAAACACAAATGAATCAGCTCCATTTATACTACTTGAGCTGATTCCTAAAGAGAGCAAGCTAGAAGAAAATATCTATCACAACCGTAAATGACAGCTGTGAAACTAACTTCCTAACTAACTCTAACGGCCACTTTATTTAAACTCTTTGTTGGCCGACTTTCTTCATTCCTCAGTTGTTGGCAGCTTCAACACCCCCTCTCAAGATGGACAATACAAACTGTGGAAGTTCATCTTGCCAAGAATGCTTCCAAATGCAGAAACTCCCAATCGTTTAGTAAAGATATCAGCCAATTGTTGATCATTTCGGATGGGCATAGGTTTGATCACACCCTCTAAGTACTTTTCCCTCACAGTATGACAATCAATCTCAATGTGCTTCGTGCGTTCGTGAAACACAGGGTTAGAACTGATATGAACGGCTGATTGATTATCACAGAACAGAGGCACTGCCTTTTTAACTTCAATACCAAAATCATCCAATAAAGCTTTTGCCCACACTACTTCACATGTTGCATGTGCCATGGCCCTATACTCGGCTTCAGCTGATGACCTCGACACTGTATGTTGCTTCTTTGCTTTCCAAGAGACTAAAGAAGAGCCAAGGAATAGACAATAGCCCGTCATGGATCGCCTTGTATCAAGGCAAGCAGCCCAGTCCGCATCTGAGAAGATGCTAAGTGTGGCATCATTTTTGCTCGGATAAAACAAGCCATGCCCTGGGGTTCTTTTTAGATATCTGAGTATTTTCTCAGTGGCTTCCCAATGTTCATCACAAGGTTTCGACACATATTGACTGAGCTTGTGGACAACAAATGTTATGTCGGGTCTGCTTATGCACAGATATAGTAGTCTGCCAATTTATCTTCTATACTTGGATGAATCCTTCATAAGGTGTCCAGTGTCTTGCTTTAAGTGATTTACTGGATCCATAGGAATTGAAGAAGGTTTGCATCCAAGTAAGCCCGCATCTCTGAGGAGATCCATTGCATATTTCCTTTGTGAGATCAGAATTCCTTCTTTATTTCTTGCTATCTCAAGACCAAGGAAATACTTTGGAACCCCCAAATCCTTGAATTTGAAGAACTGAGATAGGAATTCTTTGAATGACTCTAACATATCTGGACAATCAATTGCAATCATCATATCATCGACATACACAACAACACCAAAGAAGCTGGAATTGTCTTTCTTAAAGAAGAATGAGTGATCTGAGGCTGATTGTTGAAGTCCAAACTTAGCAAATACCTCAGATAGCTTGAGATACCACTGTCTAGAAGCTTGCTTCAATCCATATAAAGATTTATTCAGTTTGCAAACAAGCTTAGATCCACTGGAATTGCCTCCCTCAACAATGAGCCCAGGTGGGAGGTTCATGTATATCTCTTCTTCTAAATCGCCATAAAGAAAGGCATTGTTAATGTCTAAATGTGACAATGTCCAGCCCTTGATAGCAGCAAGTGCAAGCAAGAATTTAACCGTAGTTAGCTTGGCAACCGGGGAGAATGTATCAAGGAAATCAACACCCTCAAGTTGGGTGAATCCCTTAGCAACCAAGCGAGCTTTGAGTCTTTCAACTGATGCATCAGCTTTGAACTTGACCTTATACACCCATTTACAATCAATTGGGATTTTTCCTGAAGGTAAAGGCATGATCTTCCAAGTGTTTGTCTTTTCC
Organism: Salvia splendens; assembly: GCF_004379255.2. NCBI lineage: Eukaryota > Viridiplantae > Streptophyta > Magnoliopsida > Lamiales > Lamiaceae > Salvia > Salvia splendens. The sequence goes on along the minus strand of NC_056050.1, from coordinate 9,408,494 downwards.
AGAGCAGATAGCTCTTCTTGCATAGCTTGCTGCCAATCGGGTGAGGTTGATGCTTGGGAATATGACTTTGGTTCAAAGACAGCAGTCATTAGAACTATGTATTTAAGGTGATGAGGGGATAATTTAGACAGAGAGAAGAAGGCAGATATTGGATATGGTGTGGATGATGAGACTGAGTTGCATAAATAATCAGTCAAGTGGGCAGGGGGTTTGATGAGTCTCCCCGTTCTAGTGACTGGGGCAGAATCTTGGGTGGAGATATTCTGTGAAGCAGGAAGAGTAGGTGAGGCTGGATCAGTTTGTGCGGCTGAATCTTGTAGTGCGGCTGAATCTTTTAGTGCGGCTGAACCTTGCAGTGAAGGAGAGGAATGGTGTTGTGAGGATGAGTTATTATGTGCGGCAGAAGGAAAAGAAGAAGGGTGTAGATGAGAGAAGGGAAATGAGTCTTCATGAAAGACTATATTTCTGGTTATTATTTCTTGCATAGAGTCAAGGCATAAGACTCTATATCCTTTATAACCCGAGGGATAACCAAGAAAGACACATTTGGATGCTCTTGGAGAGAACTTATTCCTATCCCTGTGCAGTGTGGAAGCAAAACACAAGCAACCAAACACTTTCATATGAGTGTAGGAAGGAGGTTTATTGAAGAGAATCTGGAAAGGAGTGGCATTATGAGGAAGAACAGAAGAGGGAATACGATTGATGATGTATGCAGCAGCAAGAACACTGTCACCCCAGAAAGTGAAAGGTAAATGAGATTGAAAAAGTAGGCTTCTAGCCACATTGAGTAGGTGTTGATGTTTCCTTTCCACTCTAGCATTTTGCTGTGGAGTTTCCACACAAGAATGTTGGACCAAGGTGCCAAAAGAAGTGTATAAGGAAGGGAGATTAAATTCTGGTCCATTGTCAGAACATATGGTTTTAATTTTTCTGGAGAACTGTGTAGAGATGGTGTGGAAAAATTGAGTGAGAATGGTTTTGACATCAGATTTGTGTTGCATGAGAAAGACCCACACAAACCTTGATTTATCATCAACAATGGTCAAGAAGTAAGCATAACCGTGTGTGGTGCTTGGGGAAAAAGGCCCCCAGATGTCACAGTGGATCAAGTCAAAAATATCAGAGGCTATGGAATTAGAAAGCTCAAAAGAAGGATGATGTTGTTTAGCCAAAGGGCATATCTCACAAATAGAATGTGTAGTCTTGGAAAAAGAGAGAACATCATGCATAGATTTGAGTTTATTAAAAGACAAATGGCCAAGCCTTTGGTGCCAAACATCAATAGCAACAGTAGAGTTTACACAGAAGCTTGAATCTGAGATAGTGGAAGTAAAATCAGTAGAAACATCAAGGGAATAGAGGTTACCAAGTCTGCTACCCCTCCCAATCACAGTCCCCGGAGAAGCTCCCTGAATTATGATAGAATCATGAGCAAAAGAGACAGAACAAGACAGAGAAGAAGTGAGGGAACTGACAGAAACAAGGTTGAAAGAGAAGGAGGGAACACAAAGCACAGACTGGAGTGTGAGTGTAGGTGTTAGATGTATTGTTCCCATATGAGTGACACTTGCCTTAGCACCATTTGGAAGATTCACAAGAGCATCAAAAACTGGAGATGAAGTGGTAAAGCAAGTGATGTCACAGCAAACGTGGTGTGTGGCACCAGTGTCAAGTAACCACAGAGATGATGTTAATGAAGAAACAGCTACAAAAGGTGAGAATAGAGTGGTACCAGTAAAAGGATTGGATTGAGTGGAGGTGAATGGAGGACTCGGTTGAGGAGCAGGAACATGTGGAGTAGGAGTTGGTGAGGATGTTGAAGTTGATGTGGCAGCAAGCTGGGTATGCAAAAGAGAAATAAGCTGCTGAAGCTGATCAGAGGATGACAAGTTTGATGGTGTAGCCAATGAAGTAGCAGCTGGCTTATCACAATTATCAGAGATAGAGTCTTCAACATAATTCACCACTTTAGAAGAAGAGAAATCTCTGGAGATTGGCTTGCCTCTTCCTTTGCCAAATCCCTGAGGGTAACCATGGAGAGAAAAACATCTATCAACGGTATGATTAGTGCGGCCACAGTGAGAGCATAACAATCTGCCCCGGCCAAAGTTAGAAAATGTTGCATTCACAGTGAAAGGTTGTTCACTGGTGGAGATTGGAGAAGAGTGAATCAGACTTCCATCTATAGTGCGTTGTCTCTCCTCTTGGATAACTAGAGAGAAAGCCTTAGACAAAGAAGGCAGAGGTATTGTTGAGAAAATAGTTGAACGAATATGAGAGTAAGAGGAATTCAAACCGATGAGGAATTGAATTGTACACTCAGCTTCCTGGTGTGTGTGCCATCTCATAGCACTGTTGCATCTACATGTGCCACAAGAGCACCAAGCAGCAGGTTGTGAATGTTTGTATTCATCCCAAACAATTCTGAGGTTGGTGAAGTAAGTACTAACATCAGAATGCCCTTGCACAAGAGCCATAAGTTGTTGCTTGAGTTGATATGATCTCGCAGAATCACCTTGAGAGAAACGTTCACGAAGATCAGACCAGATTTCATGAGCATTATCCAAGTACATAATGCTCGAACATATCGGTGGAGAAACATAATTCTGCAACCACGAGACCACCATACTATTGCATCGGATCCAAGCCGAGAACAATAGATCATCAACTGGCGGTCGTAGCAAAGATCCATCGACAAACTGAAGTTTATTCTTAGCAATTAAAGCAGTAACAACAGATCTGCTCCAATTGATGTAATTGGAGCTGGTGAGAACTTGAGAGACTAGCTGGAGATTTGGATTATCACTAGGATGGAGATAATAAAGACTTGTGTGATCATCAGCTGGAATAATGGCGTCTCCATCGCGATAGACAGCTCCATCGCGATTGGCGCGATTGCCACGATTGACCATTGTGAAGAATAGAGAGGAGATTAACAGAGAGAATGGAGCGGAAGAGAGTGATTTACTTCTGATACCATGTAGAAATGGTGAATCCAAACATGATTCACAAAATACCGAAACAAATTCTAAAACAGAGAGAAAGATTAAAAACGAGAGAGAGAGAATTTTATTGATTGTAAACTCTGGAAAATTACAGATGCAAAAAACACAAATGAATCAGCTCCATTCATACTACTTGAGCTGATTCCTAAAGAGAGCAAGCTAGAAGAAAATATCTATCACAACCGTAAATGACAGCTGTGAAACTAACTTCCTAACTAACTCTAACGGCCACTTTATTTAAACTCTTTGTTGGCCGACTTTCTTCATTCCTCAGCTGTTGGCAGCTTCAACAATCTGTAACCCATCTTTTAATCGAATAATCAATCTGAGGAACCAATCTTTAATTTCACGAAACCAATTAAGAGCGTAACTTGTAAACGGGAAATCGGGCCTGCACACTCTGATTGATGATGAAAGACAGCGGCAGTCTCTGCAGAGCAGCAGCGCCTGTCCAGCGGTGATGGCCAAATCAGCAGCGGCGGCTTCGCGCGACCGTGGAGGGGGCCCTGACCGGCGACAGCTATTGCTCAAACCGATCGATTGGTGCAGTTACGACGGCGAGCCTGCAGTGGTGAGTTTGGGGATTTTTTGTTTTCAATTTGTGTAGGGAGAGAGAGAGTTCACGATGGAATGAGGAATGGGAGAGCTTGGAATGGAGGGTGCACGTAAGGTTTACTTTGGGGAGTATAATTGTTTTCTTTTCCTTCCTGTTGGGCCAGCTCCTCTATTTTTGTTTTGTGCTTCAGGGTAGGTGTTACCTTACCTTTTCATCTAATGGGATGCTGTGTTTAAATCCTTGGGCTAGTGGAGGATGTCTACAATAATTGTTGGGTTAATAATTTGGATCTAATTAATCTCTTGTGGGCCGATTTATCTTTTCGCAAAATTGTTGGGGACGTGAGCGGCTGGAATTAATCGAAATATCTATGTCTTGTAATCTTATCGATAAGAAAATAATCGAAGCCGTAGGATGCATGTATCTTAATTATTGTTTGTTTCATTGTGTTGATCTATGTGTTATTTAAATGCTAAAGGTGATTCCTTGCAAGCGAGACGTGATATCAAGGGAAAGAAAATAATTTCGGATTAAGCACTTGAGGTGGGCTTTATTTCCTAAACTCTTTTATATTTTGAAATTATGATTTCGGCGTTATAAGGGTGGTTTAAAATGTCATGCCATGCCTGTGATTGTTTTGATGATGTTGTGTGTCTAATGCCTAGTTTGTGAGTTCGCTCCATTAGGCTATAGGGCTAAGTTGTCTGATGCCTAGTTTGTGAGTTCGCTCCATCAGGCTATAGGACTATATAAACGAATTCGGGTCAGAGTAAGCTGCAAACCCTATTAGGCTAGTGCACACAGTTGGGATCGGGAGCCGTCCTTGCTAGTCGGCCGGTCTCGTGGGTGAATAGTGTGGCCACACTTTCGTCGCACTATGGAAATGTTGTGATTGATGGATTATTGAGGAAGTGGGGAGATTTGTTTTGACTGGCCAGCTAAGAAATTATTTTGTGATACTCGATCATATTCTTTTCTAAATGCAAAACTCGAGTTGAATATAGTATGGATGACATAACTATTAAAATGTTTTTCGGCATGAGTTCACTGAGTGCATCAAGTACTCAGCCCTGCATGTGTTTTCTTTATGTGCAGGTTGCGCGGCGACGAGCTTGGGTGGTGTTGAGTCGAACCTTAATTTTTGTTGGATTTATTTTGAACTCCGAGGGGCGTCGTGTCTTCATACACGACGTCACTCTTATTCTTGGATGCTTCCGCTGAATTATGACGGTTTGTCTCCATTATGCTTTTGAACCTCTTTTCACTCTTGGATTAATTATGATAACTGTTGACCTTGGATTTAAAGCCTGAACATTTACTCTTATTTTCCCTCGTTATTTGAAAATTAATCATCTTGGTCACACTCTTTATCGAAACCCTAGAAAATTATCCTTTCTTAAAGACCCATTAGTCGCAACCACCTGCATTTATTAACCCTAAAAAGGGTGGTCGTGTAATCGTAGAATTCTCGTTGTAATCCGACTCTAGAGTAATCTAAGTAGTTTCGTTGAGAAAGATAAAGTGCAAGGAAATTATTATTTTAAGGATAAAAGTGGAGAAAATATTTTATTAGAGAAATGTGGAAATGCATGCAGAAATAGAGGTACAAGGGATGTAATTGAGAATACAATATTTAAGTACATACATCTTTGTATGGTAGAAGAATGAATAATGTAAATAAGAATTGGCTTCAAGAGCTACTACTACCCTAAGGGTCTCAAGACCTAAGACTTGGCTTCAAGCTAGAAATAATAATGGAAATGCAGGCATGCTTGGAACAAGATTCTCTCTTCTCCTTCTGTCTTCCATCCTCCTCGATTTTTACCCCATGGAGAAAGTCTTGACATCTTTGGGTACCAAGGAAACCTGCGATTTTACACAAGAGAGGTTAGAATGAGACAGCCAGAGAGCTGCCAACTAAGGCTGTAAGATTCAGCCAAGCTGTTCCATTCCCACTTTCATCATCTGAGAATCAAAACCAAACTGCCACAAGTAGGAAGGCTCAACCACAAGCTCAAAATAGAAGAGTAGAGTTCCCATTTATCGAAGCTCAAGGAGCCAGCCAAGAGAGGGAATCTGCTTCCCAGAATTTCACCAAAGAAGTAACAACATTTAGATTAACACATAGTAGAGATAGAGCTGGCAGCCACAAAATAGGAGGCTTTGTCCCCAAGTTTCAGTCACAAACAACCAAGAAATGTGGCTATATAAACCACCCAAAACCACTCCTCTCCCACACCTCTCAAGCACCCCCAAAGTTCGAGTATTACCACTATTACGCTATCCATCATATGGTTCGAGTATTCACCCCCAAAAAATTTTTAAAAACAATTAAGCATATACAAATCATTAATGGGAAATGTGATAACCTGGTTGGGTTGAAGTTGAATGAAGAATGCTATCCATTTTAGGTGCAGAAATTTCTCTTCCTCAATATGAAACTTTTTATATGATGTTTTTTTAATCTTTTTCTTCTTTTATGGCCACTCTCTTTTTCTTTCTTTATTTGTGGTCCTATTTATTTTTTAAATGTATGCTTGGATTAGAAGTTTGGAAGTTACCTTTAAACCTTTTTTTTTGTAATATTGAAGCTTTAAACTTTATGAGTGTTTTAGATTCAAATATTATGATATGAATGGAAGTATTAGATTATGTCACGTTGCACAGTATGATCCTCATAAGTCCATTATTGTATCGTAAACTCCATGCCATATAATGCTAAAATTCAGTTCTTATCTTTCATGTTTTATGTAAGATGATGCTTAAAAAAATAATGAGGCACCAAATGAAATGATGTTCATAACTTAGTTACGCACTTTCAAGATGTGGACAAGATATTTCTCACAAGTCAAATGAGATGATGCTTAGAACTAAGTTCCAGTCTTTTGAAAGGTTCCAGTACGACGCCTACGCCATACCGGTGTAGAAAGCTTCCGAGCTAGATATCCAGGAAGGATGACATTAAGCCATATCTTATCGAACTGATAGAGAACTGCGTAAACAAGCACGATATAAACGAAAAGAAAAACAAATTTAACAAGCAACGCCCTTGCTCCGATGAAGACCAAAAAGTAGGCTGACATGAAGGCAGAGATGGAGGCAACAAGAGAGATGACGAGGATGACAAGTCCGAGTTTCAATAGATTTGGTAATATCTGCATAAACTGGTCTTCTTCGAAGCTGGATGTCATGACGGAGTGATAGACATTGTCGCGCTAAACATGGCGATTGCTTCAAAAATAACGAAACGTTTGTTTCCTCCCGGGACTTGAAATGCAGCCGCGAACACTAATGTAAGCAAAATGGTGGCGATCAGCATGCATGAATGTGCTGCGTTGGGCATTCATGTTTCCGCCTTCTCTTGCAAGCTTTCGTGCTCCTTTGAGAATAACTCTTGCGGAGTCTCCAAACACGGTGGTGGTACAATCGCCTCAACTTCCTGCAGTGTTAGCCAAACATTATGGTTCGGATCCTCTCTTACCGTGATGCAAACGTGCCACAATAATGGCATGACCGTATATATCAGAGAAATCCTAGTTTCTTGAACTCGAAATATAATACTCCTATTAATGATCAAAACTGACTAACTGCAAGACAATGAGAACCACTATTTATTAAATTTTAAATTATTGATACTCATATCAATCGGGTACTAATTTAATGCAAACTGCATCTTTCCTACAAACTCCAAACTATGATCTGGACCGTGAGATTTCAAGATTTGATGTCACTAGATGACAAATGACATCAACAAAAATGTCAACACAATGTCAATTGGTTGACAATGTTGACGTTGTGTTGACATTTTCTATTGACTTTATTTGTCATTTGCTGATATCATATCTTGAAATCTAAGTTATAACTTGAAATTTGTACAATATATAGAGTTTGGATTGATTACGTCCCCATATCTATCAACTTAAATTTATTCAAGGGTAAATGAATTCTTACCATGAGCCAAACTATCTCCCTTTGCATTTCAATAGCGGATTCGGTGACGATCCTCCTTGCATTTGGATGTGCTAACTTGGCAGCTAAAGGCAAAATGTTGTCACCATTTTGGTCTTGTGAGATTGCAATGAAATGTTTTGCAGCTCCTGTTTCGTGAATGAGTCCGAACACAATTTCTTGTCGATATATGGCAGCAATGTGGAATATAGTATATCCGACGCTGTCTGTGTCCCATAAAAGATCGGGGTAAGTGCTGGTAAGCATAGTTATAAGCTCGACGTTCCCTACTTTCACTGCATCATGAAGGATCGGAGGGTTCTTGATCAGCTCAAGCACACGAAGCCGCTCTAATTTCTGGATTTCAGTCCATATTTTCTCTGCTAATGAGCATAGATCTGGTTGCATTGCTCCAAACATCCGTTCTCCTATGATTTTTTATCACAATGTCATGCTTCTAAATATGTTTAAATATAACTATGAATCTGATAGACCCTTTATCTATCGGAATAGAGCACCAACGATTTGTATTAAAACGAAGAACATAAACCCTAGTTGAGGTGCTATAGATTACTAACTAGACTCAATAAAGGTAAAGATTGCATAAAAATAAATAAATAAAATAGAAGATACATAATCAAATCAAATAAAAGATACTGGAGATAATCTTCGGCGAGATTCACTAAATCGAGGACCCTATCAACTCTCTCACCGTTGAAAACCACCTTGCCCTCAAGGTGGGTAATTAAATTAGAACATGAGTGTCTCGTCCAAGGTGGAAGTACTCTCAAAATCTCCAGGGTGAAAAATACGAACTCTTTTCATCGCACCAAAGCAAAGAGTTTCATGCCCCTGTCTGGTACGAGTAGATCCAGAACGAAGAACAAAGACAAGCACTCCTTGTAAATTTGATCCACCATCGACCACAGCATTCCCCAACAAGGAAACTTTCCTCATCAGAGGTATAGCCCTTCCAATAGAGATATTCCCTACAAGCTCGTTGTTTGCCACAACAATGGCAGCACATGAAATAATATCCACATTATCCTGCTGTGCAATGTGCTCCCCATCAAAGTTGTGTCAGCTTTTGGTAACTGTGGAAGACACTGGAGGGGAATGATCAACAACTTCAAAGCCTGAGCTGATCAAATGAACAACCTTAATTTCATGCTTTTCATCATCTACCCATGAAACCACCTCCTTTAATTCGGGAGCAAAGTGGGTAGTCTCCACAGCTACGTTATATGCTTCCGAAATCGTATCACGCGAGACATCATCAACGCTGCAGAAAGTTGGCGCTGCATCAGTTATTGAAGAATCCAACATGACTTCTTTCGGTGCATCACCAATAGGCTCAGATTGATGGACATCGTCCACCATATGTGAATCACCCTCAAGTAACTCCAGAGTAAAATGACGATAGACCGCCACCAAGAAATCCTCCCACGAACCATCAATGTCATTTTTTTGATAATTATGAAACCAATCGGTAGCCGGCGGATCGAACAAGTATTTCGTAAGATAAAGACGATCATCGAGCGGAGTGTAGTGGTGGTTGTAATACTCTTGGACCTTACAGATCCAATCCAGGGATTTCTCTCCATCGAAACGTGTTGCTTTGAGGCGTGGCATGGAATAAGACTTGAAACCCATCGGTTCCTGAGTTACCGACGGAGGGGGCGACCAACGCTGGCAAGGCTTTCCGGCACCTCCCCGGTATGCTGCCCGAACTTGGCTAGAAATTTGCCGTGAGCAACGACTAGACGGCGTAAGTCCATGAGAATCTCGAGAGCATTTTGTTGTGATTCCATAGTTCGTGCAGAATCTGGCGTAAGTGTGACTTGGATAGAATGGTGGGTTGTGCATGCGAGGGAATTGAAAAAATTAATTTGAGGGAGAGCGGTTTTGAGGGATGAGAAAAAGAAAAGGCGTCTGGTTGGAGAGGGGGAAATCTAGCGTGAATTTGGAGAGAGCTGTGGAGTGAAATCACTTGTGATGGAGGGAGAGTAAATCAATGGAAGCACCAATTGATAGACCCTTTATCTAGCGGATTAGAGCACCAACGATTTGTAGTAAAATGAAGAACCAGATAAACCCTAGTTGAGGTGCTAGGGGGCGATTTCCGAATAAGTTTATACTTTATTTCTCAATGAATAAAAGAGTACATAGACCTCTAATTTATAGAATACTAACTAGACTCAATAAGGTAAAGATTGCATAAAAATAAATAACTAAAATAGAAGATACTGAATCAAATCAAATAAAAGATACTGAAGATAATCTTCGGTGAGATTCACTAAATCGATGACCCTACCAGAATCAAAACATATTAAAATAACATTTGTTACTATACATAGCTAGATTAGTAACACGCATAAGAGTGTCCACAATAAGGACACTTTGGTGGAGAAACCACTTTTTTTTTTCACAATCACTTTTTCTTTTGTCCACCGCTACAAAAAAAGTGTCTATAGCAATAGTGGACACTCTGAAGCCACAAATCACATTATTTTATCAATTGTTGGCATATTTTTATTTATCAGACTATAATAATTAGAAAAATGCACATAATTTAATTAATTTTTTTTTTAAAACACATAATTTATTCCAACAAAATTTTGTGTTTTAAAAAAACTAAAACACATAATTTAAAACACATAATTTATTCCCACACAATTTTGTGTTTAAAAAAAATTAAAACACATAATTAAATCACATAATTTAAAGGGATAACTGCCTTAAAAGTCACCAACTTTGCCCAAATTCTAGTTTTTTCCACGACCTATAAAATTGGCGTATAAAGTTACGAAATAATGAATACGAATTCCAAATAAATATTTTTAAATAATGAATACGAATTCCAAATAATTCAACATAAATAAGACTTAGTATTATCATTATGTATACTTTAAAAAAACAAAAACAAAAAAAGAAATGTACTTCTCACGTCCCACTTTAAATGAAGCATTTCATATTCGGCATAGAATTTTATACATTTTTTATTTGTGAATTAAGTGGAGAATAATAAAAGTAAGACAAAATAAAGTGAAGACAATAATGTTTCTATTTCATAATACTCCCTTTGTCCCATAAAAATATGCGCAATGGGTATGGCACGAGAATTAAGACAAAATTGGTAAAGTAAGATAAATGAGGAGAATGGTATGGTAAAATAAAAGAGGGAAGAAGAATGGTAGTTAAAGTAGAATTAGTGGATAGAAGGACCTACATCATTAAATTGATATAACTTTCCAAAAATGGAATACACATATTTTTGTGGGATAGACGAAAACGGAAAGTGGACATATTTTTATGGGGGATAACATATTTTCACACCATTGTAAGTTAGCCATTGACCTGAAACATTTGGTGTCAAACTTTGGTATGAACAACTCTTCAAATTAGCAGACCTTTTTAATTTTTTCACTATTAAAATGTAGAATATGAAAATCAAAATATCTACAATCCGACAGAGTTTATATCTGAATTCCAATCCAGTGTTGTCTTAACTTAAGTAGCAGTTAACCTAAAAAGTGTCACAAAACCCAAAAATACCTTTCATATAACCTAGTTTTAAATTAGGCTCCACCATAGGTGGTTAATAGTGTAGGAGTGGCAGCGGAAGCGTGCATTCAAATTGATCACATAATATTTTGATCTATTTAGCAGATTATTTAAACAAAATCTATTTGCGTAATTCTCACATGTATCATGCTCATAACATGAATTTAATCATGCTTTAGCATAATTGAAACCTAAAACATGCTTACTACGGAATTAGCCAATTTACCTCGTTGATTCTCCAAAGAATCGAAGTTGGCTAGCGCCTTCTCCACGTGAAGATCTTGAGTACTAAACCACGGATCTTCTCACTGGTTTTCGAACTGTAAATTGATATCATTGTGGGCTGATCTCACCAGAATACTAGGACTTGAATAAAGAAGACGGAAACTGCTCACGGAGGGAGCTGAAAATCGTCCCTCTTAAAGAAAGAGAGGGGGATGAAAATTTTGATGGAAAATAGTGTCTATTTTCTGTCTCCTTTATTCTCCTATTTATATTAAGTCACATATTGGGCCTAGTCAGGGATCTATGGAAGAATTTGGATATGACCATCCCCAATTAGCTTCTTACTAATTAAATTGAATCAACAATTAATATAAACTTATATTGGAATATTACGAGCAGCCACTACAGAAGTAGTATTGTACTGCCCATCCAAATCCGAAATTACAAGTATTCCGGGTTTCCATTTGTTTGTCGTTCATTTCCCGTGCATAAGATAGAAGCATCCATTAATTAATTAATGTCTGCTATGAACTTAATTAATTAACATATTATTAACTCCAAGAGTGGACTTAGCAAGAAACACTTATTTATTATTCATAGAGTAATAAAACCTTGTTTTGAGCTCCTCTTGTGGACGATATCAAACGAGACTCACCTCGCGCACGATTCAATATAATAGCAATCCTAGCACCCTAGATATTAATCACCACTACCAAATATACCAGGATTCTTGGGTTGCGAAAGACCTGCACCATTTGGTAAGTCAAAGTAGTGCATAATCAATACCGTATGCTCAATGCTAACGTACATTGATTAAGAAATTAATTATCAAGATCTCGTCTTTCAGTAGATAGCATAAAGACTCGTCTTGCTGTTACATCCAATTCAGTGCTATACCACACCAATGTCATTTTATTTTAGTAAGGCTCGGAAATATGTGGATTGACATTGCAACCTTTCACGATAGGTAGTCTAGGCCTATCTAGGTTGTGAAATTCTTATTTTTGTTTGTTCAGAACTGACCGTGTTACCTTAAAGTGGATGACATCCACAACCGTTCTACTAAAACAAAGACTTAGACTTTGTTACGTTGTTTATACATTTAAATATGCAACAAACATTCATTAAATGTAAAACATAACAACATTATGACGAAAATAATCTGTTGCATCTATTGGAAAATAAAATATAGAGTTTTAAAGTATTCAGTCACTCGAAAGGTGATTTCTAGTACACAAACTCTAACAAATAGATCGCAAAAAAACACATCTAAAGTTAATTGTTGAGAAATTGCCTGTTGATTTAAAATCTGCTCATTTTACCTTGAAATTATAACTAACAATATTTTCTCATTGATATTGTACAACATATATAAAAAGTGGTTTATTCGTAATTAGAGATCTTGGGGTGAAGATTATCAACCAAGGTGATAAAAGGTGCCATTAATTCAGTTATTTCTAAATAATAAACATCTATATGTCAATTTGTATTTCAACTTAACATTTGCTAATTAAGAACTATTTTTTGCAGGAATTCATGAACACAAATTGCAAATCAAGTAGCAAGAAAGGAACTCAGATTCTTTCAAATTCAAAACAGAATGTCACAGAAGGTAGACAACGAACTCATTATTCAAGTTTAGAACACTACATAAAGCTTCTAATAGAATCAACTAATGTCTTGAGATATTAACTAATAGTAGATATTATTTTATTTCTTGTGTAGGATTCTACTGGATTGATTTTTCTAAATTATGAGTCCTATTAAGCTGATTATATATAGGAAAGAAATAGAGAAAAAACTCAGCATCTGCCTCATATGCTATTCCCTCCGTTCCTTGTTAATAGAGGCATTTCTTTTTTGCACGGAGTTTAAGAATAGTGTGTTAAATGGATGGTGAAAAAGTAAGACAGAATAAAGTAAGAGAGATGAAGAGAGAATAAAGTAAAAGGGAGAATTACTTTTTGCCAAAAATATAAATGACTCAATTAACTTGGAATTTCCCGAAATAGAAAAATGACTCTAATAACATGGAACGAATGGAGTATGTTATAAAATTTATTATCAAAATATTCAACACAAAATTTACTCATTACCGTATGTTATGCAGGTATCAAGTTACAAAATTTTAAAAATCAAAGCAAGAAAAGTAAACAACAATCTCATTACTGAAAATAGAAGTCAGCTTGCTGAGAAAACATGAATAAAGTACTAAACAACAGTCAGTTTATGATTAAAAGTGTAGTGGAGTAGGTTAGATAGAAAAAGAACTACCTAAATTGTGAGAGAATTAGTTACAGTTGAGGCTGCCGAGATATCTGAAGTAGTAAAAGAGTCTGCATGCCATTTTAAAAAATATCAAAGAAACCGTTCCGCAGAAAACACAATCATTAATCTGGCCTTCTATATAGCAAAATAAAAATATATCACTAAAAAATATTTAGTTTCCAGAATATAATAAAACAATTTGTACCACATGAATCGGCCGATTTTTTAGTATATACAGTTCTATTATTAAAATTAGGAAATATAGTTGGTCAAAGAACACCCATTTAATTACGTAAGTTTATTACTACTATTATTCATCATTTAAGGCCCACAGAACTTGTCATATTATTAACATGTGCAGATATACTATGTAAATGTGGCTTATTTGCTGAAAATAAAATAAAACCAAACCCTAGATAAATATTATATCATCTGCCTATATGTGCAGAAAAGGAGAGAAGTAGCCTAGGAAGATGAAAGAGCAGAATCTACAAAATGATTATAGATGGTCATAGGTTACATAGCATGCATGGGAGCTTGAAGCCTACACAATGATTACAACAGAAATTAGTAGGATTAAAGAGAGAGAATGAAGATAAAAAAAAGTATGACATCTTTTCTTTATAAATCTAATTCTATCATGCCCTTCATATTCATTATTCAATAAATTCCAACTAATTTAGTTAGCAATATCCTCATAATCATGAATACAATGTACTGTGTTAATATTACAAATTCAATAAGCTGACAAATGGTTCGAAAACTGACCACGTATATCGAGTATGATTTTGAATACTAACATATTATTAATATTTGTTCAAGGATTAATTGCATTGGGAAGAGCTGAAAAGATATTCTCTGATTTGGAAGAATAGAATAGATAAATATCGTAATAGAATAGTACTCCCTCCGTCCCCGAATAAGAGTCGCTAATTTCCTTTTTGGGCCGTCCCCCATTAAGAGTCACTCTTCATTTTTACCATAAATGGTAGTAGGTCTCACATTCCACTAACTCACTCCACTCACATTTTATTATAAAATCAATATAAAAAAGTGGGTCCCACATTCCACTAACTTTTTCAACCAACTTTCTTTACATTTCTTAAAACTCGTGCCCGGTCAAACAACGACTCCTATTAGGGGACGGAGAGAGTATTTTTTTACAAAAGCTATGCAAGTCTAAAGCACATAGGCTGGCTGCATCCTACCCCACAAAATTCTCAGATCATACAAACGAAATAGAAATAAGCTTTACTTTAAATCAAGTGGATTTTACAATAAGAATCACCAAATTTAAGGTATGGTGCTGCCAAAATTTTATGAAGTTCTCCGCCAAAAAGACATTACCGTCTTTTCATCCAACTGTCACTTTAGATTAGTAAGATTGAATAAGGGTTGTCTCTAAAATCAATATATTCCCTCTCTCCTATAATAGATGGCACACTTGAGAATTGACATTGGATTTTAGGTGGTGTTTAGTGTGTTAGGTGTAGAGAAAAAATATTATATTTATATTAATGTGGATGAGAGTTTTTTCTAAAAAAAAAGTGACATCTTTTGTGGATAAATTACAAAGAAAAGTGTGACATCTATTATGGGACGGAGGGAGTATAATGATGATACAAATCTAGCGGATGGATGGGCGGTAACTTTTTTCAATTTACTGAGTTGTATCGAAGAAAAATAAAGAAAAAATTTTGAAAAATAATAGTCTACTCTATCTATATATCCAGATTAAAAATATAAAACTGTGCTCTTTTTAGGGGGAGACTTTCTTCTACTTCTTTGTCCATCATTATGAGTCTCATTTGAATTTCACTCGAGGTTTAAGAAATATAATGGAAATTGAGTGCAAAAAGATAGTGAAATATAAGGCCTAATTTTATATATTAATCGGAACAAAGTTAGTGGAAAATGGGGTCTACCTATCATTTATTGTAAAAGTAAACTATGACTTCTAATGGCGGACAAACTAAAATAGTAAAGCTGGACTCCTAATGACGGGGCGAGGCGACGTGGCGAGTTCCCAGGCTAGGCGTGACGCCCACTCGCTGGCCAGCGAGTAGGTTTCGTCACGCTGACGCAATAATTCATTCTTTTAGCCGTTTGCAAATTTGTTTTAAATTTTTTTATAATTTCTTTACTCTATAAATACTCCTATTTCATACTCATTTCACACACAACTACACATCTATTCCTCTCAAATCCTCTCTATATCCATTCTAATTTCCATCTCAAATCAACTCAAACTAATTGATCCTTTTGAGCAAATGCGTCAAATAATAGAACAATCACTTGAAGAAGATCGACGCCGGGAGGTGCAGGAAGCCGCGCCGCCCCAACGACGCTCCCGGATGTACATCCATCGTAACCGGGAGGAAGCCGCCGCAAGGTTAGTACGCGACTACTTCTGCGATAACCCGGTTTGGGGAGATACCTACTTCCGTCGCCGTTTCCGCATGGGAAAACCGCTATTTCTCCACATCGCGAATACTTTGGCGACCCGGGAAGAGTTCTTCCGACAAGGGTTCGACGCGGTCGGCCGTCCCAGCAACACGACGCTGCAGAAATGTACTGCAGTAATCCGTCACCTTGCGACTGGACAAACGGCCGACATGTTCGACGAATACCTCCACATCGGAGACACCACTGGGCGCACATGCTTGCTCAAATTCTGCAAAGGCGTCCGGGCAGCCTTCACCGACGAATTTCTCCGGTGGCCAAGCACAATCGATTGTCAGTTCCTCCTCGACCTGCAAGAACAAGTGCACGGATTCCCCGGGATGCTTGGCAGTGTCGATTGCATGCACTAGTAATGGAAGAATTGCCCGGTGGCGTGGAGGGGGTCCTAAACGATAGGCCAGTAAGGCACCCACCCAACTGTTGTACTCGAGGCCGTTGCCGACTACCGGCTTTGGATCTGTCACGTGTACTTTAGGTTCCCCGGGTCGAACAAAGACGTAAACGTGCTCCACCAGTCCGACCTCTTTACTAAAGGTTTGGACGGTAAAGCGCCGGCCATCAACTTCGTCACCAACAACCGGCTGTATAAAATGGGGTACTATCTCGCCGACGGCATCTACCCGAAGTGGCCGACCTCGTGAAGACGTGCAGCAGGCCTGCGAACCCAATGCAGGCTCTTTTTGCGCAGAAGCAGGAGGCTGCTCGCAAGGATGTGGAGAGGGCGTTCGGGGTTCTCCAAGCGCGCTTCAACATCATCAAAGCTCTGGCTCATTCGTGGTTCATGGGGAGCATGGTCGACATCATGTATACGTGCATAATCTTGCACAACATGATTGTCCAAGACGAAGGACCCGAGGTGGGAAATTGGTTCGACCCCGAATCCCCCGGAAGCTCAACCGCAAGTAGCCCGCCTCGAAATGGAGAGCATCCGTCTATACAAGACCGATTATCTTTTCTTGCAAGGACACGCGACTCTAGCGCCCACACCCAACTCCAAGAAGATCTAATTGAGCACATTTGGGCAAACTTTAGCTGAAGAAATTATTAAATTATGTATTTTATTTTTTAGGAAATTATTAAATTATGTTTTTTTAATTTTATGTTGTAAGTTTATTTTATTTAATGAAGTGTGTTTTTATTAATTGAATTTGGTTGGAAATAAAAAAATGAAATTGAATGAATAGTAATTTAAGGGACGGAGGGTTGCAGGTTCCGTTCCTTAGTTATGGGATAGTGTAAAAAGGACAATGGGGCCCTCAAATAATAGTATAAGGGACGGTTAAGGGACAGTATAGTGACAGCGTAGTGAATGGCCTAATGTATATAGATAAATTAATTATACGAGTCCTCAAATTAAATCCAGGCCGAAATAGGTAGACAATACACTTACCATGTTTGTCACCAAATTAATATACGAGACAATCTACTTAAATCCTGGAAGAAATAGCAGGACCACACCAAAATAATAAATTCTCTGATATATTAAAGCACATGTTTTGTTTTGTTTTGTTTTGTTGAGAGACAGTGTGAGTCAATGACATGGTTGAAAGAGCAGAGTGGCAATCCGTTGATGTAGTTGAGAGTGGTTGCCATCTCCATCAAGATACATAAACTGTGCCGCTCTTCCAAAATTAGCTGCTGCCTCAACAAAATCATCCCTAACCGGACAACCACCGGCCGTGTTCATTTCCTTCCACGCCTCCCTTATCAAAAACCTCACGTGTTCCTCCGCCTCTTCCATGCTTGCGTTTCGCTCCTTCATGTAGCATTGCATTGATTTCGCCACGTCCCCTCTCTTCATCTCAAACTATTCATACACAAAATTAATATATCCACTCTATTGTATCACATAACTTGAGAGAAGAAAAAAGTATATAAAGATAAGATGTGTTGAGAGTAATTTTGTGCACGTACCGGCAATGTTCCTAGATCGTCTGGAAGCCGTACAAGCATCCCCGAAAGACGAATTATTTGGTTGTATTTATACAGCTGGTTTTTGGATGTAAGAAAAACTTGGGCTATTACAGTAGGAGCTCCTATCGAAATGGTAGAATTATTGAGATATTCTTCCATGCTTGGTGTGTATCCACTATAGTACCACTTTGCCTCTTGTAAATATGCTTCAACCAAATCCACCCACTACCAATAATTCATACTTAGACATGTTACAACCTCTCATCTCAATTAAGAAGATAATTATATATTTATATACTCGTATTAATTACCGGTTTCTGTAGATATGAGAGATTGATGACACCCTCTTCTTTAAGAATGTCGTGTGCTAGCTCGAAAACAAAGTTGTGGATAACCAAATAAAACAATTGCAAGTAATAAGGAAGTCGATTGATTGCTTCTGTATCCCATCTGAAATTGTTGATATGAATCGTAATGTCAAGTAATAAGGAAGTCGATTGATTATAAAAACAAAACTTGATCTTAATGTCAAACAAAACACAGAAGCTCATTATTCAAATCGTTTTAGTTCATTTTAGAAATTTTGATTTTAAAAACATGGGGTTCTTTATTAGATCCTATCTTTGTTTTTAGAATTGGAATTTGTTGAATTTAACTAAAAACGGTCTAAAAATAACTTTTGTGTTTGATTTTGGAGTTTGAAATTAAGACCAAACTCTATACGAACCTCTGTAGGGTGAGTGTGAACAATTCAAGTTCGTCTAGTGTACCGTAGATGTCGTAAACATCATCAAGAGATGTTATTAGAGTTATTATCTTGGCGGCCGTTTTTCTCTCATACGAATGTTGATGAGTTTCAAAGACTCCAATTGCCCAAAAGTAGCTTTCCACCAGCCTGTCCCTCACGAACGGTAGTTTCTCAGACAGACATGAATTATTCCACCATCTAGACAACATAAAGGTTAAACAAATTAAAGCAAGTCCTTACAACCTTGTAAATAGGAAAAATAGCAGTATAAATTATGAAATTTAGTCAAATTTAACTAAATTTCGTTGTTTAAATGGCTATTATTCCTAATAAATAAATAGTCCTAGCTAGTTCACCTTGAGATGTCTTTGAGTTCCTCTATTTGTGTTGCTTGAACAATGTTGAAGTCTAGTTTGGCAAGCTCAAGAATTGTTGGATTGAAGTCGGGTCTCCTCGAGTAAGCATCTATCATCCATTTTGCCTCAAGATTTGGTGTCCTCCAATGAAGAGGGATCTCCAAAGAATGTTGAATCCACAATGATAGATTTTTGTCAATTTCATCACCACTTTCATCAAGAGTTTTCTGCAGATTTTCTGTTGCAAATTGTCTTGCTACCTCCAGTGTATCTTCACCTTCTCTCAAAAGGAAAGATGCTTCGTAGAGTTGTAACATTCCTTTCGTATCTCGGCCAAGGCTTGCCTTGAAATCGCTACCCTTCTCGTTCTTGAAGCAATCAAAAACCTCTGTAATTAACACACAAGTTTGGATTCATATTTAAAACTCATAGAAAAGAAATCAAATATATACAAAGCATAATTAATCTAACCTTGTGAAACATTAAAACCATGTTCTCTAAGGAGTCTGAATCCAAGAGCTGTGAGATACAAATCACTTCCATCCACTTCTTTATCATGGAAATATGTATGTATAAAACCCAAAATCTCCTTAATCTCATCATGAAAAAAATAAGAAAGGCCAAGATATTTCAAGTCATCAATCAACTCCAACTGTTGTACAAATTCCAATTTTTCCTTTAGCAAGATTTTCACTTGCACAATCAGCTCTGCTTCTCTATTCAAGTGCCACTCCTCCTATGGAAATACATATATATTCTATCAAATTAAAGGGAGGTAAATTAATTAGGTATAATTATATAGCAACATACTAATTAATGGTACGTACCTTATAAGGAGTGTTGAGAGACTGAATGTAATTGAAATCCCAAAGGGAAGGCTGGTAGTTTCCGGAGCGTCGGATTTGATGAGCTTCTTCTCGTTGTGAGGAGCAAGAAGCACGAAGGCGAGCACCGGGCACAATTCGAGAGACCGGCCATGGTTTTGAAGATCTCCTCTCCGATGAGCTGTGGAGAGAATTTAGTGGCTTGCTAAGGATGGATACATGCATGCTAATGGTACACATTTTTCTGATTAGTAGTAATGTTTTTGCCTTGTGTTTCTTGGTAATTTGGTTTCTCATCCATTTATATATAGGATTGTGGCTGGCTGTAACCTTGATGGTTGACTTTAGTTTATCCTTAAATTATTGAAACTTATTGTAGAAAACTAATCTATACATCGGGTTATGATCTATGAAAAAATCAATCTTAATACAAAAATGCAGAATCAATAAGTTTTAGGTCATTATAGTAAGGATGACCTAAAATGATCGTAATATGACCTCAAACCTGAAATTTATAATATGACATAAAACTACTTTATAATGACCATCCGTGTTTTTTATTAATTATTAATCATTAGATTGTCAAATCTCATTGTCCGGATTTCGTATTGAGATGCAATTTTTGTATTATCATTTTCCTACATAGGAAGGTGCAAAACGAATCAAATCCAATTTCATTATATGGTCATTGATGCAAACTGAAATAAAATATAGTGGTTCACGGGATTCATGTCCCTTAGTCTAATGGTGCACATTGAAATAAATATATTGTCTACGTGTTTCATGTGTACAAATGAAATTTATAATTCATCTAACTAATAATGAAGTCTTAATCATTATCATTCAATAATTGGAGAAGAGTATAATAATGCACTGAATAATTCCAGTTGTATTATTCTACAATTTTGGACTAAATGCGCAAGTAAATGAAGATTTAAGAAGTCGTCGACAATTGTGACGCTAAGAAATAAAAATGAAAACAAAACACAAACTAAACGATGAACCAAAACAAGTAGTAAGTGATTAAACTAAGGATCGATGATACTTGCACCACCTATCCTCTCTTTAGTTTCACTTCAACAACCAAGTTAGTCTTAACAATGGTAATCGAAAGAGTTGGAAGGGCTACGCATATTAGAGCTTTTGGGAGAAGATAATTTGTATTTATTTTTGTGTGTACGATACAATAGTTCTTCTCATTTATATAGGGAGGAATACAATGTATTTTAGGTAATGTATAAATCTATTCTAAGACAATGTATTCCATATCAATTGTGTATCAATTCCTCCTTAATGACTCCCTGATTTGGCTCCTCTGATTTTAGGTAGGTTTGACACTCCCCCTCAAGTTGAGCAATGGTATCTCCGATGCTTAACTTGCTCAATATTTCTTTGAAGATCTTTGGGTGAACTGCCTTGGTTAATATGTCTGCCCGTTGCTCTTCTAAACGGACAAAAGGAAATTCAATAATGTCTTCTTCCAGTTTTTCTTTAATGAAATGTCGGTCAACTTCGACATGTATTGTTTTGTCGTGTTGCACCGGATTTTCTGAGATGCTAATGGCGGCCTTGTGTTCACAGAACAACTGACTCTTTCGAGTAGGTGGGAAGCCAATTTCTGTGAGTAATCTTCTTAGCCATAGGATTTTCATTAGCCCACTTTTCATTCCTCGGAACTCTGCTTCGGCGCTAGATAGAGCTACAACTTATTGTTTCTTACTTCTCCAAGTAACCAAGTTTCCCCCGATGAATGTAAGTAATCTCCTGTAGAATTCCTATCCACTGGATTGCTTGCCCAGTCAGCATCTGTGTATCCGTCAATCTCCAAGTCCCCTCTCTTTGCTAGGAAAATTCCATAGCCTACAGTGCCTTTCAAATAACGCACGACCCTCAAAGCGGCCTCCATGTGATTAGCTTGAGGTCGGTGCATGAACTGGCTCACAATACCCACGGCATACTCAATGCCGGGTCTCGTATGTGAGAGATATATGAGCTTTCCGAAAAGACGTTGATACCTTTCTATGTCTGCTAGTTCTGCTCATTCCTCTATTTTCAGGCCATGGTTTGGAACCATTGGAGTGTCTACGGGCTTGCAGTCGAGGAGACCTGTTTCTGCCAACAGGTCTAAGACGTACTTCTTCTGTCTTAGGAATATTCTGTGTCGAGATCTCATCACTTATATCCCCAAGAAGTATTCCAGTGCGCCTAGGTCCTTCAACTCGAATTCTCTGAACAGATTTTCCTTCAACCTCTGGATTTCCTCTACATTATCTCCAGTGATAATCATGTCATCAACGTAGATAATCAGACATGTTACCTTGTTGTCTCTCCTTTTTGTGAAGAGCGTGTGATTGGAATGACTTTGTTGGAATCCATGTTTGATCATAGCCTGACAGAATCTTCCGAACCCGATCTGTGGAGACTGCTTCAAACCATACAGAGTTTTCCGCAACCGGCAAACTTCTCCTCCTTCAAATTATTCGGAGAAACCTGGTAGAACCTCCATGTATACTTCTGTGTTCCGTTCTAGCTCTCCATGTAGGAAGACGTTAGTCACGTCGAACTGGTGCAATGCCCAGTCTTTGCACTCTGCTACAGATAGTAGTGTTCGCACTGTTTTCATTTTAACAACTGGGGATAATGTTTCTTCATAATCTACTCCATATACCAGTGTGTATCCCTTTGCCACAAGTCTCGCCTTGTACCTCTCGATTGAACCATCTGCTCTCCTTTTTATGTTGAATATCCACCGACATCCAACTGGCTTCTTTTCCTTTGGTAGCATACATTTCTCCCATGTGCCATTCTTTACTAGGGCGTCTATCTCCTTCTTCATGGCTTCTCTCCCGTGCTTATGTTTGCTAGCCTCCTCAAAGAATTGAGGGATGTCTTCTTCCTCATATAGGTCCGCCTCGAAAGCCTTGGCCATTTCTGATAGATGACTGTGAGCAATATTGGATACTGCATATTTTGCCTTTTTCCCTCTGCAATCTGGTGAGTATCGTCGCGGAGGCAACTCGTATGTGTCTCTTGTGTCTGCACTTCTTCCACTAACTCCGCATTCCTCATTAGTGCCTCTATCAAGATTAGTGCATTCCGAGGGTGTATTAACAAAATCTGAACTGTTTACCTCAGGAATCAAAGGCGGGGCTGACGTCTGGTCATTCCACTTTGTTCGTCGTTCTGTATTACAGGAGAAGACGGCCCGGCGGTGTTGCTAACTTCCTCAGATGGACCAACGTCTATGACATGGCTTGGTTGTGACTCTCTCCCTGTCTGATGTTCCCCCATATTAGGCTCTCCCCCTAAATGGTTGTTTCCAATATCTGGTAGCTAATCTAGGATGTCGTTGTTTGGACTATCGTCTGAAGTATGTGTCTCCCCCTGACTACTGGATTGGCTGTAGAAATATTCTCCTTCCACGAAATCACAATTCATGGTGGTGTGGATTCTGCGGGTTTTTGGGTCATAGCAGCGATAGCCTTTCTGATTTTTGCCATAGCCAAGGAAGACACATTTGAGGGCGTAGAGATCAAATTTGGTACATTCGTGTTTAGGAATGTGAACAAAGACTGAGCAACCAAAAACTCTGGGTTCAAGAGACAAGGATGACGGAACTTCGAAATGCTGAGAGAAGGTGTCCAAGGGAGTTATAAAGCTAAGTATGCCGGTAGGGAGGCGATTTATGAGGTATACGGCGGTAGCTATAGCTTTTGGCCAAAAAGATTTGGGTACTTTGGATTCAATTAATAGAGCTCGGGTAATTTTGAGGATGTACCGGTTTTTCCTTTCAGCTACCCCATTTTGTTCTGGATTGTACGCACACGAGGTTTGGTGGACTAGCGCCCTTATCCTAAAAACTCTTGCATTTTATTATTGACAAATTTTCCACCTTATCTGATCTAAGGATCTGGATGGTGTGATTATACTGAGTTTGAATAAGGTTATAGAAATCTACGAACTTATCAAACACTTCATGCTTATTTTTCAGAAAATAGATCCAGGTCATGCGGGAGTAATCGTCAATAAAAAGCACCAAATAACGAAAACCTTAGCCCCCAGTGATAGGAGCAGGGCCCCAAACATCAGAATGT
This sequence comes from Salvia splendens, assembly GCF_004379255.2. NCBI lineage: Eukaryota > Viridiplantae > Streptophyta > Magnoliopsida > Lamiales > Lamiaceae > Salvia > Salvia splendens. The sequence continues at coordinate 9,384,526 of NC_056050.1, read as the reverse complement.
ACTAAAGCAAAATGAGTGTTTACTCTTGTATTGTTTAACTTGAAAGAATATTTATGATTTTTGTCCAACACAAAAGTATCACAATGAAAGGAGTTCAAAGATCTAGCTAATTCAGGAAAACGAAGACGAAAATATCCTAAAGATGGGTGCCCTAATCGACGATGCCAAAGCCAAGCCTGTCTGTCTGTCGGTCAGAGAGTCAGCACATTGCAGCACTCTGTTGGGCTATCACGTACGCATAGTACAGTCCGCTTCGCTCAGTGCCACGCCCAACTATCGCCCCCGTCTTGATATCCTGTAACATGCAAAATTGAGGTTGCATTAGTAATTTACAATTTAGCTCTTTAGTCACGTGACTAATTGATAACAATTTATGAGATAAGGACGGAAAAAGGCAATTAGAGAGGCAAAGAGTGGGTGAAATGTTAATTGTGCCCGCCCCCATCTCGCGTGCTAGGTCCCCACTGGCGGTTTGGACATATGATTTTTTTGAGTTGGTAATGGATACAAAGTCTGAGGCTTCAAATGAAATTGTATTTGTCGCACCACAGTCAAATATCCAGTGCGGGTCTTTTGGGCCGGAAGTGGAGGTAGAAGAACAGGTTAAGGTGTCAAAGGAGTTCTGACATGGTATGTTTGGCTGATATTGGACGAGTATTGTAGGCTGGGGTAATTTGTAAGGTTTTGGCAAGTGAGGGGTCAGATTGAAATTTAACTGAAGTTTGGGGTGGATTCTTGGACGAATGTATCTGATGGGGGTGAATCTGATATTTAGGGAATATATGGGGTGGATTTTGGGAGAAGGTTTAGAATGGGGTTGGGGCTGGGATTTAGGACTTCTTTGGGGTGGGTTTGTGATAATGGAAAGGTGGCCGTATAAATTTGCCTCTTTGGAAACCCTAGCCGCTCCCCCCCTTTGGTCTGTGGGAACTCTAGCTTTCCCGACAGCTCTTTCCTCGCCGCCAGTGCCGGCGGGACCTCCGATTTGTGATGTGTTACCTTCTGACCACTCCTTGCTTTGGAAACTGATGCAATCGGGGGTTTTGCCTCGGTTCTGAACTCGCCGCAGCTTGTGCCGCTTGCGTTGACTCCACTGCCGCCGCTGCCGCGCATCGGATTCTCGGTGTAGGCGGCGCATTCGAGAGCAATGGCTGCTGAGGCTCTCCCGCCTCCTCTGCCTCCGCCGTTTCGGCCTGCATTCCTGACTTGTCTCGCTCGTTTCATCCCTTCCCACCACTTCGAGAATCCATGGATGTGGAAACACGTATCCCTGGTGTGTTTCTTCCCTCCACAATGGCTGCATACTAATTTGCTCTTGTCTTCTTCCATTTGATGGTTCAGATTCCTCGGCAGTTGGTTGTATTGAGGCGTGGGTGTTCGGCTTCGGTCGAATACTGCAAGGCCTACGCCGACTCCGGTATCTGGGGTAAGGAGTTTCTCGTTGACGGAATCCCATCTTACTAATCTGTACGCTTTCCTTGCTGACGTAATTGGATCCATATTGAGGATCTCCCTCTTGACTTTGATGTATATATGGTCGTCTAGTGCCCAGATAAACTGGTACAACCTGTGCCTGTGTGTGTGTTGATTGTATTTCTCGATGCTTGACGGAGTGTCCATCGGGTTTGGATCTCTGGTGTCGATTGATATCCAGAGATCTTGAAGTTTCTGCCATAGATTCTCTAGTGTTAGATCTCCTTGTTTGATGTTGTACGCTTGTCTGTGCAGGTCTGAAATCTGGAACTGGTCGGCGCCGCTTCCATACGTTGTGGCTAGACTATCCCGTAAGTCAAATGCCGTTTCGTATTGGGAGACCTCGTTTATGAGGCTGGCGTCGATGTTGCTTATAATCCAGTTGAAGCAGCAATCATCCCGCTGTTGCCATCGATTGTAGTTCGGGTCTGTTGGACGAGGAGGGTCTGTAACTCTGTTTATGTAAGAGGCCAGACCCTTCCCTCGAATTCCCCTTCTAATTAACTTCGCCCATAGGGGGTATTTATCTCCATTGAGTTTTTCTGCCAAACGCACTTCGCCTAGGGATTCAATGGATAAAGGCTGTTGGTTTTGGTTTTTCTGAGACATGCTTAGTCTCATGAACTCAGCAAACTGTTCGGCTGAGAGGGTTATCGGTTGGTTGGTTTTTGGTGGGTTATCAGATTCGGAATCTGACATTGGTTTTGGATGTGTTTTCCAGGTTTCAAAAGGTCGGGGAAGGTACTTGAGACGGTGATGAAATTTTTCTGACTCTGAATCCCGAGTATACCTGCTCTTATATCATTTTAACGATGGTAATCGAGAGAGTTGGAAGGCTATGCATATTAGAGCTTTTGGGAGAAGATATTTATTTTTGTGTGTACGATACAATAGTTCTTCTCCTTTATATAGGAAGGAATACAATGTATTTTAGGTAATGTATAAATCTATTATAAGACAATATATATTCCATATCAAATTGTGTATCAATTTCTCCTTAATGACTCCCTAATTTGGCTCCTCTGATTTTAGGTAGGTTTGACAGTTAGAACTACAAACTCAAACATCTAGGAAATAAACACAACAACTAGGCACGCAACAGCTAAATGTATTCGTACAAGTACAATAAAAGAAGAAAGAGAATTTGAAGAGTCTGGTTAACTACCTTAACAAGAAATAAATGAGCTTCAACTTGTTTGCAAGAAATAAATGCGACCAACATTCACACAATAAACATAGGCATGTACTCTTGGTATAAAACATAAATGCACAACAAATAAAAGACCACGGCTTAAACACAACAAACCTCCACAACAGTAAAATCAAGTAACACAAAATAGATACTCCCTTCGCCCGCCAATTACAGTCTCATTTTGACTCGGCATGAATTTTAAAAAACTAGTTGATTTTGTAAAGAAAGTGGAGAAATGAGTTAGTGGAAAGTGGACCCTATTTTTATATATTATTTTTATAATAAAATATGTGTAATGAATAAGGTGAATGGTAGGTCCATGATACACATTAATTAGGGATTAATGCATATTTAGAAATAATTTAAAGAGAAATAATAAGAGAATGAAAAGATTGTTAGGAGAGAAGAGAACGGTGGTTTCTCTCTTAGAGAGAAACTGTGAGAATGATAAATTTATTTAATTCTTCATTCTTATTTATAAGGGTTATTTTCTTGTAAATACACGAACTTTCAACGTTTTCTGTTTTTTCGCTTAAACTTTATTCTTTGAATACAAATGCATGAACTTTAAACTTTTCTGATTTTTCCCCTAAATTAAAAATCAAAGCTGATGTGGCATATTAAAACTTATGTGGGATGTTACAACTATATTATTATTTATTTTATTAATTAAAAAAATTGAAATTAAACTTCCATATCATCATTCTGCCATCTCATTTATCTCTCTCACTTCGTTCTTTCCGAATTTCATTTCAAATTTCAATAAATGAAAATGATTTTATAGCAATTCCAGTTAAAAAGAAACAATATTTCTATCACAATTTCCAAGCTTGTTTGTGAGGCTTTGGGAAGCAAGAAAGGCTGGAGTTGAAGAAAATATGAAGGGTCTCAGACTCTCGGTGCCGTTGTGGGAACCGATGGAGAAAACAGGTGAATTATGCAAGGAGCATCTGGAGTAGCTTTTTATTCTTATTTTGGTTTTCATTTCAAAACCATTTGAGTAAATGAAGGATTTGGATATGGTAAATGTTTGGGAAGAAAGATGACAAGAAAAGATGAGAGAAAATCAGGAAACTAGAATGGGAGAGAGGATGTGAATCATGTGGTGATATGAAATTTTAATTTCATTTTTTTCAATTACTAATATCCCACATCAGCTTTGATTTTTAATTTAGGGGAAAAATCAGAAAAAATTAAAGTTCATGCATTTATATTCAAAAAATAAAGTTTAGGGGAAAAAAATAGAAAATGTTAAAAATTTGTGTATTTACAGGTAAATAACCCTATTTATAATGAATTACTCCACACATATTTATGATATGTGTGGTAAAAAAATTTCCTAAAAGAAGAGAACTAAATCAAATCCTAACAAACTAACTAAAATATAATTCCGACAACTTATGGAAATAAATGATAAAAAATACAAACTATATACTTAGATTCATCAATAAAATTAGATGACGTGGAAAAGATATCTGTATCAGTCACTCTTACCTAATATAAAAAAAAAAATCAAATGATACTTTAAATCGCGAACATCCCAAAATAGTAAAATGAGATTTTTTTCACCTACGGAGGGAGTATCTAACTAGAGAGAGAAATAATGCGAGAGAAATTTCTTAGAGCATTAGCAATAGGCGACCTTTTGGCCGCTATTGAACGCGCCGAGCCGAGGGGAAGAGGGGGTGGGCCCAAGAGGGTGGGCGTGTTCGAGTGTGGCAGGGCGGTCGTTCTGCGTTTAATGCGCGACGAGCGACCGTCGAGCCAACCGCTATTTTTTTTATTTTTTTAATTTATTTGTTATTTCAACTCTATGTATATATACGGCTTTATACTTCATTTTATTCACACCTCTCATTCTATCACATAAAATTATTTTCATCCCTCGTTCTCTCTAGATATAATGAATCACGATAGTGATTCCCACAACATCAGTGAATCACAATATCCCCCGTGTGGGACGCGTTAGCCAGCGGGAGTTGTGGGAAAAATGCCGACGACGGATGGGGCATGGGCGGCGGCGACAACGCCCGGCAGCAGCGGCAACGTCGTCGGATGGGAAACGCCGGTGGTACTTGCGGCATGGGCGGCGGAGGCAACCTCCGGCAGTGAGAGGGCACTAGTATATTTTAAAAACAAGCACAATAGATAAGAAGCGTAGAAGATTCAGTTGGCCAAATTCGTGCAATTGGACATATACAAAACATTATTTGTATTAGTGAAACCTGAGGTCTAGTGATGGCGGAGCTAAATTCAATCACGGCGACATAAAACCTGATTCTCGATGCGTTTTTACGAACGACGCATGTGGCTCATGTGTTTTTTACTAAAGCGATTTGTGCCTCTACTTCCTTCTCAGCGATTTCCGTTAATTAAAACCCATTACTTCACAAATAAAACTAACTAGTCTCATTTAAAGAAAAGAACTAAATAAAACAAATTCCAGTTCTTTTATTCTAGCCTAAACTAATATTGGCCAAAAAAAGGAATTAGTCTACACTCCCCCAACCTATTAATTGGTCAAAAAGGATTTGACTCTCACACACTCCCAAATGCATAATCTCTCTCCCCCATATATATTCCTAGAAACAAATTCCCCAAGTTTGGTCTCCCCAAGATTATCGTATTAAATTTTATAACCTCTACAAAACGAATTCGAACATCGCATACGGAAATAATTATTGTGTTGGTGGTATTCCAAGCATTCAATAATAATCGCGAGTCAAGATTCACCACACAAAGCATTTGAATCATCAAGTACCCTTAATTTTCTTATGCTTCACCAATCATTACTTATTACTTCAGTTTCAGTTATTTCTACAAGTATCTTCTGCAACAAGTGCTTTTTGGGAATGTGAGATTTCATTGCAGATATAAATAGCCATAAAGTTGATGCCAGAAGCTTCTCCATACAAGTGGCCTCTCTAGCTTCTTTCATTGTGGTCAGCCATTTACTGAAAAGATAAACTGTATTCAAACAAGATTGCCCCACTTTAGGACCACTTCCATATGCTACTTGCAATGTTTATGGTTCCTTTATAACCATTGGAGACATTCTTCAAGCACCCCTCCCCACCATTATCACCATAAGTCTTGAAACTGATGTTGCACCTTGTATGCACGTACTCGATGTTCGTTTCGTCATTAGATTTAAAGGATACACTAAGGGGTAATTTGGTACGATAGATGACTCATTTATCTTGAAATTTTATGAACAGAAATGGCCTAAAATGTGTGTTCTTATCATGTTTAGTTTATTTATCTTTCCTACCAAACTGCCTCTAAATTCCAAGTTGGGATGTCAAGATGGTACTAATCATGAGGCCATTCCAGTCCTGCTTGTTATACAGTAAATTATTTAAAATTCTAAGATTTTTGTATAAATCTTCAACAAATGGTTCCCTCAAAACGGCAGACACATAAGAATTCTGGACAAAATGAATCTATATTTTTTCAGTAGTAAGAAATAGTATGAAAACATAAGGAAAGGCTGATGCTCCTATATTTGGACAAAAAACTCAAAGGTGCAAAAATTCTATCTGTGACAAACACATTTGTAGTGATAAGCGCTGTTTATAGGATCATTGCCTTCAACGGGAACTTGTTCGGCTCTGCACTTAAACCGGCACCCTCTGCACTCGTTGTAGGTGCACGTTGGTGCCACCGAGCCAATCAGCAATCTTCTAGAGCCATCCTGCAATTTCCACAACTATGAGGTCGAAACTCGTGATAAAAGAAGAAATTTAACCTTAAGGCTTACTTGTATTCCTCCTGATGATGCAATAACATACTCTCTGCCATGTCCCGTTCGAACTCTAGACCCTGTGGCATCTGCAGCATTGCCAAATATGTTAGAATTATGCGCGAAAGAATGAAGCACGACGCGAAGGGGGAGAGGAGTTGGCACCTTGGATGAGGAGTGCTGCGCAGAGGAAGGCGAGGAGGAGCAAATGCTTCTCCCAAAGGGCCATCGGCGTGGCTTAACCGTAGTTGGGAGGAAGGAGATGGAGAGTGTATGTATGAAGATAGGAAGAGAGTGTGGATGAATACTGACCATAAGGAGATAGAATTGGCTAAAATATGCAGTGCTGCTGCACAAACAAAAGGAGGTCCCCAACTTAACAGACAAAACAAAAATATTGAAATAACAGTTTGCTGGATTATTCCATTCGCCTACAAAATCTACAAATTTTTGTATTTATTTATTTTGTTGGCATCATTGTAGGGAGGAGATTCATATCTTTCATGAAATAATTCACCAAATTATTCATTTGACTGAAATAAGGTTTGCTTGATTATTTGTTTGTGTTTCTAATCTTGCATGTGCTAGTATGATTTTTTTTTTTTTTTTGATATAATGATATGACCTCATGTAGTGTGTTGATGCTTCAAATTGTATGTGTGAATCTGAAGCATAGATAAGCTTGAATATGGAAGAAAATAGTCTCGGAAAATATAATGCGGAAAATAAAATATAAACAGAAAATAAAAGAACAATGAAACTTAAGACAACATTGAATGTTTTTGCTTTTTTTTATTTTACAATGAACAAATCCACCACCCTTATATAGGGTCAGCTTGTGGTCTAGTTATGGAATACAATCAATGCCCTTAATCTACCTCCAATTAGTGTTTAATGTGATTTTGTCTAATTGCCTATCAATCATGTCTCTAATTGATTCTTGATTGCTAATTTAGTCTTGATAGCCTCCAATCATGCTGATATTGATTCTGTTTGACACTCCCCCTCAAGTTAAGAATCGAGATTTTCGATACTTAACTTGCACGATCTTCAGTTTGATTAATAGTTTATACTCGTATTTAGGAGTCCTTCAATTTTTCATTGATAGTTTAGGCTCGTATCATAGAGCTTCTTCAAATCATCATTGATAGTTTAGACTCATATCAAGGAGTTCTTCAATTTAAGTTGACAGTTTTTGCTCGTGTCTTAGGAGCCAATTCTGACAGTTTTTGCTCGTCTTAGGAGCCAATTCCGACAGATTTTGCTCTTGTCTTAGGAGCCTATTTTAAACCATTCTCGGCTCATTCCAGCTCAAACCATGAGCCAATTTCATTTCTTTTTGGAAAACCATTTTCGGCCCTTTCCACAGCTCAAACCATGAGCCAATTTCATTTTTTTTTCCTTCATTGATGGTGCTTCGTTCAGCTTTCCTCCTTTCAACAGTGGCTGAGCGACACCGCTTCATCAGAGACCACCAACAAACCTTTTCATTTTAGCATCTCCATCTTGGAGACTCTCAGTAGTCTGGCAGGATTTCTTCCTCTCCCATCGATTCTCTTTCTCCTTTCTTTTCTCAAAAAATCGTCTGCCAATCGTAGGCCGGTTTAGGGTTTAGGATGTTGCTGCTGCCAGCAATTGATCAAGTTGATCTGCTCACTTGATCAACTTGAAAAGCTGAACTTGCCTCCTGCAGCACACTTGTTGGACATGAGCACTTGATCAACTCTTCTTCACCAACCTTTGTGGCCTTGCTATTACCTCTTTCGTCAGTTTTGCTTCCACATCGTTCATTGTCCGAGGTTCGGTCGGATACCTCCTATCCCCTTCGGCAGGACAGACCCCTCGTTCATTGTCCGAGGTCCGTCGCGCCTCACCGTTCATGTTCGCCGTTCGCTGCTGGTCTGCTTCTCCTCTGTTTGTCCGGTTCGGTTGGACTTCATCTCCCCCTCTGCCGGACAGACCGAGAACTCCTCTCTTCCGGTCGCTCACCAGCTCAATCCCTTCGAATCCCTAAAATCATCCCTCGCCCAATTAATGCTCCTCGACATATGCAAATGGTGTTTCGCGCTCTCCGCCGCGATCGCAACGTCGAAATGGGCGGCGAATCTGCTCTTCAGCCCCTTTTTCTGGATGTACTTGAGCTGGACGTGGGTATTCTGGCCGTGGGCAGCGGCAATTGCGATCGGCGCGTACGACCTCTACAGCCTAAGCAGGCACCTGAAGGGTGAGGCCACGTTGGCGGAGCAGCTCGCCATCGTGACATCGATGCTATCGTGGCTGACGCTGGTGCCGCCGGCGCATTTCAACGGTGGCGGCGTGCGCTGCGGGCTGAGGGAGGCCGGCCGACCGACACCTCGAGGTCATAGTCAAATCAAGGTCAGACTCATCAAATTAACACCATATGGTTGTTCTCTAGCACCACTCTCACTGTCTCCTTCCTCTTCTGCTCGATTTGGTTTGGTTATCTTAACGAATTAATTGCCGTATCATCTCCAGATCGCTCTCCAGATCAGACCGTTGTAACTTCGACCGTTTCTTCTCGTTCGGCATTTGCGGTGCCGGCAGCCCGGTCGCGGTGGTCGCCGATCCTTGAGACTCCTCTGTTCCGTTTTGCCATCTTTCGTTTCATCTCCTCCTGTGGATCCGAGTCACCCTCGAGATGGATCTGGGAGGAGGTTGTCTTCTCTCTCATGGCGGTCGGGTCAAGCTCCATCCGTCGCATTCGCCACCAGAGTACTTCTTCGCCCGATGGATCAATTTTCGTTTTTGATCAAATCAGAGGGATCTCTTCTGGTCCATCTGCAGCAAGACAGAACTCAAGCCAGGTTTTGGAAGTCCCAGCTGAAGTAGAGCAATCAAGAATCCCACCTCAAAGATTGTCTACGACGAGCACGACTCTCTGAATTTTTTTTTTGGATAGGTACATTAACCATTGGTTTTCAAACAAACTAACGAATTACGGATCGTTAGCTACTCTGATACCATCTTGGAAAATATAATGCGGAAAATAAAATACAAACAGAAAATAAAAGAACAATGAAACTGAAGACTACATTGTGAATGTTTTTACTTTTTTTTAATTTTACAATGAACAAGTCCACCACCATTATATAGGGTCAGCTTGTGGTCTAGTTATGGAATACAATCAATGCCCTTAATCTACCTCCAATTAGTGTTTAATGTGATTTTGTCTAATTGCATATCAATCATGTCTCTGATTGATTCTTGATTGCTAATTTAGTCTTGATAGCCTCCAATCATGCTGATATTGATTCTGTTTGACAAATAGAACCACAAGCAGGGGCCAACCTAATTTTTGGGGGGGTGGGACCCACTAAAGAGATAAGAAATTGTGGGGTGAATTACTCTTGGATTGATAGACTATTGGAAAATAATGGTTTAACATTTGGATTAGTTATCCTTTTTAACAAAAGTGTCCCAGACATGAAGATATTTTCTTCCGAAAATTCAAATTTTAGTCATGAATAGAATTCGTGACTGGTGCAAAATATAAAAAAATATATACCCCTCCGTCCTATAAAAATATGTGCAATGAATATGGCATAAAAATTAAGACAAAATTGGTAAAATAGGAGAGATGATGAGAATGGTATGGTAAAGTAAGAGAGATGAGTAGAATTGTAGTTAAAGTAGTGTAGTGGATATTAAATTAATTTAACTTTTAAAAAATGGAATGCACATATTTTTATGGGATGAGTGAAAATAGAAAGTGTACATATTTTTATGGGACGAGGGAGTATATATTATCTCCCTCCACCAAAATTAGACTAATTTTTAAAATGAAAAGTTTTTAAACCAATTATAACTCTATATATCATTTTAAATATGGACTCTACAATGTATTAACACTACATCTACCACATTTTTCCTCCCTCTTCCTTACTCGTATAAAAATCTGTGTCATTTACAATTTTATCTTTTTTTATTATCTTTTTTTTTTTTTTTTAGTATGTAAACGATTGGCAGTGAAACAATGTTGGTTAAATGATAACTTATTTTAATACTCTCCGTACTTCCAATTTGAGATAGTTGGGTTATTTAATTTTAGAGTAAAAGACCAAAATTGATTCTGAACATATGACCACTTTATCATTTTGGTCTTAAACTTTATCTTTTGAATTTTTTGGTCATGTACATTTGAAATCGGATCACAATTGGTCCTTCGTTAACAATTCCGTTAATATTTAACGGTCAGCGATTTTAATTACAATTTTGACTAACTTAAACCTTTTTTAATTATTTAATCATCAAAATTATTATTTTTAAATAAGATCATAAATTATTTCTTCTTCCCTCAAATAATTTATTGCTACATTCTTCCTCGTTTTTGTTGTTTTCCGATTGCTTCGATCGCTTGAGCTCCCGTCATCGGCGGCTTCTCTGAATTTATAATGACCAATCTTCTATTAGTAAATACGCTTGCTTTTTTTAATTAACGAATCTACAGTTTCTCTGAATTTATTTAATTCTAATAAAAATATGAAGAATCACTAAAGTTTGAAAAGAATGCAAGAGTTATAAAAGAAAACTGCGCAATCAACTCTCGTGGTGAAAAAACCCAGTATTGGCCTGCTTTCCTAAACTCAACACGGAAATTAATTACAGAATAAAAAGAAAATATGTGAAAAAACACTAATGTGGAATCAAAATAACTTTGTCTGATGGTAGAAAGGAAATGAAATAATTGACTTCTCTTATCACGTGATCAAGTCGACTCCGACGGCGTTTGGTCCTCCAACCTCATGCGTGCCGCAGATTCAGTGTTTGGAGCTTCATTTCGCGCCGTTGCAAAGCTAGAATTTTTACGAGGGGCCCAAGTCATTGTTAATAATTATAGGGGTGATGGGGTACGTACTAAACAAGCCCAATAGCAGTGACGGCCCATCAGCCCAAAGCCCAAGGAAGAGTATCAGTTCGGCATTACCAAAGAGTTCGGCCCCAGCCGCATTACCAAAGAGTTCGGCCCCAGCCTACAGCTCGGTAAAAGCCAACCAATCAGTTCGGCATTACCAAAGAGTTCGGCCCCAGCCTACAGCTCGGTAAAAGCCGACCAATCAAGCTCTACTCTCAGATCGGCAAAAGCTGCTCGGCAATAGTTCAGAAGTTCGGTCTCAGTATTCGACCGAACTGGGAGATAGTGGACTCATGCAGAACCTCCACGACCTCCACTACACGATCTATTTAGTGGTGTCAACTCATGCAGGATCTCATGCAGGATAGCGGACCAAACAAAGAGATAGTGGACCCATGCAGGATCTCATGACCTCCACGACATCCACTACCTAGTTAGTGGTGATGCAAGCCACGACCTAGTTAGTGGTGATGCAAGCCACGATCTTAGTTCAATGTATAAATAGAACTTAGATCAGATAGAGGAAGGGCTCTAGACATCAAATAACATATAGCAAGTCTGTATTTGTAAGCTGTAAACCAGATCAAGCAATACAATCTTGCCCTCCTTTCTTCCCGTGGACGTAGATTTACTTCAGTAAATCGAACCACGTAATTCCTTGTGTCGTGATCTATATTCATTACCTGCATTTACTACCATCAAAAATTCGCCCAACCATCACTGGCGCCGTCTGTGGGAAACAGAGAACCAAATTTGTGATAAAGCGAATTTTTGACCCTTTTTCCACCCAAAAAAAAAAAAATGCATACCAGATCACATAACACCCATAATACCGTTCGTGATAACCCTGAGGAAGCTAGTCCAGCCCGCAGGTCTGGAAAACAGCCTCGGGAGAAATCTACTTCCAGTTCTCACGGAGAAGGAACAAGCCGCTCAAAGACTCATCGCACCGAGTCTTCCCAGCAGCCCGATTTGAACGAGGCTGTCAAATTGTTTTTGGCCGAGAAGCAGGAAGAGTTCTTAATTTTCCTGCAAAAGAGCCAAAAGCCGGAGACGAAAACGGTGGATTCTCCCTCCTCATCCAGACATGAAAGTCACTACCGCAGTAGTGCTGTGTCTTCCAGGAAGAAGAATCCTCAACCCCGACATGTTCCTGTTCCTCCTCGGTACCGGAATCACAGGAGAACTCCATCTCCTCCATACCGAAGAGATGTCGGGTTCGCCATGTACGGAGCATTGAAGACTCCGTTCTCGGACGATATCACCCGAACTCCCTTGCCACAGAACTACCGAACTCCGTCGATGACTTATGACGGGTTAGAGAATCCTCATGACTTCCTGGGACGCTATCAGTATAACATGGCGAACCAGGGTCTCAATGAGGTCCATATGTGCAAGCTGTTTCCCGAGCTGCTTATCGGGAACGCAAGAAGGTGGTTCGATAGCCTCCCCCAAGGCAGCATTAGATCTTACCGAGATCTAATGGATGCTTTCCACAGGAGGTTCTTTCAGAAAGCGGAAGCCCGAATCACTTCGGCTCAGCTGCTTTCTATACGTCAAAGTCGCGACGAAAAGATCAGCGACTTTATGACGAGATTCCACAAGGAATGCCTACAAGTAGATGATCTCAATGATCTACTTGTCATTTCGGCATTCCAAAATGGAATCCTGCCCGGAGCTCTCTACAGAAAGCTCGTGGAATGCAGTCCGCAAACAGCTCAAGAGATGTGGGACATTGCGGACCAGTTCTCTCGTGCCGATGAGGCAGACCGTCGCAAACGGTCTTTAGACAGCTCATCCCGAGGAGACAGGAGGAAGCCCGATCATAGCGATCAGGGACATCCTCGCCGAACTCCTTTTGGCGATCAGGGACATCCTCGCCGAACTCCTTTTGAAAGGATTCAAAGGGCTCCGGTGCAAGACCGATTGGGGCCACGTCTCAATCCTGAGAAGCCGCCCGCTCAGTTCGTACCATTGAACAAGTCGAGAGCGGAAATTTTCGAACTGCATTCCGATATGTTCGAAAAACCAAAGCGGATGACGAAATCGGCCGCGCGTCGACCTCAGGATCAATATTGCTCCTTCCATCAAGACCACGGTCACGATACCGAGGAGTGCCGACATTTGGCTGCAGGTATTGATGCTCTTGTGAAAGCAGGGACGTTAAAAAAATACCAAAGCAAGCAGCCGAAAAAGAACAAAAAGCAGAGAGGTGCGAACTGCGCTCCTCAGGATCCGAAAAAGCAACAGGACCCCGAAGACGATGACGAGCTGCAATATGATGGAGTAATCCTGACTATTGATGCTCTCCCTGCCGGGAAGACTAAATCGTCCCTGAAGTCAGAGCGCAGAGGCTTCAATCGAGAGGAGCCAACGCATAAAAGGCTGAAGCAGGACGAAGTGATTACATTTTCAGATGCAGATCCCGTCCCGGCCATCTCTCCTCATCAAGACGCTATTGTCATCCAAGCCGGAGTGGCAAACAAACTGATCCACAGAGTGTTTGTGGATACCGGAGCGTCAGTCAGCATTCTTTTTAAAGAATGTTTCGATAAACTAGAAGTGGATCCAGCTCGGCTCAGTCCGGCTCCACTTCCTCTGAAAAGTTTCGCCCAGGAGGACACCCGCCCTGAAGGTATTATCAGCCTTCCGATCACGGTGGGAAAAGCGCCTACAAGCTCCAGTACGATGATCGAGTTCTTTGTGGTAAAAGCTCGGTCCCCGTACAACATCATCTTGGGAAGAGATTGGCTCAACGCAGTTCGGGCCGTTTGCTCTACTTATCACCTCACCATCAAGATTCCCACTAAAGGTGGGATAGCGGTCATCCGAGGTGATCAAAAGAGAGCAAAAGAGTGTCTGCAGATTGCGCTTAAAAGTGCCGAGCAATCAGATCGGCATCATCAAGCATAGCAATCACAGCAGCCGGAGTCAGAGGCAAGCGAAATGACCGAAGTCACACCAGAGTCGAACTCAATGACCGTTCAGTTATACGAAGATGATCCATCCAGAACGGTCAAGATCGGTTTCGCGGGAACGCCCCTACTCCGGGAAAAGACCATCCAGCTCCTCAAGGAGTACAAAGATGTCTTTGCATGGTCTCCGTTGGACATGACCGGAGTGCCCCCTGAGGTAATCACTCATCGGTTAAATATTGATCCTTCAGTCCGGCCTATAAAACAGAAGCAAAGACTCTTTGCGGCAGAAAGAAATCAAGTCATCCATGACGAAGTCCGCCAATTACTGAAAGCGGATGTATTATTCGAGGTGAAATATCCTTCTTGGGTGGCCAATCCTGTGATGATCAAGAAAAAAGAAGGAGGATGGCGGATGTGCATAGATTTTACCGATCTAAACAAGCACTGTCCTAAAGATTGCTATCCCCTTCCGAACATAGATAAAAAAGTAGAAGCTTTGATCGGCTTCGAAATTTTCTGTTTTCTTGATTTATACAAAGGCTACCACCAAGTTTTAATGGATGAGAATGATGCTTCAAAAACGGCTTTCATTACTGACTTCGGCATCTTTGCTTATAAAAAGATGCCATTCGGTTTAAAGAATGCCGGAGCCACATATCAAAGGATGGTAGATAAGCTCTTTCGGCATTTGATCGGAAAAGAGGTTGAAGTGTATGTTGACGACATAGTCGTCAAAAGCAGAAGCACTTCGGAGTACGAAGACAACCTCAAATCCACCCTCGACGTGCTCAAAAAAGCCAACCTCAAACTCAATCCCCAAAAATGTACCTTTTTGGTAGATTCGGGAAAGTTTCTGGGTTGTTGGGTTTCAAGGGACGGACTCAAAGCAAATCCCTCAAAAGTTCAAGTTGTTCAGAACATGGCGATGCCGAAGTCCATACATGATGTGCAAAGACTAACTGGATGTCTAGCCGCACTGAATAGATTCCTTTCCCAAGCAGCCGAAAAGCAACTACCGTTCTTCAAAGTGTTGAAAAAGGCACCAAAGTTTGAGTGGGGAGCCGAGCAGAAAAAGGCTTTTGACGAGCTCAAAAGTTATTTAGCCAAGCTTCCAATTCTCTCTGCTCCAACAGATGCCGAAGTGATATTCTTATACTTAGCGGCATCAGATCAAACCATTAGCGCGGTGCTTGTACGAGAAGAAGGCCTAAAGCAGCTTCCCATCTACTTTACAAGCCGAGCATTAAGAGGTCCAGAAACAAGGTATCAACCTCTGGAAAAAATTGCTCTGGCGTTAGTAAATGCAGCAAGGAGACTGCGGCCATACTTCTATGCTCACAAGGTATGCGTCTTAACCGATCTGCCACTTCGGCAAGTTTTGACCAAGCCAGAAGCATCAGGCAGAATCGCCAAATGGGCCATAGAGTTGGGAGAACACTCAATAGAATATCTACCTCGGAAAGCCATCAAGGGACAAGCCTTGGCAGATTTTCTTGCAGAAGCAAAGTTCGATCAAGCAATCCCTGTTATTGCCGAACAGAAAAATCCTGCCAATGACGAACTAACACAGCCCCAAGAATCCGAAGTAGAACCGCCGGACTGCTGGAGTGGATTCGTAGATGGAGCTTCGAATAAGACGGGAAGTGGAGCTGGTATTCTACTTATCGCTCCCGACGGACACGAGGTAACTTATTCACTTCGGTTCTTATTCCCAACTACTAATAACGAAGCCGAATACGAAGCCCTCCTTGCCGGACTTCAATTAGCGCAAAGTCTATTTGTCAAATCTCTCAAAATCCATTGTGATTCACAAGTCATAGTGAATCACATGCTGGGTACAAGTGAAGCCCGAGATGAGAGGATGAAAAAATACTTGGACAAAGCGCAAAGCATTAGCCGAAGTTTCTCTTATTTTCGGATAATCCGCATTCCCAGAGCGGAAAACAGCCGAGCAGATACTTTAAGTAAGTTGGCCTCATATCCGAGCTCAAAGGTGGAGGAATTACTACACCGAAGCATTGATGAAGCTGAGGTACATTCAGTAACCAGCTCGCCGAACTGGATGACGCCGATCTTACAGTATCTAGATCAAGGACAACTGCCCGAGGATAAGAGAGAAGCTCGGAAAATCACATGCCGAGCACTTCGGTATGAACTTCATGAAGGAGTCCTATACAGAAAGTCCTACCTTCAACCGTTATTGCGATGTGTAGGACCAGAAGAGACGGACTACATCCTTAGAGAAGTTCATGAAGGATCTTGCGGTAGCCACATCGGAGCTAGAGCTTTAGCTAAAAAAGTTCTGAGATGGGGATATTATTGGCCAACTTTGGTACAAGAAGCAGTGCAGCTCGTCAAGACATGTACGAAGTGCCAAATTCATGCAAATATCCCAAGGATGCCGCAGACCGATCTATGTGCTATGCAAAGCCCTTGGCCTTTTATGCAATGGGGCATAGACATAGTAGGACCACTACCACAAGCTCCTCGGCAAATGAAATTCCTTATCGTTGCCGTGGATTACTTCACGAAGTGGGTGGAGGCTGAACCATTAGCTACGATAACGAGCTCGAAGGCATTGGATTTCGTCTGGAAGAACATAGTGTGCCGATTTGGCATACCCCACATCCTCATTTCGGATAATGGGACTCAGTTCACCGACAAGACATTCAAGAATTGGTGCCAAGAGTTGAATATTCAACAGCGGTTCACTTCGGTCTCCCACCCACAAGCAAACGGACAAACGGAGGTAACAAACCGTATCTTGGTGAAAGGGTTAAAAGCTCGGTTAGAACAAGCCAAAGGACAATGGGTAGAAAATCTCCCTCAAGTCCTATGGTCCTACCGAACTACACCCAAAACCTCCAACGGTGAAACTCCGTACAGTCTGGTGTACGGCACTGAAGCCGTGATTCCGGTTGAGATCGGCGTACCCAGTCCCCGAACTCTAAATTTCTCCTCAGAAATGAATGATGACGGACTGAGAGCCGAACTAGATCTGGCCGAAGAAAGAAGAGAATTGGCCTGCATAAAAGCAGCCAAGTACAAGGAGCAAGTAGCCCGGTATTATAACCAAAGGGTGAAAAAGCTGCAATTTCAAGTGGGAGATCTTGTCTTGAGAAACAACGAAGTAAGCCGAGCAGAAAAGCTGGGCAAACTCGAACCCACATGGGAAGGTCCATATCGGGTGTCAGAAGTCCTCGGCAAAGGGTCTTATAAATTGACTCACATGTCAGGAGAACAAGTACCCCGAACATGGTACATTTCCAACCTCAAGAAGTTCCATTTGTAAGAGACAGTCTAGTCAGTCAGTCTTGTGTCTAGGGGTATGTGCTTTCTTTGTTTTTTACTTGTTTTTCATGTTTGTCTATGTGCATTTTGTTTGTCTATGTGCGTTTTGTTTGTCTATGTGCGTTTTGTCTGTCTATGTGCGTGTCGTCTCTTACAAATGTTACTGAGGTATCTTGTTCTTCGAAGGCTGATCCCCTTTTTAGAACATATATAAGCCAACGATTGTGAGTCCAAGCTTCTAAGGAGGATACAAGACCACAATTCAGCTTAAGAAACAAGCAGTCCGTCTGAAACGAACTGCAACAAAGGGAAAGTCCGATCCACGCGATAAAACTCGCCGAATTAGGACAAGGGAAAGTCCGATCCACGCGATAAAACTCGCCGAATTAGGACAAGGGAAAGTCCGATCCCCAAATTAGGACAAGGGAAAGTCCGATCCGAGCGATAAAACTCGCCAAATTAGGACACAAGCTTAGTCCGGTCAAAGAAATTTACTTCATAAGACCAAAGACGAGTCCGGTCAAAGAAGTTTACTTCATAAGACCAAAGACGAGTCCGGTCAAAGAAGTTTATTTCATAAGACCGAGGACCAAGTCCGGTCAAAGAAGTTTACTTCATAAGACCAAAGACGAGTCCGGTCAAAGAAGCTTACTTCATAAGACCGAGGACGAGTCCGGTCAAAGAAGTTTACTTCATAAGACCGAGGACGAGCACGATGAAATTTTTTCGCTGAGCTGTATATACGCAGTGATAGAAGCGAAATGAAGATTTCATTTATTAAAACTTGTTCGGCATACAACTCCGCTGCCCTACGAGAAGGCGTTACGCCATTACAAAGGACTATTCTACTGTCCCTGGTTGCTAAAGTTGAGCCATCTATTCACAAAATCCTCGTGAAGCCGAGTTCGGGCGTTCCGGGCAGCTGAAGAATAAGCAGGTCGACGAGATGCTCTGATCGACCTACCGCCTCTTCCTTGAGTCCGGGAAGTACTGGCACCTCGGCGGCGAAGAGTCTCTTCACGAAGCATTTGTTGATCTTGCTCACTCATAATCACAGCTCCTCTACGAACTTCAGTCCGTCCTTGTCTTGATGTTTCCGGTTGCTCCTGAGTCCGTTCTCGTCTTGACGTTTCCGGTTGCTCCTGAGTTCGTTGCTGACTTGGAGTAGGGTTTTGAGCAAGTGAATCAGGGGTTTGAGCTGGAGTGCGACCATCTGTTGGCGGGAAAAGCCTAAGGAATCTCTCGATTGAAGGACGCCGGGAAAGAACGATGTCGTACCGAGAAGCCCAGCGCCGCAATGATTTCACAACTTGTTGGCAAGCCGAGCTCTCCAGCGCATTGTTCCTCCGGAGTACATGATATTCCTCCCACAGTTCGTCAACTCGTTCCTGAACTTCAGAGATGGTCATTCCCCCGCGCCTGCAGATGAAATCCTCATACGCAGTCCTCTCAGCGACGGCAGTGTTCAGCTCGGCCTCCAGATCTTTCTTTTCGGATTCTAAGTCCTTATTGTCGGCCTCCAGCTTCACTAAACAAGCCAAGAGTTCGTCATTCTTCATCTGGTCAGCCATGGCTTTTTTCTCAGCTTCGTCTAAAGCGGAAGAGTACAGCCGCTTCCAGTGAAGTACCTCCAGCTCCTTAAGAGTTAAGAATACAAAGCAGCTATGTCAGTTCGGCATTTCAGTTTACTGAGCAGGTAGTAAACCACAACAGGAGTAAAAGAGAGTACGAAAAGCTATACGAAGACACAAGTGCAGAAAGAAGAATTTTTTCATTCATAAGAAAAAATTTTTACACAAGGAGGGCCTCAAGGCCATTTTACAACAAGGAAGAAACTAAACTAAGAGAAGGGAGACGAAATCATACTCCGCCAGCTTCGTCTCCGGCTCCTCGGTTAGGTTCAGCTTCCTTCTCCTTGTCTGCCTCAGCTTCAGCCTCGGCCTCCCTGCTCCCCCCAGCCTGCTCGGTGCCCCCATCACCGATCAGCAGCACCTCTTGCTCGGCCTGCCTGTCTCCGGTCTGCTGATCAAGCTGCTCGGTCTCACCCTCTCCGTGGAAAATTGGAGCGGGTGAAACTGGCCCTAAGGAGGCAAAGATAGCCTCCATATTCTCGTCCCGGTCAGCTCGGCAACTACGAACTCGGTCAGCAGAAAGCAGGACCGAGGACGAAGCAAGCTCCTCAAGGAGCGGCAGACTCTGGAGACGAGCTGCTATCTCTCGGCCGTACAGCGGCAGGACGACTTCGGGCCCCTGCTCGGCATTATCGGTCATCAGTTTCAGCAGATCACCGACAAAGGCCGAAAATTGATTGCTCAGAAAGAGTTTCTCCGCGAAAGCACGGAGAACCTCCCCTTGGCCAACCACGGCGGCAGCATCCCTCCGTTTCGTCTGCTCTCGCTGGATGACGAGCTGGTTTTTGGCAAACTGGGCTTCATCCTGGGCCGAGATCCTAGCAGCTCTGGCCTTCTCAAAGTCTGCCTTAGCCTGTTCGGCCTGGTGACGAGCAGCCGCCAACTTCCTCTGCATCTCAGCATAATCGTTGGACGCTTTGGAGAGTTCAACGGCGACGAGCTTGGAGAGCATATCGTTCCTCTGAAAATGGAAAAAGGAAAAAGTCAACCGAGGGGCCACAAAAAATACAGGAAAAAAGCAAGGCCAGAAAATCAAGAAGAGAATTCACCTCGGCGAAGTCCGTGGGCCATAAAAATGGCTCACAGATATGTTCCGAAGGAGGCGCCAAGACCACGTCTTTCTCTGGCGCTCTTGGGGGCTTCTGGGTCTTCCCCTTCCCCTTTGCCGAAGTGGACTCCGGCTTTTTTGGATCCGAAGAAGAGGTCTTTTGCCTCTTCGGATTCTTCTCGGCATCAGGCGCCGAGCTGGTAGCCTTCTGTTTCTCCGACTCCTTAAGCTCGGAGGATTTGCGGCTAATCTTATTTAGCAAGTTCACTGCCAAAAAGCAAGAAAGCAAGGTTAGTTTTCGCCACAAAAGCAGTAAGGCACAAAAAAGAAGTCCTCACCCTCAGTCTCTTCGTCCGAAGACGAGGAGTCGAACACGAAGTCGCCCTTGACGAGCTCAGACTCCAGGTACTGCTTCCTAATCATAGGAATCTTATTGAGCTCGCCCTCGAGCTCGTTCAACGGTTCTAACCGAGGATGAGGAATCACGGACTTCGGCCCTCTCCAGGGAAAGCCCGGAGCCGCTGTCCTATTATAAAAAAAGAAGCGATGTTGCCACTTTGGCCACTTGGTTTTGCAGAAGGCCCTAAAGGGCTGTAAAGGGATCAAGTAAAACCAAGATCCCTTCCTCTTAAACTGGAAGAAATTAAGGATTGCCCTCAGAGACAGATCCTTATCTAGCCTACGCAGTTCGGCAGCAAAGGCCGATAAGTGCCTCCAAGAGTTCGGAGTCACCTGACCTAAAGGGAGTTGAAAAAAATCTAGCAGCTCTACAAAGGCAGGGGGAAGAGGGAAACGAAGCCCGCATTCCAAGCCGGCTTCATAAACGGTGGCGTAACCCTCCGGCGGCGAGTCAGCCCTATGAAGGTCGTCGGGAATCGCAACCTTCCCCCCAGGAAAAAAATATTTTTCGTGTAAGGATATCACAGTATCCTTACTCAAGATGCTGTGAAAATACTCTACGGTCTTCTCCCCGGATTCTTTCCGGCTAGAAGACCCCTTACCCCCTTTCCTACCGCTACCTGACTCAGAAGAAGAAGAAGAAGACATGGTTCTTACTCTTTGAAAGTCTGAAGAAATTCTGAAGAAATTCTTGAAAGTGGAAGGAAATTTTTACGCAAAAGAGAGAGAATGCAGAAGAAGCAATAGCAAAAGTGTTCAAATGATGAAGAAAGGACGTATTTATCAGATTCGGAGAAGATTTCAAAATCATCGCACCGTTTCGAATCCCACCTTTTCAGGATTCAACGGCCGGATTTTACTGTCGCATTTAATGCAGTCACGCGCAAGGCACGTCCCCTGACGTCAGCCTCCCCCGTACCTTTATCCAGAATGCCGAAGTGACTCGCTTCGCCGAAGTGAT
Organism: Salvia splendens; assembly: GCF_004379255.2. Classification (NCBI taxonomy): domain Eukaryota; kingdom Viridiplantae; phylum Streptophyta; class Magnoliopsida; order Lamiales; family Lamiaceae; genus Salvia; species Salvia splendens. Next base: position 9,362,998 of record NC_056050.1, on the reverse strand, counting down.
TCACTTCGCTTTTCGGGGGGGGTAGTGATGGGGTACGTACTAAACAAGCCCAATAGCAGTGACGGCCCATCAGCCCAAAGCCCAAGGAAGAGTATCAGTTCGGCATTACCAAAGAGTTCGGCCCCAGCCGCATTACCAAAGAGTTCGGCCCCAGCCTACAGCTCGGTAAAAGCCAACCAATCAGTTCGGCATTACCAAAGAGTTCGGCCCCAGCCTACAGCTCGGTAAAAGCCGACCAATCAAGCTCTACTCTCAGATCGGCAAAAGCTGCTCGGCAATAGTTCAGAAGTTCGGTCTCAGTATTCGACCGAACTGGGAGATAGTGGACTCATGCAGAACCTCCACGACCTCCACTACACGATCTATTTAGTGGTGTCAACTCATGCAGGATCTCATGCAGGATAGCGGACCAAACAAAGAGATAGTGGACCCATGCAGGATCTCATGACCTCCACGACATCCACTACCTAGTTAGTGGTGATGCAAGCCACGATCTTAGTTCAATGTATAAATAGAACTTAGATCAGATAGAGGAAGGGCTCTAGACATCAAATAACATATAGCAAGTCTGTATTTGTAAGCTGTAAACCAGATCAAGCAATACAATCTTGCCCTCTTTTCTTCCCGTGGACGTAGATTTACTTCAGTAAATCGAACCACGTAATTCCTTGTGTCGTGATCTATATTCATTACCTGCATTTACTACCATCAAAAATTCGCCCAACCATCAAGGGGTCATTGTTAATAATTATAGGGGTCATTCGATGTTGGTGATGTCGAAATTCAGAAAGCTCGAAATAATTAATATTTAATACTTTCAATTTTTATTTAAGTTTAATATAGATGAAAACAATTTTTAATTATGAAGTGACAAAGATTTAAAATTAAGCTAATTATTGGTGTAAAAGAGAACAAATAGAAAAGCTAATAGAATTGAAATATACACATTATAGTGTAGAAAGAAAAGAGGAACAAATAGAAAAGCTAATAGAATTGGAATATACTCCTTCTGCCCCTGAAATTTTATCACATTTTTCCATTTTCGTCCGTCCCACAAAATTTGTCATATTTCACTTTTTACCATTTTTTATAGTAGTCCCCACATTCCACTAACTTATTATCACTCACATTTTATTATAGAACTAATACTTTAAAAGTATGACCCACGTCCTACCAACTTCTCCAACCAACTTTCTATTACATTTCTTAAAACCCGTATCCAGTAAAACTGTGACAAAATTTGGGGACAGAGGGAGTACACATTACGTTGTATAAGTAGAAAGAAAAGAGAAAAAAAACTAGTAGAAAGAAAAGAGGGAAGAGAAATATGTGGCCACTTGGATTCGAACTCACATCCTACCAACTCCAACCAAGCTATAGATATTACATAACAATGGTGCTCAATATAAATTACGTATATTGGTAATAACAAAATTCATGGGGGGACCAGGCCCCTCGGCCCAACGTGGCTTCGCCACTGATTTCGCATGTTTAATTTGTTAAATTTTTTACACATTGGTTAAAAACCATCTATCTGTGACTAAGCTTATCTCTTGTTCGATCGAATTTTTGTAAAAAGTTAGGTCTGTGACAGTGTATCTTAGTTCGCCTGCATAATGTAAAAATTAGAATGTACTCCCTCCCAGAGACGGACGTCACAGACCCAGGTGGGGTCGAGTGGGGTCGACCGACGCCACCGCCGGTCCATCGGGCACTGCCGGAGAATGACATAATCAGTGGCGGACGCAGAATTTTTTTTTGCAGGGGCTAGGCTGAATAATTTTATTCAACTTTTGAGTTCATTTTAGTTCAATTTTAGTAAGGATGACTTAAAACGATGACTTAAAACGATCTAAAAATGATCTCTATGTTTTTAAAATCCTGAACTTTGAAAATGAACTTATAACGAACTAAAAATTACTCTCGCGTTATCTAAAAGTGACATTTCTGCACTGAATTCTACATTTTCTATTGATTAAAAACACTACTATGTTACGTATCATTGAAAAGACTCAATAAATATACCAAATGAAAAATCTTTTAGGTTAAAAGATATGGAGTAATATATAACAAATACTCAAATAGATTAAATTAATATTAATTCAATAATTCAATGGACTAATAAAAAATAAAATATCTTTTCGTTTTGACCATTTTATAAAAGTACTTCCTAAATTTCTAATCAAAACAAATTGAGAATGGCACTCTAATTAATATTAAAAACAAATAACTTGTTATATAAGAGATTACAAACATCTAATAGTAAGTGGTAAGCCGTTTAAATATAGAATGCACTCCATTAAGGAAATAAATTTTAAATCTTTTAATAAATATTTCATCAAGTTAAAGAGTAGAATGCTAGATGAAACGTGTCTAACATGCGAGGGAAATAGCGTGAAAAAAGCTTAAAAATTTGCTTCAAATAATAATATTGTAGTATTATTTTATACTCCAATTAAGTAACTTTGGTTTGCTTCTTCTTCATCAAACGATTGGCGGCCATTGTAGATAGTTGATAATTTCTCATTCTCTAATTTCAAATTTCAGCCCCTTCCAATTAATCATTTTTTAATAATTTAATCTTTAATGACACGTTTTGGCAGGGGCTAAACAAGACTTTCAACGAATCTGAAAATAACAGTAATAGATAGAATGATTAAAAATATTTTTGGGAGGGGCTTAAGCCCCTTATCCCTTCTTGTGTCCGCCAATGGACATAATCGATCTTCCACCCATCACAGATACACTTCCGACCCCACGATAACTTGAATTATATCCAATCCTTCAACCTTTTCTAGGAAATAAGAAGAGAGGGAAACAATAGTAGGAAGAATTGAGGTGAGAGATTGGGGAAGTAACACAGCAAATTCAAATATTCTACAGTGGAATGATGAGGAAGACTAAGGTTGCTTTAGTTAGGTTAAAAGGCCAAAAGTTTTGGGCCTATTTTATTATGGGGCTTAAGTTAGTTTTGGTACTGGATTAGTTAATCAAATTTATTTTTAAAATTTTTGCTTTATTAGTTTCATTAGTATTACTATTTTATTTTACTGATTTTTTAAATTAATTAAAAAATATTGAGTACTAAAAATTAGTCATTTTTTATGTACACTAGTATCACACTCGTGCTATGCACGGCCTATTTTATTTTCTACGCACTCTTTTAAACCCTGAGATATTATTATAAAATGAAAAAATATTAACATACATAATCTAAATTTATAAATATGTATAATAAAAATATATTACAAAAAATATAAAATCAAATAACTTAGAGAATTAAAAAAATGCACATAAATATACTGATTAGTGAATTTGGCAAAAGAAATATATCCATGTATTTGTTAATATAATAATAATTTAAATTAAAAAATTTATATTTGTTTTAAGAATATTCATCACTAACAATATCAATAAAATAATAAAATTTACGTTTCAATGAAAAAAGAGTATTGGTATCTATCTTCAATAAACTTCATTTTCACCAATAATTGTCCATAGCACATTCATCATCTTGCTAGCGACATCTTCTCTATCACGCCAATTTGTCTCCGTTTGTTGGCAAGTACTTCGAACAAAAAACAATTATAGATTTTATTATACTGCAACTTTGCTTTAGCACATTTAATAAATGAGTTAATGTGAAATACGACACATTATATTATATAGAGATAGCAACCATAAATATAAAAGAATGGATTAGTTTTTGTAAAAAAATATAAAATCAAACTTTGATAAAAACAAATTGTACACAAAATTGTTGATTAGTTAATTTAGCAAAAAATGATGATTTTTTTAACTTTGTTAATTGCAACTTGGCCCAAAATTTAGTCCAACTAAACACAAAAGTAAACAATTAATAGGAAAGATTTGACGTCAATTTCTTTCCTTCTTTAATTTTCGCCAGCTTTTGACTGCATTACGTGACATTCGTAGAATGGTCATAACTTTCTCCATAGAATTCTGATTTATATGTTCAAGGTACCCACGCGAAGATCTTTCGAAGACGAAGAGAATGGTATATATTAAGCACTGATTGGAGTTTAAACTCGCTGGAAGATGTGCTCGAACAGAGGCTGCTGCACCTTGGCCATTTTTTAACATTTTTCCTATCTTTTTCTATCATTTATCAACAAACACGTAAAAATACAAAAATGTATAATATACGCAATTTAAGAACATAATTTGCATGATTGACATTTTAAACGAGCTAAATCTAGGCCTTAAAAATATGCAAAACCCGTGTTTATCACTCCCCCAAACTTAAATATTTGTTTTCCTCAAACAAAACAAGAGAAAAATTAAATAAGAAACACGGATGTTAAGGACTAGACGTCATAGTTGCCTCAGTATTTATAACTATAAATAAATAGTTCGATACGAATACAAATCAAATCAAGCAAAGCTTATTAGTGCACTTTCATTACTAGCTCGTTGATCACCTTGATGTACATGTACTCACAAGTGTTTAGAAGGGTGTTTATCATTCACTCTCAAACTGTATAAGGTAAAGAATATATGCTCTCAGATCATGCAACATGCAAAGTTTACCATATCCTTGCTCAAAATCTAATCACTCCTCTACTTTTTGTGATTAAAAATAAAAAATCCGAAAGGTCTTTATTTTAGGTTATATAATGTAGGCTCTTTGGTAAGGTGAGGAAATTTTTGGCTAAAAAGTGACTAAACTCAACATAGCAGAAGTGATCAGTTTCTACTACGTCAAACTCAACACCCAATCAACAATTCAAATCTCAGTAAATTCTAGACTTTATCCAGATTTCTTCTCACTTTCCAAATTCTTTTGATTTTTCATCCTTTTCATTCTTTCTTTTTTTTTTCTTTTCTTAATTTTTTTTATTTCTTTTTAAACATCATTTCTCTCTTTTTTTTCTTTTTTTACAACAAATTATCTAATCCAAACCACAAATGTCTATGCAACTCTCACATTTAAACACACTACTTTCTTTCTACCTTATCTCTTCAACTCTTTTCACAAGATGTAAACTAACTTTCCCCGAGAGTGTGTGGATGTATTCCCTTTATTTAGCTTCCAAATAAAAAGGCTTTAAAGGCTCAAAGTTGCTAGCAAGGAAAAATATTTTGAATAAGGTCATAAATTTGGATATTTAGTAGCTAAGAAGGGTGGCCTAACGTCCTATTTTATCATTTAAACACTATGTAGACTTAGGCAGACTGGGATCAAGTTCTAGAAACAAGTACATAAATGCAGATAAATCACACAAGAAAGAAATTTATAGCTCAAATCTCACAGGGTATAAGCATGATTCAAGGCAAACAAGCAATTCATTAATTATAAACCTTTTCATAAAACTATCAAATCAATGTATCAAGTCAACTCAAACAAAAATATAATAGAACTTTGCATCATAGGCAACTCGGTCTAATGTCCCTTCACATGAGTATTTCTAAGTTTTCTATGTTATGCTCATGACAACATTCACCTTGGGTTTTTTTAAAAAAATAAAAACTTAACTAACAAAAACAAACTAATCGAAAAAAAAGCAAAAACAACTAAACTCACGGTCCACCACTTCATCCCCCAAACTTATTCAAAATTACGTTAAGAATAAGTTTGAAAAGTCGGTAGGGACGTGAGTAAACTAAGAAAACAAATTAAACTAAAACAACATTAGAAAAAATATGAAAAATAGATGATACCAATGTTGGGTTGCCTCCCAACAAGCGCTTGGTTAACGTCTTTAGCTTGACGTTCTTTGAAGCTCATAAGTTATCCCTCATTTTTTGGAAATTTCTTTGGGGTGCCTTTTGTACCTACAATTTCGCAATGTGAGCATAGAATGGAGAATATTGCAGTAGGATATAACAAGTAACTTTTGGCATTCCCTCAAACTTAGATCAAATTAAGGCCTAGAATATGCAAATCAAATTATCTACCTTAACATGATCATTTTTCATCCCCAAAATCTTCTCTATCCCTTAATTAATTGCAAAAATTTTCAATAATAAACTAAGATCAAGCAAAACAATTAAGTTCTAAAATATACACAATTCATGGAAGATAAAATAGTCTCACGATACTATGAACATGAACTATGTGCATCAACAATCAAATCAAAGGCGTATTCAAATTTCATCCACAAAAAATCAATCATTCAAGCACACCCAACAATATACTTCCAATAAATCCAAAACTTACAGATTCATCATTCCCCATCAAACTCCAATCCAAACTACCAATATATATCAACAAGGCCATTCATGGAAAAATTCAAGTGGGAGTGTGTGAATTATGTGAGAAAACAAAATAGAAAGTGGGGAACTGGGATCTAGTTTTTTATTTTTATTTTTTTAACAAAAAAAACGAAAAACCAGAAGCAAAAGAAAACAAAATAAAACAAACAGAAAACATTTTAAACTAAAAGAAAGATTTTTTTTAACATTTTTTTTAATTCTAACAGAAAAATTTTCAGCAAACTAAACAGTAAACATAATCCCAGCAGCCGTAACATTTTTATTTTAATTTTTTTTATAACTTTAGCTCTACGGAGAGAAACTTCAGCACTATGGAAGAAAAATAAACTAAACTAGAAAATTAACAAAAAGAAGAGAGTAGTTAACATAGAATTTTATAACTTACCCACGTTTTACGGAGCTTATCTAGTGATGCAGCGGAAGATTGTGCAGACACAGAATTTGACCATGGACACATAAAATTAAACCCACACAAATTATACCTCAGATTATATTCCAGCTTAACCTTGGATTTTTCAGCTTTACTCCTACCTTTCCCATGCAGAGACTTAATTGTGGATCTTCAACAAAATCAGCTTTGTCAGCCACAAAAGGAATTAAAGTTATAGAGAGAGGGGGCTTGAAAGATTTCACCCATTCGTCGAACGTATGAGTATGTTCACTCATCACTTTGAGCATATTGTCGTATCCTTTCTCTTTATCTTCCATAGAATTTGTCAAAGCTTTCATACTAGTGTCCCACCAATCCTTGATTTCAGATATCTCCTCTACACGTCTCTTACTTCTTTCTAAGAATCCACTCATCACGTCTTCAAAGCTCTCACAATCCCATGTCCAAATCAAAAGCCTACTATATAGGGAATAAGGCATTGTTGTGCTCTTTGCTCTCCTCAAGTACCTCGAAAAAAATAAAAAATAATAAAACAAAACAAAACAATAATATTACACTCTAAATTAGTATTATCAACTTTTCTACAATATCAGCTCAAAGCAATAATATTCCCTGGCAACGGCGCCAAAAACTTGATGCACTATTTATTAGCACTAAAAATACTTGCAAGTATATAAGGTAGATCTAGTATAGCTAAAGGTCATTACCGGGATATCGAACACAGGGAATAAGATTGCAACTGTCTATCATATACTAAGCGTCATATACTATTTAGAGATACAGATTTTTGGTTTGATTTATAAACTATACAGAAAGAAATAAATAAATAACTAAAAAACATAAAAATATAAATAACAAATAATACAAAGCAGGCTAAGGAATGTAGAGTTTTAGGAACCATAGTCAAAAGCTAATATCCAAAGGACTTCCTTGAATTACCGTCTCTAGAGTTACTAAGCTATCACAGATGTAAAACTATATCTTCTCTCGAAGCATATAATTTATAGATTGCTATCTATAACCGAAGTCTCCTTCCTAGAACTAAGGCAACAACTCCTGAAAGCTCTTAAGATAAATTTGCTTCATTCAAAGGCTTCAGTCTTTTCTTACCTGGATCTGCAGAGCTCCGCTCCAATGGAAGATGGAAGAATAGTATGTGGAATATGGGATGGAAGAAGTATAGAGATGGAGCGGATTGGAGGCTCTGAGGAAGAAGGCGTAGAGATGGAGAAGGATGAAGCCTCTGAGATGAATATTATGAATTAGGATTTGAGGTATATGTAGGCTTGAAAAGGATTTATAATTGGTAAAAAGCAAGGTAAATTCGAATTCTTCAATTAATAGGAAAGATTTAGCAACAATTTATTTCTTTCCTTAATTACCTCCAGCTTTTGACTGCACTGCGTGGCATTCGTAGAATGACCATAACTTTCTCCACAGAACTCTGATTTATATGTTCAAGGTATCCACGCGAAGCTCTTTCAAAGACAAAGAGAATGGTATATATTAAGCACTGATTAGACTTCAAACTCGCTGGCAGATGTGCTCGAACGAAGGCTGCTGCACCTTGGCCATTTTGAACTTTTTTCCTATCTTTTTCTATCATTTATCAACAAACACGTCAAACTATAAAAATGTATAATATACGCAATTTAAGGACATAATTTGCATGATTGATATTTTAAACAAGATAAATCTAGGCCTTAAAAATATGCAAAACTCGTGTTTATCACGCAGTCATATGCAACTAAAGTGATATCAACCAGCTATAGCCTATAGACATATAACATATTCTTGTGAGTGTAAGAAAGGCTTGGGATAAATTGAGACGATTTTGATTATATTATGCTGGCATATTATGTGTGGATTTTGTTGGGATGAAGTACATTTTGGTATTTTCTAATGCTTATGTTAGAATCAAATCACTTAGAATTCACTAATTACCGGGACCTCTTTTGTTATCGGATCTACACCGAGATATATAACCTCAGTAAGAACAAGACAATTACAAGATATATGTTACAACTAGAACAGTATATAACTAGAACAAGATTTACAGAAAACCCTAGCCTATATTTGGATCTGGAACCGACCGAATATATGAAACTATACTCTGTGAATCTCCTGCACACTTAATACACAAGTTAGTGACACAAGATACAAGATCCTTTCGGATCTAAATCACAAAGGAAATACAAGAACCGAAATGGGACAGAAGATTTAGGATATGGCTCAGGTCGCACACACGACTGCACAGGGCCAAGGACCGCCACAATCTTCACCAACAAATCTCAAGGGAGCACAGTGAAACAATCGAACCCCAAAACCTAGGATTTCTCCGATTACTACAACACAGTAGCCACCTCACACATCAAATGACTCACAACCACAGCCACAAGGCTTCAAGAACACACGAATCCCACGGATTCAAGAAATCAACCGAGAATCTTCCACCAAATAGCCAGAATCGTACTCAACCGTTCGAAACCAAAGAAATCTCCGAATTAATACAAGAGTTGAGAGATGTACACTCGATTCTCACAAAAACAGAGAAAGGAGTCACCAGAGAAGAAGATCGGAAGCCAGTTCAGAGAGAGAGAGAGAGAGAGAAAGGTTCTTAGAGAGAAGCCGGATAGAAAGCATGTAGAGAGAGAAAAGCAAATGAACAGACTGAGTAGCCGAGACGGCTCAGGGAGTGTTTAACACTACAAACAAACGCACCCTAGATCCAACGATCCTCCATCAAGATCCGTGTGAGATGGCATACGTGGCGGCCATCGGAGCGTCCATTTAAGTATTGGGACAAACCCGAATTGGGTCACCAATATACATAAACGGGCCATCAATTAAAACCAGCCCAACTGATTTAAATAGCAAGCCCAAATTGAAGTCCACAATATATCTCACATACTCCACCTTGGACCAAGTTGGGTAAACAGAGGAGAGCCTTGGTCTATGTGTTGCTTCATCACAGTTTACAAGGTTATCTCAAGACACCAAAGAGTCTAAGCTCATTAGTCAAGAGAGTAACCAGGTTGCCTAACAAGACACCAAATGGCAAGCCAATTAGTCAAGTAGGACTTTAGTTACTCTGTGATTTCAATAAGCCAAGGCCTAAAGAATCAGCAAGGTCTTCCCCCAGGGACATGCACATGCACATGCTAACCACATTCAAAATGCAACCTTTTAATACAAGTGAGCGATTTATCAACAGGTAAGCATTTAGTTCTCATATCAGCAGGGTTCTTATCAGTATGCACCTTATGTAACAATATTTCTTGTTTTTCAACCACATCTCTAATGAAATGAAACCTAACATCTATATGCTTAATTCTATCATGAAAAACCAGATTTTTGCATAATTGTATTGCATACTGACTATCAGAATAAATAGCAGGAACAGTTTTCAAGAATTTTAGTTCAAAAAGAACTCCCTTTAACCAAATTGCTTCCTTCATAGCCTCTATGATGGCTATATATTCTGATTCAGTAGTGGAGCGGGCTACTATATGTTGCAATTGGGATTTTCAGCTTATACAAGATCCACAAACTGTAAACACATAAGAAGTAGTGGACTTTCTCTTGTCCCTATCATTAGCATAGTTTGAATCCACAAACCACATAGATTTATACCATCATTACACTTTAAAAAACACAGACCATACTTAGAAGTATGTTTCAGATATCTCAGGAGTCATTTCAAGGCCTCCCAGTGCACAGGTCCAAGATTTGACATATATGTTCTTAAGCAAGAAACAGCATAAGCAATATCAGGCCTAATACAACCCATTAAGTACATAACAGAACCTATAGCATTAGCATAAGGGACCTTTTTCATGGCATTAATATCAGATTCAGACTTTAGACACAAATCTTTACTCAACAGAAAATGAGCAGCTAAAGGCACAGAAACAGTTTTAGCAGCAAACATGTTAAACTTTTGCAAAATCTTAAGAACATATGGTTCTTGGTGAAGCACAAGGATAGACTCATTTCTGTTCCTATGGATATTAATACCCAAAATTTTTTGAGCATCACCAAGGTCCTTCATGTCAAAATTATCATATAAAGCAGATTGCACACACTTGATGGATTTAAGGCAGGGTCCCATGATCAGTATATGATCAACATATAGCCAAAGAAAGACATGAACCTTATCAAGATTTTTCACATATAGGCAAGCATCATAGGTACTTCTCACAAACCCAAGTTTTTGCATACAAGAATTAAACTTGATATTCCATTGTTTAGGGATTGCTTTAAACCATATAAGGACTTTTTCAGCAAACACACATGATTAGGATACTTATGATCTACAAACCCCTCAGACTGTTTCATATAGATAGGTTTATCTAAGTCACCATGCAAGAAGGCAGTTTTCACATCCATTTGTTTCAGCTCCCAATCAATATGAGCACACAAAGCAAGCATAAGTCTAACAGTAGTAAATTTCACAAAAGGAGCAAATATTTCAGTATAATCTACCACCTCTTGTTGAGTAAATCCTTTGGCCACAAGTCTGGCCTTGTACCTCAGGCCATCTACCTCATTTTTAATTTTATATAACCACCTGCAATCAACAACAAAAGCACCAGCAGGCAGAGGAACAAGCAGCCAAGTACAATTAATTTTTAAAGATAACATTTCATATGCCATGGCTTTTTGCCATTGACTCCAAAACTTAGATTTAACAGCTTGTTTATTAGACTGAGGCTCATCACCATCAGATTCATGCACATTAAAAGCTAATGTAATCAAGTTGACCAAACCAGTATATCTATTAGGTTCATTAATGTGCCTCCTGATTCTATCTATAAACAGGAGATAATTCCTCAAATCTGGACCAGGGTTAGCAACAGGTAGAGGCTCAACAACTTGTTCATCAGATGAGTCACATCTTGGTTGTCAACAGGTAAGGGTTCAGGCTCTAGGGTCAACAGGTAAGGGTTCAGGCTCAGGGGTGATAGGATTTGAATTCCAGAAATGCTTTACCTCACTTGGAGTATCCTCAGATACCTCCACATCAGTGAGAGTGTCAGTGGACTCCACCTCACTCAGAGGCTCACTATAAGTAGAGATGTAATCTTCAATGATGAAGAATTTCCCTGTCTTAAACCTGCCCCTGATTCCTCTCCAACAAGTGTTGACTCATATTCCAAATCCTACAACCCTTTACACCCTCAGGATATCCAAGAAACAACCCTTTGTTGGATCTGGGGTCCAGCTTATGAACAAAGGCACTGCAACCAAAAACTCTCAAATGAGATAAGGAATTTTTTCTACCAGTGAAAATAGACTCTGGACACTTTCCCTTTAGGGGAACAGAATGAGACCTATTGATAAGGCAGGCTGAGGTCAGTAAGGCTTCACCCCAAAAATTTTTAGACAAACCACTTTTAGACAAAAGACACCTAACTTTTTATAGAAGGGTTCTGTTCATCCTTTCAGCAACTCCATTTTGCTGAGGGGTATAAGGGGTAGTCTTGTGTCTTTTAATTCCATATTGAGAACACATAGAATTCATTTGGGAATTACAAAGCACAAGACCATTATCTGTCTTGATCACCTTAATGGTTTTTCCAGTTTGATTTTCAACGAAATTTTTCCATGTTAAAAATTTTTCAAAGACCTCAGACTTGTTTTTCCTTAAAAAACACAAAACTTTCCTGTAAAAATCATCAATTATAGCTACCCTAATATTCAAAATTTTGATCACTCGTACCTATAAACAGGATTCAAATCACAAAATTATTTCATTTAATTCATAAAACAAGAAAAAAATATCACAAGTAGAATTCGATTTCGATTCTGTGAACGAGTTCCACGACTCAGTAAACGAGTTACCGAGTCCGCCAGACATGAAGCTGCCCATGAGCGACCGGCTGCAGGAGAAGCTGGCCCGCGACATCTCGGAGTCATCGCTGAAAATGGCGGACTCGTGCGCCGCTGCGAAGGATCTCATCCTCCTCGCGAAAGACCACCTCCAGAACTTGCAGGCGGCAACATCGCCACCCACCGTCTCCCGCAGAAGCAACTCAAGAAAGCGATAATGAAAAGGCTCGACTCCCTTAAGGGAATGGAGCGCAGCTCAGAGCCTGGCTTCAGTAGTCAGGCTCCTGACAGAAGTGAGGGCGACGACGACCGCGATGGTGTGGGCGCTGATGACTCTGATTGCTATCCCGCATCCTGGTCGGAAGGGGGAGTCCGGTCGGAGGGATCTGATATTCCGAATCAAGCTGACCCAGATTGACAGTTTAGAGCATCCACAATGGCGGCGAGCGGACCGGCTAGCTCCGGGAGAAGAGTTTTCTTCACGCAATGCTCGTGAGCATGCGAGCCAATTTGAATGTCGTCGCGGCACGGTCGGGCGACGGAGGCAGCGGCGACGGAGGGGATGAGGAGTGAAACGGAGTCGGGTTTTTTTTATTAATGTAATTTTATTTTAACTTAATGTAATTTTTTAAAATTAATATACTTTTTTAATTTTAATAATATAATTTAATTTTCCCTTATCTGTGTCGTAAATTTAATTCCGTATTTTGTTTAATTGTTAATTATTTGTTTTATATAATTTTGAGTGATGTGGCTAGGCTATTGCTGGGCTATTTGCTTGTTTTGAAGACGTGGCAGGATGATTTTTGGTGCTGATGATGTGGCAGGAAGAGTTTGTGGCTAGGCTATGGCTAGACTATTCTTATTGTGGATGCTCTTAAGCTTCTGGGAGAAGTGTGACGTGTCGGATGTCCGTACGATGACGAAGAGGCTGGAGGAGGTGGTGGATGACATGGCAGCTGAGCTGGACGACATGTTTAGAAGGCTGATTAGGACGAGTGCCTCGCTTCTAAACATAATTACCGCTTAATTAATTAATTTATTGGGGGCTAATAATGACATCCAACTTAGGGCTTGGCTATCAGTTAATTTATATATCCACTTAGAAATTGGATTTAGTGATGACACTATATGTATAGTATCATCCCATATTTTTTATTTTTTATGTATAGAATAAATAAAATTTTATTTATTCTTTGATTTTTGATTACGTGATGGGTTGTGTATATTGTGATCAATGAACATCCGGCGTTTTTCAGTAAATTTACGAACTTACAATTAGAATTTTTTTTATTGAGTTTTTTTGATAACACTAAATTTAACCGCGAATGTACGGTGCAAATAATATAGTAGTATTATTTAGTCGGGTATGTCACGTTGTTAACCTCTTAAGTTGTGAACTTTGTTAATTCGTTAACGCAGTGTATTAAAAATGTTAACTCAATGACATTAAAATGTAAACACATAATTTCGTTGACATTTACTTTGTTGACATTTTGTGTTGATAATTTAAAGTCATCATATTGACATTTTTAATACACTGCGTTGATGAGTTAGCAGATTTAACAACTTAAAAAGTTAGCAATATAACACACCACGATATAAACCTAAGTAGTAGGAGTATAACTTTAACTAATTTATACTCCCTCTACCGATTGTTACTATCCAAAATGTCTAAGATATTGGATTGCAAAGAACCTACATCTTCTAATAAATCAAACTATAAAATATAGTATATCCTAACATAATAATATTCACCAATTTCTCACGCAAACGCTATTAGATGCGGATATAGTTTCTTAGAAGAACTATTCAATCGACAACCAACATCCAACCTGAACTTACAATCATATTGTTTGATTGATTTGCACTTAACCATATAATAAAACATTTAGTTCCTCAGATGTTACCTACTACTATAAAATTTGATTTGTTTATTCTCTAAAATTGATTGCTTAGTTACAGCTCTGAATTCAATTATTGTTGCCAAAATTAGTATCTTGAAAAATACTAACTGCATCATATATTTAATTGCTGCTAAGATACAAACTTTAAGTAAGACATGAATTCAATTTGCAAGAGGATTTCAATAAATAGAGTTGGATTGAGATCACAAATCACAAACATTACAGTTTGAAGACCAATTCAACTAAAGGATCATAAATTATGTCTAGCCTTAGCATACCAATAATGATCCTCCCCGGCTTAGAGAGGACGAGACGTTCAAATGCGATACATTTCTCTCGTACTGCACCAGCCTCTCGCATCCGAGTTTCTTGCTCGATAGAGGTAGATGCTGATCAAACCCGACGTTGTGGAAACTACCAGCCTTCTCTTTGGGATTTAGTTATATTCAGTCTGTTAACACTTCATATAAGGTATCATTCATCTTTTCTAAATATACTTATTCAGTTGCAAATTATATTCATTCATTGTCAGCATTATGTATATGTATTTCCATAGGGGGAAAAGCATTTGAAAAGGCAAGAAGAGCTGATTTTGCAAGTGAAGATGTTGCTAAAGGAAAAAATGAAGCATGTCCAACAGTTGGAGTTGATTGATGACTTGAAATATTTGGGACTGTCTTATTTTTTTCAAAGATGAGATAAATCAGATGTTAGATTGTATATATGATGATGAGGCCAAATGTTTCCATGACAATGGAAGTGATTTGTATTTCACAGCTCTTGGATTCAGACTCCTTAGACAACATGGTTTTATTATTTCCCAAGGTAAATAAGACATGCTAGGAATTGACTTCTTTGATTGCTAATCTTCTTGTGTCTCACTTGCACAAGTATTTAATCGTTTCAAGAACGAGAAGGGTCGTGAATTCAAGGAAAGCCTTGCTCGCGATACAAAAGGAATGTTACAACTTTACGAAGCATCATTCCTTTTGACGGAAGGTGAAGACACGTTGGAGCTAGCAAGACAGTTTTCCAGAATATGTCTGCAGAAAAAACTTGTTAGTGAGGAAATGGACGATAATCAGTTATCGTTGATGGGGTACGTACTAAACAAGCCCAATAGCAGTGACAGCTCGGCCAGCCCAAAGCCCAAGAGTTCAGTTCGGCATTACCAAAGAGTTCGGCCTCAGCCTACAGCTCGGTAAAAGCCAACCAATCAAGCTCTGCTCTCAGGTCGGCATCAAGCTCTACTCTCAGATCGGCAACCAAAGCAGTTCGGTCTCGGTATTCGACCGAACAAGGAGTTAGTGGACCCATACCGGATGTCCAACACACCCACTACCACGTGATGTCAGTTCAGGCCACGATCGTAGGCCATGACCTACGCTTCACCCACGATCTTAGGCCATAACCTACACGACATCCACGACTTAGGGTGGTGACGCAAGCCATGATCTGAGTTCATTATATAAATAGAACTTAGATCTGATAGAAGAGGTTAGAATCTCTCTAGAGAAACAATCATATAGCAAGTCTGTGTTGTAAGCTGTATTTGGCAGATCAAGCAATACAAACCTGCCCCCATTTCTCCCCGTGGACGTAGATTTACCTCAGTAAATCGAACCACGTTAAATTCTCTGTGTCGTGATTTATTTTTACGAGCATTTATCATCATCAATAATTCGCGGAATCATCACTGGCGCCGTCTGTGGGAAACGAAGAACAAAATTTGTGATAAAGCGAATTTTTGATCCATTTTTTCCACCCAAAAAATGCATACCAGATCGCAGAATACCCGCATTCCTGCCCGTGAGAACCCGGAGGAAGCCAATCCATCCCATAGGTCTGGAAAACAGCCTAGGGATAAATCCACCACCAGTTCTCATGGCGAAGGAACAGGCCGCTCCAAAAATCGTCCCACTGAGTCTTCCCAGCAGCCTGATCTGAATGAGGCTGTCAAGCTGTTCTTGGCTGAGAAGCAGGATGAGTTCTTAGCCTTCCTGCAAAAGAGCCAAGAGCCGAAGACGAAAACGGAGGATTCTCCTTCCTCATCCAGACATGAAAGTCACTACCGCAGTAGTGCCGTGTCTTCCAGGAAGAAGAATCCTCAACCCCGACATATTCCTGATCTTCCTCGGTACCGGAATCACAGGAGAACTCAATCTCCTCCATACCGACGAGATATCGGATTCGCCGTGTACGGAGCACTGAAGACTCCGTTCTCGGACGACATCACCCGAACTCCCCTACCACAGAACTACCGAACTCCGTCGATGACTTACGACGGGCTCGTGGACCCTCACGATTTCCTGGGGCGCTATCAATATAACATGGCGAACCAGGGTCTCAACGAGGTCCACATGTGCAAGCTATTTCCCGAGCTGCTCATCGGGAACGCGAGAAGGTGGTTCGATAGCCTCCCCCAGGGCAGCATCAGATCTTACCGAGATCTAATGGATGCCTTCCACAGGAGGTTCTTTCAGAAAGCGGAAGCCCGAATCACTTCGGCTCAGCTGCTTTCCATTCGTCAAGGTCGCGACGAAAAAATCAGCGACTTTATGACAAGATTCCACAAGGAATGCCTGCAAGTGGACGATCTCAACGATCTGCTTGTCATCTCGGCATTCCAAAATGGAATCCTGCCCGGAGCTCTCTACAGGAAGCTCGTTGAGTGCGGTCCGCAGACAGCTCAGGAAATGTGGGACATTGCGGACCAGTACTCCCGAGCCGATGAGGCAGACCGTCGCAAACGGTCGTTAGACAGCTCATCGTCCCGAGGAGACAGGAGGAAGCCCGATCATAGCGATCAGGGACATCCTCGCCGAACTCCTTTTGGCGATCAGGGACATCCTCGCCGAACTCCTTTTGAAAGGATTCAAAGGACTCCGGTGCAAGACAGATTGGGACCCCGTCTCAATCCCGAGAAGCCGCCCGCTCAGTTCGTACCGCTGAACAAGCCGAGAGCGGAAATTTTCGAACTACACTCCGACCTGTTCGAAAAGCCAAAGCGGATGACGAAATCTGCCGCGCGCCGACCCCAGGATAACTACTGCTCCTACCATCAAGACCACGGTCACGATACCGAGGAGTGCAGAAACTTGGCTGCAGGTATCGATGTTCTTGTGAGGGCAGGGACATTGAAAAAATACCAAAGCAAGCAGTCAAAGAAGAATAAGAAGCAGAGAGGTGCGAACTGCGCTCCTCAGGATCCGAAAAGGCAGCCGGATCCCGAAGACGATGACGAGCCGCAATATGATGGAGTAATCCTGACTATTGACGCTCTCCCTGCCGGGAAGACCAAGTCGTCCCTGAAGTCAGAGCGCAGGGGCTCCAATCGAGAGGAGCCAACGCATAAAAGGCTGAAGCAGGACGAAGTGATTACGTTCTCGGATGCTGATCCCGTCCCGGCCATCTCTCCTCACCAAGACGCCATTGTCATCCAAGCCGGAGTGGCAAACAAACTGATCCACAGGGTGTTTGTGGATACAGGAGCGTCAGTCAGCATTCTTTTTAAAGAGTGCTTCGACAAACTAGAAGTGGACCCAGCTCGGCTCAGCCCGGCTCCGCTTCCCCTGAAGAGCTTCGCCCAGGAGGACACCCGCCCTGAAGGTATTATCAGCCTTCCGATCACGGTGGGGAAAGCGCCTACTAGCTCCAGTACGATGATTGAGTTTTTCGTGGTAAAAGCTCGGTCCCCGTACAACGTCATCCTGGGAAGAGACTGGCTCAACACAGTTCGGGCCGTTTGCTCCACCTATCACCTCACCATCAAGATCCCTACTAAAGGAGGGATAGCGGTCATCCGAGGTGACCAAAAAAGAGCAAAGGAATGCCTGCAAATTGCGCTTAGAAGTGCCGAGCAGTCAGATCGGCACCACCAAGCATAGCAATCACAGCAGCCGGAGTCAGAGGCGATGACCGAAGTCATACCGGAGCCGAACTCGATGACAGTTCAGCTGTACGAAGACGATCCATCCAGAACGGTTAAGATCGGCTTCGCGGGAACGCCTCTACTTCGGGAAAAAACCATCCAGCTCCTCAAGGAGTACAAAGACGTCTTTGCATGGTCTCCGTTGGACATGACCGGAGTGCCCCCCGAGGTAATCACTCATCGTTTAAATATTGATCCTTCGGTCCGGCCGATAAAACAGAAGCAAAGACTCTTTGCGGCAGAACGAAGTCAAGTCATCCATGACGAAGTCCGTCAATTATTGAAGGCGGATGTGTTATTCGAAGTGAAGTATCCTTCGTGGGTGGCCAATCCTGTCATGATCAAGAAAAAGGAAGGAGGATGGCGGATGTGCATAGATTTCACCGATCTAAATAAGCACTGTCCCAAAGATTGCTATCCCCTTCCGAACATAGATAAAAAAGTAGAAGCTCTGATAGGCTTTGAAATTTTTTGTTTTCTTGATCTATACAAAGGATACCATCAGGTTTTAATGGATGAGATTGACGCTTCAAAAACGGCCTTCATTACTGATTTCGGCATTTTCGCTTATAAAAAGATGCCATTCGGTTTAAAGAATGCCGGAGCCACTTATCAAAGGATGGTAGACAAGCTTTTTCGGCACCTGATTGGAAAGGAAGTCGAAGTATATGTTGACGATATAGTCGTCAAGAGCAAAAGCACCTCGGAGTACGAGCACAACCTCAAGTCCACTCTCAACGTGCTCAAGAAAGCCAACCTCAAACTTAATCCCCAAAAGTGTACCTTTTTGGTAGATTCGGGAAAGTTTCTGGGTTGTTGGGTTTCAAAAGACGGACTCAAGGCAAACCCCTCAAAAGTTCAAGTCGTTCAGAACATGGCAATGCCGAAGTCCATACATGACGTGCAAAGGCTAACCGGATGTCTAGCCGCACTGAGTCGATTCCTTTCCCAAGCAGCCGAAAAGCAACTGCCGTTCTTCAAGGTGTTGAAAAAGGCACCAAAGTTCGAGTGGGGAGCCGAGCAGAAAAAGGCCTTTGACGAGCTCAAAAGTTATCTAGCCGAGCTTCCTATTCTCTCTGCTCCAGCCGAAGCCGAAGTACTATTCTTATACTTAGCGGCATCGGATCAAACCATCAGCGCGGTGCTTGTACGAGAAGAAGGCCTAAAGCAGTTTCCCATCTACTTTACAAGCCGAGCATTAAGAGGTCCAGAAACAAGGTATCAACCTCTGGAAAAAATTGCTCTGGCGTTAGTAAATGCAGCAAGGAGACTGCGGCCATACTTCTATGCTCACAAGGTATGCGTCTTAACCGATCTACCTCTTCGGCAAGTTTTGACCAAGCCAGAAGCATCGGGCAGAATCGCCAAGTGGGCTATAGAGTTGGGAGAGCACACAATTGAATATCTACCTCGGAAAGCCATCAAGGGACAAGCCTTGGCAGATTTTCTTGCAGAAGCGAAGTTCGATCAAGCAATTCCTATTATTGCCGAACAGAAGAATTCTGCCAATGCCGAACTAGCACAACCCTTGGAATCCGAAGTAGAGCCGCCGGACTGCTGGAGCGGATTCGTAGATGGAGCTTCAAACAAGATGGGAAGTGGAGCTGGTATTTTACTTGTCGCTCCCGACGGACACGAGGTAACCTACTCACTTCGTTTCCTATTCCCCACTACTAATAATGAAGCCGAGTACGAAGCCCTCCTGGCCGGACTCCAGTTAGCGCAAAGTCTACTCGTCAAATCTCTCAAAGTCCATTGTGATTCACAAGTCATAGTAAATCACATGTTGGGTACAAGTGAAGCCCGTGACGAGAGAATGAAGAAGTATTTGGACAAAGCGCAAAGCATCAGCCGAAGTTTCTCCTATTTTCGGATAATCCGCATTCCCAGAGCGGAAAATAGCCGAGCAGATACCTTAAGTAAGTTGGCCTCAGATCCGAGCTCAAAGGCGGAAGAATTAATGCATCGAAGCATTGATGAAGCCGAGGTACATTCTGTATCCAGCTCGCCGAACTGGATGACGCCGATCTTGCAGTATCTGGATCAAGGACAATTGCCCGAGGATAAGAGAGAAGCTCGGAAGATCACGTGCCGAGCTCTTCGGTACGAACTTCATGAAGGAGTCCTCTTTAGAAAGTCTTACCTCCAGCCGTTATTGCGGTGCGTAGGACCAGAAGAGACGGACTACATCCTCAGAGAAGTTCATGAAGGATCGTGCGGTAGCCACATCGGAGCCAGAGCTTTAGCTAAAAAAGTTCTGAGATGGGGATATTATTGGCCAACCATGGTACAAGAGGCAGTGCAGCTCGTCAAGAAGTGTACGAAGTGCCAAATTCATGCAAATGTCCCAAGGATGCCGCAGACCGATCTATACACTATGCAAAGCCCTTGGCCTTTCATGCAATGGGGCATAGACATAGTGGGACCACTTCCTCAAGCTCCTCGGCAAATGAAATTCCTTATCGTTGCCGTGGACTACTTCACGAAGTGGGTGGAGGCTGAACCATTAGCTACGATAACGAGCTCAAAGGCATTGGACTTCGTCTGGAAGAACATAGTGTGCCGATTTGGCATACCCCACATCCTCATCTCGGATAATGGGACTCAGTTCACCGACAAGACGTTCAAGAATTGGTGCCAAGAGCTGAACATACAACAGCGGTTCACTTCGGTCTCCCATCCCCAAGCAAACGGACAAACGGAAGTAACGAACCGGATTCTGGTGAAAGGGTTGAAAGCTCGGTTAGAACAAGCCAAAGGACAATGGGTAGAAAATCTCCCTCAAGTCCTATGGTCCTACCGAACTACACCCAAAACCTCCAACGGTGAAACTCCGTATAGTCTGGTGTACGGCACTGAAGCCGTAATTCCGGTGGAGATCGGCGTACCCAGTCCCCGAACTCTAAATTTCTCCTCAGAAATGAATGACGACGGACTGAGAGCAGAACTAGATCTCGCCGAAGAAAGAAGAGAATTGGCGTGCATAAAAGCAGCCAAGTATAAGGAGCAAGTAGCCCGGTATTATAACCAAAGGGTGAAAAAGCTTCAATTTCAAGTGGGAGATCTCGTCTTGAGAAACAACGAAGTAAGCCGAGCAGAAAAGCTGGGCAAACTCGAACCCACATGGGAGGGTCCATATCGGTTGTCAGAAGTCCTCGGCAAAGGGTCTTATAAATTGACTCACATGTCAGGAGAACAAGTACCCCGAACATGGCACGTCTCCAACCTCAAGAAGTTCCACTTGTAAGAGACAAGTCCGGTCAGTCCGTCTCGTGTCTAGTTCGGTCATAGGGGTATGTGTTTTTATTTGTTTGTTTTTTACTTGCACCTTTTACTTGTCGTTTTATAAAAAGTTTAAAGTTTTTTCTTTCGTCTTTTTCATTTTTTCTCTATGTGTTTTGTCCCTATGTGCTTGTCGTCTCTTACAAATGGTACCAAGGTATATCGTTCTTTAAAGACTGATCCCCTTTTTAGATCGATTATTAAAGACTATTGTGAGTCCAAGCTTCTAAGGAGGATATAAGACCACAATTCAGCTTAACAAGCAGTCCGTCTGAAACGAACTGCAATAAGCCAACGATTGTGAGTCCAAGCTTCCAAGGAGGATATAAGACCACAATTCAGCTTAAACAAGCAGTTCGTCTGAAACGAGCTGCAACAAGCCCACGATTGCGCGTCAAAGCTTCTAAAGAGGATACAAGACCACAATTCAGCTTAAACAAGCAGTTCGTCTGAAACGAGCTGCAACAAGCCCACGATTGTGTGTCAAAGCTTCTAAAGAGGATACAAGACCACAATTCTGCTTAAGAATCAAGCACTTCGTCTGAAACGAACTGCAACAAAAGTCCGATTCTCGCGATAAAACTTGCCTGAATTAGGACAAGGGAAAGTCCAATCCACGCGATAAAACTCGCCGAATTAGGACGACCAAGTTCGGTCAAAGCAGTTTACCTCATAAGACCGAGGACGACCATGTCTAGTCAAAGAGGTTTACTGCATAAGACCACTTCGGTTAACTGGGAAAGTCCGATCCACGCGATAAAACTCGCCGAATTAGGACAAGGGAAAGTTCGATCCCGGCGACAAAAATCGCAAAATTAGAACACAAACCAAGTCCGGTCAAAGATGTTTATTTCATCAGACCAAAGACGAGTCCGGTCGAAGATGTTTATTTCATCAGACCAAAGACGAGTTCGGTCAAAGGTGTTTATTTCATCAGACCAAAGACGAGTCCGGTCAAAGATGTTTATTTCATCAGACCAAGGACCAAGTCCGGTCAAAGAAGTTTACTTCATAAGACCGAGGACAAGTACGATGAAATTTTTTCGCTAAGCTGTAAATACAGTGTTAGAAGCGAAAACAAAATTTCATTTATCAAATCTTGTTCGGCATACAACTCCGCTACCCTACAAAATGGCGTTACGCTATTACAAAGGACTATTCTACCGTCCAGGGTTGCTGAAGTTAAGCCACCTATCTGCAAAATCCTCTGGAAGCCGAGTTCGGTTGTTCCGAGCAGATGAAGAATAAGCAGGTCGACGAGATGCTATCCTCGACCCAACGCCTCTTCCCCGAGCCCGAGAAGTCCTAACACCTCGGCGATGAAGAGTCTCTGCAATAAGCATCTGCTGATCTTGCTCGCTCATAGTCACAACTCCTCGGCGAATTTCAGTCCGTCCCCGTCTTGACGATTCCGGTTGCTCCTGAGCCCGTTCTCGTCTTGACGTTTCCGGCTGTTCCGGAGTTCGTTGTTGGCTGGGAGTAGGATTTTGAACAAGGGAACCAGAGGTTTGATCTGGAGTGCGAGCATCTGTTGGCACGATATGCCGAAGGAATCTTTCTATGGAGGGGCGCCGAGAAAGAACAATGTCGTACCGAGAAGCCCAGCGCCGTAATGATTTCACAACTTGTTGGCAAGCCGAGCTCTCCAGCGCATTGTTCCTCCGGAGTACAAGATATTCCTCCCACAGTTCGTCAACTCGACTCTGAACATCTGAGATGGTCAATCCCCCGCGCACACGGATGTAATCCTCGTACGCAGTCCTCTCAGCAATGGTCGTATTCAGCTCGGCCTCCAGATCCTTCTTATCGGACTCTAAGTCCTTATTATCGGCCTCCAGCTTCACTAAACGAGCCAGAAGCTCGTCATTCTTCGTCTGATCGGCTATAGCTCTTCTCTCAGCTTCGTCTAAAGCCGAAGAGTACAGCCGTTTCCAGTGAAGTATCTCCATCTCCTTGAGTACAAAGCAGCTATATTAGTTCGGCAGCTGTACCGAGCAGATAGTAAAATACAACAGGAGTAAAGGCGAGTACGCAAAGCTATACGAAGACAAGTGTAGAGAATTTTTCATTCACAAGGAAAATTTTTTACACTAGGGCTTCAAGGCCATTTTACAAGGAAGAAACTAGACTAAGAGAAGGGAGACGAAATCATACTCCGCCAGCTTCGTCTCCGGCTCCTCGGTCTGGTACAGCTTCTTTCTCTTGGGCTACCTCAGCCTCGGCCTCGCTTCCTGCCGGCCTCGCCTCCGCCTCCTGATCGGCTTCCTCCTCCGGATGCCCGGCCCGCTCGACTTCGGCCTCCGGCTCCAGCGGCTCGGCCTCACCCTCTCCGTTGTAAGTCGAAGCGGGTGAAACGGGTCCCACGGAGGCAAAGATAGCCTCCAGGTTCTCGTCCCGATCAGCTCGACAACTCCGGACTCGGTCTGCAGAAAGCAGGACCGAGGATGAAGCGAGCTCCTCAAGGAGCGGCAGATTCTGAAGCCGAGCAGCTATCTCTCGGCTGTACAGAGGCAGCACGACGTCGGGCCCCTGCTCGCCCTTATCGGCAATTAGCCTTACCAGACTACCGACAAAGGCCGAGAACTGGCTGCTCAAAAAGAGTCTCTCCGTGTAGGCACGGAGACCCTCTCCTTGGGCAACCACGGCGGCAGCATCCCTCCGTTTCGTCTGCTCTCGCTGGATGACGAGCTGGTTTTTGGCAAACTGAGCTTCATCCTGGGCCGAAATCCTAGCAGCCCTGGCTTTCTCAAAGTTTGCCTCAGCCTGCTCGGCCCGGTGACAAGCAGCCGCCAATTTCCTCTGCATCTCGGCGTAGTCGTTGGACGCTTTGGAGAGTTCGACGGCGACGAGCTTGGAGAGCATATCATTCCTCTGAAAATGGATAAGGAAAAAAGTTAACAGAGGGCACCAAAAATACAAGACAAGCCAAGCCAAGGAATCAAGAAGACAATTCACCTCGGCGAAGTCCGTGGGCCATAAAAATGGCTCACAGATATGCTCCGAAGGAGGCGCCAAGACCACGTCTTTCTCTGGCGCCCTTGGGGGCTTCTGGGTCTTCCCCTTCTTGCTTGCCGAAGTCGACTCCGGCTTCTTTGGACCCGAAGAGGTCTTTTGCCTCTTCGGATTCTTCTCGGCATCAGGCGCCGAGCTGGTAGCCTTCTCTCTCTCCGGCTCCACAAGCTCGGAGGACTTTCTGATAGCCTTATTCAACATGAACACTGCCAAAAAGCAAGAAAGCAAAGTCAGATTTTCTTCGTTAAAGCAGTAGAGCATAAAGATAAAGAGAAATCCTCACCCTCGGCCTCTTCGTCCGAAGACGAGATGTCGAACACGACGTCGCCCTTGACGAGCTCAGACTCCGTGTATTGTTTCCTAACTATGGGAATCTTGTTGAGCTCGCCATCGAGCTCGTCCAACGGTTCAGGCCGAGGGTGACGGATAACGGACTCCGGCCCTCTCCAGGGAAAACTAGGAGCCGCGGTCCTATCATAGTAGAAGAAGCGATTTTGCCACTTCGGCCACTTCGTTTTACAAAAGGCCCTAAAGGGCTGTAAAGGGATCAAGTAAAACCAAGACCCCTTCCTCTTAAATTGAAAGAATTTAAGGATCGCCTTCAAAGACAAATCCCTTCCTAACCTACGGAGTTCGGCAGCGAAGGCCGACAAGTGCCTCCAAGAGTTCGGAGTCACCTGGCCTAAAGGAAGCTGAAAAAAATCTAGTAAATCTATAAAGGCAGAAGGGAGGGGGAAACGAAGCCCGCATTCTAAGCAGGCCTCGTACACGGTGACGTAACCCTCCGGCGGGGAGTCAGCCCTGTGATCACCGTCAGGTACCACCGCCTTCCCCCCAGGAAAAGAGTATTTTTCGTAAAGGGATATCACAGTATCCTTACTCAAGATACTGTGAAAATACTCTACGGTCTTCTCCCCGGATTCTTTCCGGCTAGAAGACCCCTTACCCCCTTTCCTAACGCTACCCGACTCCGAAGAAGAAGAAGAAGAAGACATTTTTCTTACTTTTTGAAGGTGAAGGTAGTCTGAAGAAATTTTTGAAAGCGGAAGGAAATTTTTCACGCAGAAGATAGAGAGTGCAGAAGAAGCCAATAGCAAAGGTGTTCAAATGATGAAGAAAGACGGTATTTATCAGATTTGGAAAAGATTTCAAATCATCGCACCGTTTCATATCCCACCTTTTCAGGATTCAACGGCCGGATTTTACTGTCGCATTTAATGCCGCATTTAATGCAGTCACGCGCAGGGCACGTCCCCTGACTTCAGCCTCCCCCGTACCCTTTTCCAGAATGCCGAAGTGACTCGCTTCGCCGAAATGAATCACTTCGCTTTTCGGGGGGGGTAGTGATGGGGTACGTACTAAACAAGCCCAATAGCAGTGACAGCTCGGCCAGCCCAAAGCCCAAGAGTTCAGTTCGGCATTACCAAAGAGTTCGGCCTCAGCCTACAGCTCGGTAAAAAGCCAACCAATCAAGCTCTGCTCTCAGGTCGGCATCAAGCTCTACTCTCAGATCGGCAACCAAAGCAGTTCGGTCTCGGTATTCGACCGAACAAGGAGTTAGTGGACCCATACCGGATGTCCAACACACCCACTACCACGTGATGTCAGTTCAGGCCACGATCGTAGGCCATGACCTACGCTTCACCCACGATCTTAGGCCATAACCTACACGACATCCACGACTTAGGGTGGTGACGCAAGCCATGATCTGAGTTCATTATATAAATAGAACTTAGATCTGATAGAAGAGGTTAGAATCTCTCTAGAGAAACAATCATATAGCAAGTCTGTGTTGTAAGCTGTATTTGGCAGATCAAGCAATACAAACCTGCCCCCATTTCTCCCCGTGGACGTAGATTTACCTCAGTAAATCGAACCACGTTAAATTCTCTGTGTCGTGATTTATTTTTACGAGCATTTATCATCATCAATAATTCGCGGAATCATCAATCGTGGATTCGCCATTCTTTGGATCTTCCTCTTCACTGGAGGAGTCAAGCACTTGATGCAAGATGGTTCTTAGATGCTTACGCAAAGAGGCCAGACATGAGCTTGCGAAACTCGACTTCAATATTAAGCAAACAACATATCAACAAGAACTCAAAGATGTCTCAAGGTATGAAATTAACAACAGTTTGTCCATGCATATAGAATTATTTATGCATGAACTGAATCTCTTAAAATGTCTTTATTTAATTAGGTGGTGGAGTAATTCATGCCTAGCTGAAAAGCTCCCATTTGTGAGGGATAGGATTGTGGAATGCTACTTTTGGGCTGTTGCATTGTTTGAGCCTCATCAATATGAATATCACAGGAAAATGGCAGCCATTATTATTACTTTTGTCACAATTATAGATGATGTTTATGATGTGTATGGCACATTAAATGAATTGCAACTATTTACTGACACAATCCGGAGGTGAGTATACATGTTATCTTCCTAGCTGGAGTGCGTTATAATGTTAACTCTTCTTAAATTGCTAAATTGTCAACTCAGTATATTAAAAATGTCAATGCGATGATATTAGTATGTCAGCACAAAGACATAAGTGTGCCAATTAAATCTGTATTGACATACTAATGTTATCGTGCCGACATTTTTTTAGATACTGCGTTGATGAGTTAGTAAGTTCGCAATTTAAGAAAAGTTAGCAATTGATCACACCTACTGCCTAACTAACTAATATATGATCTTAGTAGAATTGGAAATATGACTTAAGATTGAATTTCAGATGGGACATTGAATCACTAAGCCAACTTCCTTATTTCATCCAAGTTTGTTATTTGGCACTATACAACTTTGTGTCAGGGTTGGCATATGATATTCTCATAGATCGACATTTCATCACTATACCATATTTACAAAAATCGGTATCTTCTTGTTCCCCTCTACATTAATTTGTACTTGTAAAATAAATCAAAATTATTTTATCAATTTTTATATTTTTGGCAGTGGTTAAGCTTGGTTGAAGGATTTTTTAAGGAGGCTAAATGGTATTACAGTGGTTATACACCAAGCTTAGAAGAATATCTCAACAATGCTAAAGTTTCAATTTCGTCGCCAACGATAATATCCCAGCTTCATTTCACATTACCAAACTCGAGCATCGACAAAAGGGTCATCGAGAGCTTGTACGAATATCATAACATACTTAACCTCTCAGGAATGATTTTAAGGCTTGCTGATGATCTTGGGACTACACAGGTAGTTTTCGCCAAGTATCTATTAAGAAGTTTTGTTTTGTGTGTAAAGTAGTAAATAGTGAGTAATTTTGGTGTTTAAAAAGACTAATTTTATAGAACAGACTCATATATAATAATGCGGCCAAAATGGTATATAATCCAATTTTTAAGGGACAAAAAGAGTATATAAGATGCATTTTGTAATTTCTTCGATTGCTCTTTGTTGAACCTAGTTTGAGCTGAAGAGGGGCGACGTGCCAAAAGCAATCCAGTGCTACATGAAGGAGAAAAATGTTTCGGAGAAAGAGGCGCAAGAGCACGTGAGGTTTTTGTTAAGGGAGGCGTGGAAGGAGATGAACACGGCCATGGTGGCCGGTTGGCTGTTGACGGATGATTTGGCTGAGGCTGCAGCTAATCTTGGAAGAGCGGCACAATTTATATATCTAGAGGGAGATGGGCATGGTGTCCAACACTCGAAAATACATCAACAAATTGATGGCTTATTGTTCGACCCATATGTATAATTTATAATACAAGCCACTCTTGTGTTGGATAATAGTGTCATCTTGCTATAGTTCAAACATCATGGTTCATTAAGTTACCTCTTTTCAGTTGAGCGGGACGAAAATTGGTAAATGCACGTATTTTTATGGAATTGAAGAAATATAAAATGTGCACTGTGGCCATTTCCGCAACCAATCCACCATGTGTGAACAAAATAATTAAGTAAAAAAATAAGAAATATGAATCTCGGAATAGTCATCAAAATTTTGATTTCTTTAGCATTAATACTGAGGATTTTCAGTTTTCACCCAGTTTCCGGATTTAAAATTCACTAACATGTGAAGTTTCAATGATTTTATGAAAAAAAAAAGTAAAAAATTATTTTATGAAGTTGAATAAAAATTCAATGGAACGATGGAAGATTATTTATACCATAAACGGTGGAATTATACATACTCTCTCAGTCTCACAGTAAGAGTCATGTTTTGTCATTCATCCGTCCTATAATAAGAATTTTATTTCACTTTTACCATAAATGATAAGTAGGTCTTACATTCAACTAACTTATTCCACTCACATTTTATTATAAAACTAATACAGTATATATAAGTGGGACACATATTCCACTAACTTATTTAAATCACTTTTCTTTACATTTCTTAAAACTTTTGTCTTAACTAAATAGGATTCCTATTTCGAGACGGAGGGAGGAGTAGTTTCTATTTTTCTATTTAGATAATTTGTTTACATAGATCACCTTATTGGCCCATAACCTTAGTGGACCTAGCTTGATAATAGATGTTCAGCCCAAATCTATGACTTCACAAAACGGGCTTAAACACACACCAATTATTTACAAAGCCCAAAATTGAGCCTGAAATTATGAGCCGGATTTAAACTGAATCTTAATCGATGATTATATTTTTACGTTGACCATTGTAAATGGGCTTAATGTCTTATTTAGCATAATTGTAGAGTGCAACAAGTTTTACAGCATAGTTAATTCTTACATGGGTCAATGATTGAATATATATATCGATCTCTATTAGTTTTATCTTAATTTTCGAAATAACAAAAGTTTATAATATGTTTCATATATTTATTTGAATTTTTTTTTAAATCTACACACTAAGTATGATTGCTGCTGGTCCTAAAAAATATATTGATTCATTATTAAATGATTTCGTAAAACTTAAGAGCAACAACATTTTGATTAGATTAGTAACTTAATTACAATTAAATTAACTTCTAAAGACTTTTTCCTAACCATTATTATGCTTGGTTTGTTAGTTATTAAGTTAAAGCTTTAGTTCAATATAAATCTATTCTGATATTAAAATTTAAAACAAAATAATTAACCCTTTGTTAATTTTGCCCTTCAAAAAAATAAACAAATGGAATTTTTTGACAATATTCCTTACCATGAAACTGAAACCCGTAAGAAAATAACCGAGAGATAGGGGTGCTTAATTGGTTAACCGGAATCGAAACCGGAACCGGCCGGTTAATTGAGGAACCGGGAACCGGAAAACCGGTTCCAATACCGGTTCCAATTTTTTGTATAAAAGCGGTTCTGGTTAGGAACTGGGCGGTTCCGGTTCCTAACCGGGGGAACCAGATTACAATTCAATTTAATTTTTTTATATAATTTAATATACTAATAAATCTAACTTAATTGAATTAATATTGAATTGAAATAAAATAATTTGAAACATTGAGTGATTTTAAGATTTAAACGAAGTTAAATTTGCAAGCTCTGTTTTATGAAGCATATTTAAACCGTGGTGCTTTGAATCTATAATTATTTCCCCAATTCATTTTTTATGAACTAACTACTATGAGTAGAACATCATAGTTTGTTTTTAAGAGCATCCGTAGCGGTGCTCGCTGGCAAGGACGGCGTTCGTGCCGCTGGCGCGGCTGAACCCTACTCGCCGCTGTGCTCTTGCCGCTGGCACGGCGCTGCTCGATGCATCGAGCACGTCCGTGCAGCTGAGCATCTGACGTGGCGGCACCTGATTGGCCAACGACAATGCCGTTGGAAATTTCATTTTTTCTTTTTTAAAAAAAAATCGGATTTAATTTAAAAAATTCGAATTAAATAAAAAAAATATATTCCCACTTCCCAATAAATTATATCCATTTTCTCCCCACTTTTAATTTATTTTTCAATTTTTTCCCCCAAAATTCACATTTTCATCCATACATACTCTCACTTCCACACCAAAAATTTCACACCACACTACACAATTTTCATCTAAATTCTCCCATCTTCTCTTATCAATTCTCAATCTTTCACTCTTACTTACAAAAAAAATGTCCGGCTCTGGCGATCACCCATTCGACTCCCGCGGTTGGCACCACGAATGGTTCGACTCACAACCATTTCCTAGTCCGGAAATGCAATTTTCGGCCCCTCCTCAAACCCAAGGTTCTCAAGTTCCGGGTGGCTACCGGCCTTACCCGGTGGACGACCAAGATGCCCTCGATGGGCGATACGGATGGGCACCCGAACCCAGATCGGGAGGGAGCGGCGGCGGCGACGGCTCTCAAACTCCTCCTCTTCCTACTCCTACTCCTACTCCTCGTGGTAGGGGTGGCAAATCGTGCGTGTCGGGTCGTTATCGTGTCGACACGATAACGACACGAATTCGATAACAGCAAACACGAACACGACCCGTTAAGAAAACCTCAAACACGAACACGAACACGAACACGACACGAACACGACACGAACCCATTAACGACACGAACCAATTCGGGTCAACACGACACGATAACAACACGTACACGAGATGACACGATAACGACTCGATAACAACACGACCTGATAACGGTTAAACCTATTAAAAATAAAAATAATAAGAATTAATAATATTAAAATATTATTTGTTAACGGATAACACGAACACGACACGAACACGACACGAACACGTATTGTTAACGGATAACACGAACACGACACGAACACGACACGAAATTTTCGTGTCCTTAACGGGTCGACCCGATAAGGACACGAACCCAATAAGCTCTGACCCAAACCTATTATTTTCGTGCCGGTTCGTGTCGTGTTATCGTGTCGTGTCAAAAATTACCAGCCCTACCTCGTGGTGTCTGCACCCCGTACACTCCGGCGGATATGGATCAATTATTCAAAGCCTATTTGATTATCCCCGAAGATCCGGCGATAGGCACAAACCAAAGCGGGGATAGGTTTTGGTGGCGAGTCTCTCGCAGGTACAATGAAAACCGCCCGGTTAGAACCATCGAGTGCAATGAGAGTATGGTGCGCAATGCCATATTCAGAGCCAACGAAGAAATCAAAAAGTTCTAGGGGTATTACCTCCAGGAAGAGTGGTAGGAGCGAGCTCGACATCATCAGTACCGCCTTGGCGACTACCAATCCATAAATTATAAACCGTTCAAGTACCTCAGCGCTTGGCAGGAAGGTGCGTGTGCATCCGAAGTATATGGGAGGCGTATCATCCTCCTCTAGCTCCTCCAGCAAACGGCCGAGGTCGGTATCCCTATCCGACACCGGCGAGGATGAGATGGCTAGCCAGCTTGCCGGAGCTAATTTGGGTAGCCCCGACGCTGGCCCGAGCAGTTCCCAACGTCGGCCGCAAGGAAGGAAGAAGGCGACGACCAACCGCCGTCTCGCCGTGACTCCATCTGCCCCCGCTCCCTTTGTGCCACCTCAACCCCCCACCAACTTGTTGTGGACCCTTTTGGCCCAACTCAATTTGGCCGATAGGTCAAATATGATCTCCGAGCAACTTGATTCACATTTGGCAATAATACGGGGTCTCCGAAGAACATTGGGGATAGGGCCAGGGGAATAGTCTTCCACGGGGGTATTTTTTAGCCTTTAATTATGTATTTTTTTATTTTTAGGATTTTAATTATGTAATTTTAAATTTTTAGTATTTTAATTATGAAATTTTTAATTTTTAGTATTTTAATTATGTAATTTTTAATTTTTTTATAATTTGTAATAGTATTCCGGATATTTTAATGTATTTTAATATTATGGAAATGTTTTTATTTAAATTGAATAATATAATGGTTGGGCCCTTGAGCATGTTCTTGTGGAAGAGCATGAATGTGGGTGTTGTGCTATTGCCTAAGAGCATGGAGTAAAAAAGTAATAAAAGTGGGTCCGGACCCACATCTGAGGTCTTTGGTAAGAGCACGGATGATGATGCTCTAATTTTCAAAAGAACTATATAAATACAATATCATTTCATATGATAGGAATTTAACTTTATAACAAATTTATGTATTAATGATTTTAACTTGTTTGTGAACAATTTATTAAATGTTCCGTATTAAACCAAAAAGTCACAACAAGATCAATTAGTATTGGAAATTCTATCAAATATTTATTTAGCAAAAAAAAAGAGAAATGGAATTCAATTTTAAAATTCCTTTAAAAAGGGCTAAATTTTAGAACTCCTTATTTTATAAAA
Source organism: Salvia splendens (assembly GCF_004379255.2). Classification (NCBI taxonomy): domain Eukaryota; kingdom Viridiplantae; phylum Streptophyta; class Magnoliopsida; order Lamiales; family Lamiaceae; genus Salvia; species Salvia splendens. The sequence goes on along the minus strand of NC_056050.1, from coordinate 9,330,250 downwards.
GAATTGGCAACATAAACTAGTCCAACCTACTACACTTAGCATCCTCTTACCCATTTATGAATATTATTGTATTGTTGGTTTGCATTTTTTATGTATTTATTTGAATTTTTAGGTATTATTTGTTATATTTTCAAATGTTTGATTATTATTTTATTAGTATTGAATTATTTAAAATTATACATCGGTTCCGGTTCAGAACCGGAACCGGCCGGTTCTGATCCCGGTTCCAGTTCTAGGATTTATGAAAATTTGAAACCGGTTAACCGGTCAACCGGTCCGATTAGAATCGGAACCGGCCGAATAAGCCGGCCTACTGCGAGACATGCATTTAATATTTGAAAAAAATCTACAATTATCATAGTAGCCAATTTGAAATGAAATTTTTAATATCTATATTTACACATATTTAAAAGGGAAATTTTGGAGAAAATAATATGACTGTCATTATGATTTTCGAACAAAATTTAAAATATAAAAATATTTTAGTTATTGTTGAATTGGGAAAAATGGGAGAGGAAAGGTTTTTAAAAATAATTTGTACTCCTATCATTTTTTTAATAAAAGGAATTTTTTTCTAAAAATTAATATGAATGTCATTATAAAAATATAGAAAATGTTATTTGAATCCAAATTTTCTTTGCATTTTAGAAGCCAACAAAACTTTTATATATTAATTTTACAATAAAATGTGAATGAAGTAAGTTGATGGAATGTGGGTCCATTAACCAAATGTAATAAAAGTGAAATGAAATATTTATTGGCGAATAGAAAAAAAAAGAAAAAATTAGACAGTTAATGGCCAAAGAAAGGAGTAAATAAATAGAAAATTATAAATATTGTGGATTAGGAGTATTGACTTGAAGGAGAATTTTTATATAATAAAAATGCAGAATTTATTGAAAAAAAGTCAATGAGATGAAGAGCGGCATGTTTCTTTTGTAAAACTAAACCTATGATCACATGCTTTTTACTTTCATCTCCTTTCCATTAAAAAAAAAGAAATATTTTTGTTTTCATTTATCCTATTATCAATGAAATGTTTTCTCAAATAGAAACTAACACCGTCTTTATTTTTTCATTTTTAATTTATTTTATTTTTATTTAAATCACAAAACAACATTATATAATGCCGAAATATAAATATTTCATATTTAATGGGACGAGTGGAGTATTATTTTAACTTGTATGTATATGTTTGCCCTTATTGTCTAAATTTACTCTTATCTCTATTGACTTACTTCATTTTTTATACTATAAAGTTATTTGATTTTTCTTTATTCATATAAAAGATTGGATTCAACGGGATCGTGCATCGCAAGAGTGTGATAGTATTGGTTAAGTTAATGATCCACTTTGTACTAATTTTTTGTCTAACTTTTCTTCACAATTTTGTAAAAAAATGACTGGCGTATTAAATTTAAGCAGCCTTTTTAATATACGTAAAAAAATCATTTGTATAACATGTTATTAAGCACGAGCACAACGTTTCCCGCGTCAATGACGACCCCTTATTAGACCTCATATAAAATTAAAATAAAATAAAATAAAATAGTCGAAATAATCGGAATGACTGCTGCTATAAATTATTTGTGGCATCAAATGAACACATCCCACTTTACCACTCCCACTATTCTCCACCAACACTTGCTTTGAATCTTCAACTTTAATAATTTAACAATGGCGGATTCATTAAACACTGATCCCCGCAGCGGATTCTGCACATCCAACTCCACCTTCTACAGCAAACGCAAGCCAATACCCCTACCGGCCAACCATTTCCTCGACGTCACCACCTTCATCTCCTCCCGCTCCCACCACGGCGACGTCGCCTTCATCGACGCCGCCACCGGCCGCCGCCTCTCCTTCGCCGATCTATGGCGCGCCGTAGACGCCGTCGCCTCCTCCCTCTCCTCCGACTTCGGTATCCGCAAGGGCCACGTCATCCTCCTCCTCACCCCCAACTCCATCTACTTCCCCATCGTCTGCCTCGCCGTCATGTCCCTCGGCGCCGTCGTCACCACCACCAATCCCCTCAACACCGCCCGCGAAATCGCCAAACAGATCTCCGATTCCAAACCCTCGCTCGCCTTCACCATCCCTCAGCTCCTCCCCAAACTCGCCGATTGCAGTAATCTCCCAATCGTCCTCTTAGGCTCCGGAAATCCGATTTCCGGAGCCAAATTCAAAATTATTTCAACGATTGAGGAGATGATGAGGCGAGAACCGAGTCAGATCCGAGTCAGGGAGCGAGTCGACCAGGACGACACGGCGACGCTGCTCTACTCCTCCGGAACGACCGGCGCGAGCAAAGGCGTGGTTTCCTCTCATAAAAACCTAATCGCGATGGTGCAGACGGTGGTGAATCGGTTCAAATTGGAGGAAGGGAAGGAGATCTTCATCTGCACGGTGCCGATGTTTCACATCTACGGATTAGTAGCGTTCGCTACCGGTCTAATCGCATCCGGATCTACGGTGGTGATCCTCTCCAAATTCGAGATGGATGAGATGCTGATCGCGATCCAGAAATTCTCGGCGACGTATCTCCCGCTGGTGCCGCCAATCCTCGTGGCGCTGGTGAACCACGCCGACGGCGTGAAGCGGAAGTACGATCTGAGCAGCCTCCGCGCGGTGCTCTCTGGCGGCGCGCCGCTGAGTAAGGAGGTGATTGAGGGTTTCGCGGAGAAGTACCCTGGCGTGGGGGTGCTGCAGGGGTACGGACTCACGGAATCGACAGGGATCGGAGCGTCGACGGACTCGGAGGAGGAGAGCCGGAGGTACGGGACGGCGGGGATGCTGTCGCCGAGCATGGAGGCGAGGATTGTGGAGCCGGAGAGTGGGAAGGTGTTGCCGGTTAATTGCACCGGCGAGCTTTGGCTCAGGGGTCCCTCTATTATGAAAGGTATGGTTATCCATATTTTTGTTTATATGTCTATTAATTAAATATTGATAACACGCTTAACAAAAACGACATAATAATCCTATAGTCTATATGTTAGTGGCACATCAACTACTACTTACTATTGGTGTGGTCTGTGGATTTTACCTGTACAACTAGTTGTTTGTTATAAATTAATTCAATTGGACCCATCTCCTTTCATTTTATAGTAGTTGAGACATTTCTTTTCGATACCAATAAACTAAAAGGAAAAAAATAAAATAAAAGAGAAGAAAAAGTAGGAATGCAAAAATGTGATGCTTTTTACTAAAAAAAATGACTCTACTATGAAACCCAAAATTAAAAAAAAAAGTGAATTTACTATTATAGAAAGGAGGGAGTAAGGAAAATGGTTAAAATGAATAAGGTATAGAGGGAAAATATAAATAAAGTAGGAAAGAGGAAGATAGAATGTGAATAATAAATTACTTTTAATTGACAAAAATAGAAAGATAGAATGTGAATAATAAATTAAGGGTAACTTTTAATTGATGAAAATAGAATGATGACACTATTAGCTTATAGGAACATGGGTGCAAGACATAATTTGTAAAATATCAATAGTTTAGGATTAAAAATATTATTTTCGTTAATTTATGATATACTTTTTCGTCCTAGGGAAGATGATCCCTTGCAGGACAACATGAGATTAGACGTCACCACGGTTCGGAACCGCCGGTTCCGGTTCAATAAATTGATGAACCTGAACCGGCCCGGCCAAGGTGCGGCGGTTCCGGTTCGTGAACCGTGGAACCGCCGGTTCAAGTGAACCGTGGAACCGCCTGTGATTGGCCGGTTCCGGGCCGGTTCGGCGGTTCATTTTGATTTTTTTTTCATTATAAATATGTAATTCAAGTAAAAAATGTAAATATATTTGCATAAATAAAATTAGAATAAAGCAATTTTAGAGATACAAATTACAAATACAATTTTATTGATACAAATTACAACTTCAAAATTACAAATTACAACGGTAAAATTGCAAATTACAACTTAAAATTACAAATTACAACTTCAAAATTGCAAATTACAACTTATTACTTAACATTACAAATTACAACTTTAAAATTACAAATTACAACAATTACAAATCGAAAAATTTAAATACAAGTTACTTACCACAATTACAAGTTACTTACAACAATTATAAGTTACAACAATTACAAATCGAAAAATTTAAATATAAGTTACAACAATTACATGTTACAACAATTACAAATTTACAACTTACAAGTGTTGACAAAACAGACTTAGAAGATCATTAAAAGATATTCCTCATTTGATAAGTATCTTATTGGTGAAAAAGTGGGTAATGGGTATCTTTGGGTCAGATGGTACTGGAACACAAATTTATATATGGAATCTGGATGAATGAGGATCAGATTATAGTTTAAAATGAGAAGCTGGGTTCATTGGCGGGAGTTCGTTTCACCACCACGACGAGATGAAGACATGATATTATGGAAATTGGAAGTAGAGAATAGAGAGTAGTGTTTATGTGAATATGATAATGTGAACAAGAACAACGTGAGTAAATTATGAGCGCAAATAACGTAAACAACTTGAGAGAATGATGATGGAGAATAGAAAAATTGAGATTGAGAGAGAAATTCTTATCAACACAAGAATGAGATAAGTAGAAAATGAAGAGGAGGGGGTATTTATAGGGGAAAATTGTGATTAAAAAAAAGAAAAAATTTCAAATTTCAAATTTTAAAATTTTGAAATCCGGCGGAACCGCCAATTTACTCCTTGAACCGCCGGTTTTTGGTCAGAAACCGCCGGTTTCGTCAACGGTTTTCTGACGAAAACCGGCGGTTTCTGACCCGGTTTCTGAAAAGGCTATGTATAGGCCGGTGGTAGCCTGAAAAGGTGTCGGAACCGGCGAACCGGCGGTTCAGAACCGCCGGTTACGGTTCGCAAATTTCTTGAACCTGAACCGGCCCGTCGGAAACGCCGGTTCCGGTCACGGTTCGAACCGCTGCCGACGGTTCCGGTTCCGGTTCGGAACCGCCGGTGACGGTTCCGGGCCGGTTCAGCCGGGCCGGTTCGGTTTGGTGATGTCTACACGAGATATTATGCACTCTTACTTTGAACAGTTTAAGGAGAATGAAAAAAAGTTGTTGGGTGTTTTAAAGTTGAAAAAATGAATAAAGTAATAGAGAGAAAACATTGTTGGATATTTTTAAATAGGAAAGAAGAATAAAGTAATAGAGAAAAAAATTGTTAGCTGTTTAAAAGTAGTAGAGGCGAATAAAGTAAAAGAGTAAAAAAGTACTCCCTCTGTCCCATAAAAATAGGGACATTTGGGACGATACGAGAATTAATGTATAATTGATAAAGTATGAGAGAGGAAGATAATAATAGTTAAAATAGTGTTAGTGTATGTGAGACCTGTTAGTGTATGTGAGACCCACGTTATTGTCAATGTTTAATAGATGGTCCTAGTGATATAAATTGATTTATATGAGGAATGAATTGCGAAAACTTTCAGTAAATAGAAATGGATTTTTTTATAGAACGGATAAAAAAGGAAAGTGTACTTATTTTTATGGAACATAAGGAGTAATTTAATATTTTTAGTTATTCCTAAATAAGTAGTGGTTCATCTTGGTTGAGTCGCAAAAAAAAAAATTATCTTCCATGGGACAGGAAGAAGGGAGTAATTATTGTTAATACGGAGGGAGTAATTTCATGTTTAAATGATAATTACCCATTAATCTACATGAAGGCCTAAATTATTTACTCCACTTAATACAATAGTAGGAGGACCCGGATTATAGTGTGGGAGTCTTAAGGAAATATGGAGTTATAGTAAACGCTAGTATTAAAAATGTCAACTGTGAAATTAAAAACGTAGTCCTATCGTACATATTATACTGTTTCTATATTGACTATCAATTATGGGGCATTTTAACTTGGGTAGTTGAACGAATGTACATTTCTTGAGCTGAATAATTTGGTTAACAACGTTATTTTATTTCTATACAAAGGGAAACACTATGTTGACACATTATGATGCACTAGATATTAAATTGAACAAATGTACTTCATTCGTCCCTTAAAAATAGACCAATTCTATTTAAGGAGCTTTTTTTCTCTCTAATGATGTGAGTCTTATTCTTCGCAAACAATATTCAATCACTTTTTCTTTCTATCTCTCCCTATATTACCAATTATGCATTAAAATTCGTGTCATTTCAAATGTTGTCTATTTTTTTAGGGACGGAAGAAGTATTCAATAACTTTGACTAAACTGCATTGCAACAACCAGTGTTTTAAAAACCGGATTGGTCCGGCCGGTTCGACCGGTCCGACCGCGAACCGGTAGGTAGACCGGTATGGTTTACCTATTTAGACCAGTGTGAGGTTGAGCCACTGAGAACCGTTTGAACCGGCCGGTTGGACCGGTCTGGCCGGAAATCGGAAAAGGTTTACCTATTTAGACCAGTGTGAGGTTGAGCCACCGAGAACCGTTTGAATCAGCCGGTTGGACCGGTCTGGCCGGAAATCGGAAAACGGTTTTTGTTTTTTGTTTTCAAAATTTTAAAATCTTGTTCTTGGAAGGGCTTGAACTCATGACCTCCACTCCAATTAACAAGAGCTTAACCACTCCACCACTAGCCCCACATTGAAAAATAAGAACATTAAACAATGTTATACATAGAATATTAATATTTTTATTTAAACCAACTAATAATTCATTTATTTTATATTTTTTATGTAATTATTTATTATGATAAATATAATTATCATCCTCTAAATTTTATCTATACTTTCCTAGTTACTATATTATTACTATAACGCTTAGTACTATCGTTATATTATACTCCATCGGTCTCATGTTACTTGCACTGTTGCTTTTCGGCTCGTCACAAACTCGTTACACTATCTATAGTTTAAGTTAGAATTAATGCATTCAATTAATATGTTAGTTTAAGTTAAGAGCTCATTTATTAAGTGATGTCTCAGTACACTTAAATTCTAATTTAATTACACTAAAAAATCAATCTCAAATTTACGGCTTAAAAGTATACTTTTGTTTACTAAATATATATTTTTATAGCATATATTTTATTTATGTAGCCTAACAATTGATATTAAAGTATACTTTTGTTTAAACTAACTAATAATTTGTATTCGATTATTCCACCACATACATTTTTTTTGAATTAATATAAATTTGATTTATTTTTATATGTAAAATATTTATTTTTTATTCACACTAACTAACAATTTATATATTTTATTATATTCACTAAATTTTAATGTTTTATATTTGTATATATACTAATTATTTGTAAGATTGAATGTTTTTGTGATACATTATTGATCATATTTTATTATTTATTATATTGGACACTATATTTTACATTATAAATTGAATTGTACATATTTGTAACAGTAAAACGGTTCAACCAGTGATTAAAACTGTCCGACCGGTTGAACCATGAACCAGTAGCTTCACCGGTTCACTTACCGGTCCGGTTTTTAAAACATTGGCAACAACCATCTTTGTTTCTTTTTATCCATCTTATTTTCTGAAATCAGTTTCAATATAGAAATGAAAACACGTGCTAAAATACTTTTCAAAGTAGTGTGAATGAATAATAGAGGTTTGGTGAATATTATCGTCATGTCTTAAGTCTTCATTACTATCCATATGTGGTTATAGATTAGTAGATGGTTCATTTTTTCTTTTACTGGACCATTGTGGTTTAATCTTATAAAAACGGTTTCAATTTGAATTTTATTTTTATTTAGCATGCATGCAACTGCCTTGGCCAAGTATATTGGGAAAAATTGATTCACTACAACAAATTTTTTAATGATGCTGATTTGTTTTTCTAAATATACCACCAACGCTTCAAAAAGCGTCTTCATTGTTGGCGACACAACTAAAATTAGAGGATACAGATGGAAGCACCCTAAAAAGCAAAAGATTCTAAGTTAATTTGTCTTTAGTTTATGGACACTTTCTTTTCCTTCCTAAATTGTTATTATTTTTAAAAACTGTCCAACGCAAGTATTTGTGTCTCGTTTGTGTCCTTAAAAGATACTCCTATATTTTGTAGTGATTGATTGATTCTAATGCTGGTTGGTTGTGATTTTGCGACAGGTTACTTCAGCAACGAAGAGGCGACAGCTTCAACTCTAGATTCACAAGGGTGGTTGAGAACTGGAGATCTTTGCTACATTGATGAAGATGGCTTCATTTTTGTTGTAGATAGATTAAAGGAGCTCATCAAGTACAAGGGCTATCAGGTACTCAATCGAAACATATATAATCGCTTCAAACGCTCAGATCAAGAAAGTCGAAAACTAACTTGTAGTTGCGTGATTTCTTACAGGTTCCTCCTGCAGAATTGGAGGCTTTGCTGCTCACTCATCCAGAAATAGATGATGCTGCTGTGATACCGTAAGTGTTATTGATTTCGACATTTTTATGTACATCGTTAGTGATTTTGTCTGAACAAGATAGATTGTTTCGATGATTGGTCCACAATAGGTTCCCGGATAAGGATGCCGGACAGATTCCAATGGCGTATGTGGTGAGGAAAAAGGGAAGCGCGGTGACAGAGAGCCAAGTGATGGATTTCATTACTCAACAGGTAATTCAAAGTGCATACACAAATCATTATATCAAAATGTTTTAGATCTGTCTGTATTAAGTTTTAATCTACACTAGGTGGCTCCATATAAGAGAATTCGAAGAGTGGCGTTCGTGGCTTCTGTCCCGAAAAATCCCTCGGGTAAGATACTCAGAAAGGATCTAATCAAGCTTGCTGTCTCTAAAATATAACGTATCAATTGGATTTCGAAGTTTTTATATAGCTTGGTTTGCAGCATCAATAATGTAATGTTTCACACTATATTACATAATTCAATAGTTTGTAACTGCGTGTTTCCCTTGCATCTAATTGTCTTCTTCTCCTCATAAAAAAATAAAAATCAACTAAAACATTACTTACATAGTTACTCTGCATTCTCTATTTCTCATTTCAATGTGGACAAAATCAAGAAAAAATGAAACCTCAACTATAAAAAACTGTAGTTTGCTTGGAACCTCGAAATGGAGAGGACTGCCTTATCTACATTGTAGTTGGTATTTTTCCCGAGCATAGAAAGAATGAAGGTGACGAATTCCTTATCACAAGGAATCTGCAACAGGCCATGAACGGTGAGGCCGTACTCCTCTTCCGCCATCTCCAGCAATACTCTAAAAATGGGGTGGTTTAGATAACGCAACGGCACAAGAGATGGAGTGTTGTCTTTTGAGTAGACCACGAAATGGCCTCTTCGTATCCACTTTCCCACGATCTTGCTTAGCTTCTTGGAGCTCCCCTTCATCTTCATTTGGTTGTTTTAGCATCAAATACATTATGTTTCTTCTCAAGGCTGGATTTGAACTAGTATGTTAGGGTGGTTGGGAAAGGCAAAAAGAAAAGAGGTGAGGAGATAAAAGTAGAGATTGGTAGTGTGTGGAGGTAATCAAGTATCTTGTGAGTAAAAATGGCAAAGAATAGATTGATATTTGAGGAAATGTGGGCTTAGTGTTGTATTGCTGGAGACAAGTAGAAATATCTAGGGTTGGAACGGTAAAGTATACCGCGCCGAAATGGTCATACCGCATACCGTACCGTACCTTGCGGTATGACAAAAAACAATACCTTTACCGTACCGCTTTTGTCGGCATACCGCAATTGCGGTATACTGAAAAGTCGGTATACCAAAATTTAGATATCGTTACCGTACCGCTTTTGTCGGTATACCGTACCGTGATTTCGGTATACCGCGATTTCCGGTATATACCGCAATTGCGGTATAACGCGGTATACCGCGGTATATACAAAATGCATACCTTTACCGTACCTAAAACTGTCGGTACGGTATGATACCGTACCGAAAAGTACGGTATACCGAAAATTCGGTATTTTTTGTATTTTTTCGGTACGGTAAGTGCTGTATTTCGGTATTTCGGTATATTTTGCCTGCCCTAGAAACATCCCAAACCGGGCTGGAGTATATATGGAATAAAAGCATGGGCCACTCGTGGGTTTGGTATGCATTAAGAGGCCGCCTTTTTTTAGTATATACTCCCTCCGTCCCACATTTAGAGTAACAATTAGTTATGGCACGGGTTTTAAGAAATTGGTGGAGTGTGTATTTAATGAAGTGAGAAGGTAGAGTGTGTAATAAATGAAGTGAGTAGGTGGAAAGTGAGATAGGTTGACTTTTTTTAGTTTAAAATTGTTTCTTCTTTCACTTTATTTAATTTTGGTTGTTTAAATAAGTTAGACTTATTATTTTTAATTTTACACCTTGGTTACTCTATTTCCTTTACATAAAATTAAGATAGGACAAAATTAAATTTTAAACTAAAATTTGAACAAGGAGCAATCCCCTAATTTTCAGCCATCACATCAACACAAATTTGAAGAGGGAATTCATTCCATTTTCATTTACTCAAACCTCCAAATTAAGGAGGGAAAAATAATTTACAATCCCATGGAGGGAAAAATCCAAAATCAAAATAAAGGTAATCTACCTCTATAAATACATTCACTCCACATTTACACCAACAATTGCCAATTCCACCTACCTACACACCAACCAAAAGGTATTTATATGTAAATTCCCCTCAGAGCAATTTCATCATAGGGGAATGGAAATGGATCAAGATATGGAGCAGCAGATGGAGCAGGAGAATATTCAGGATGCAGAACTGGAGCTAGGGCCGAGACAAGGCCTGAAGTTGAGCAGCCAAATGAAGAACCATATTGTACAGTTCCTACAACAGCAATGCCAAGCTGGAGCACTGCCACATGGTTCATTTCAAGAGGCAGCCAATAGATTCAAAGTGCACAGAATTACAGTGAGCCGATTATGGGGGATAGCCAAGCAGCAAATGTCAGATGGGCAGCCTGTTATCATGAGGGGCAGAGCATCAGGATATAAAAAGAAAACAGGTAAAGTGATGAAAAGTTCAAACAATTGTCTTTTCTTGAGAGATCTTGCTATAGAAAGCTTGCATGTAAAATGGGTGTTAGCAAGACAACAGTTGGTAGATGGGCAAAGAGTCACCTGATAAGGCCACATACAAATGCCATAAAACCAGCACTCACTGAAGCAAACAAAATCAGTAGAATGAGATGGTGTCTTACTCATATTCAGCCAGCTTTGGATGAAGGAAAGCTTCTTTATCATGCTATGCACAATACAGTTCATATTGATGAGAAATGGTTTTACATGACAAAAGCTTCAGACAGATACTACCTGTAGCCGGATGAGGATGAGCCTTACAGGTCTTGCAAGTCAAAAAGATTTATCACAAAGGTGATGTTCATGTGTGCTGTAAGTAGGCCACAGTTTGGCACAGATGGTCAGACCATCTTTGATGGTAAAATAGGCATATTCCCATTCACAGAACAAGTTCCAGCCAAAAGGAAGTCCAAGAATAGGCCAAGAGGGACATTAGAGACTAAATCTATACCATCAGTTAACAAGGAAACAATGAGAGAATGTCTCTTGAATCAGGTATGGATATTTTTATCCCCTCACCTGCCTATCAGACATTGATAATGTCATCATTTAGCATTTTTTACATTGATTCATTCATCAAAGGCTGCAATTTTGCAAATCAGATCCAACAAACAAATAAAAGGCTGCATTTTTGCAAATCAGAGCCTCCAAACCTTCAAAAGGGTGGCTAGGTTCACAAAAACACAACCTATCAGACATTGATATTGTCATCATTTAGGATTTTTTACATTGATTCATTCATAATGCACAGATTATTCCAACAATCAAGGCAAAGTGTCCAGCCAATGCTTGTAAATCTATAGACTACATTTTGTATGTATTCAAAGGCTGTAATTTTGCAAATCAGAGCCTCCAAACTATCAAAGGGGTGGCTAGGTTCACAAAAAAACAACAAATACAGAGACATCATAGCTGAGCATGCATAACTCTCAGAAAAATATCATCACAGAGGAGCAACATTGCAAATTAAACCCAACAAACCAAACAAAGGCTGTAATTTTGCAAATCAGAGCCTCCAAACCATCAAAGGGGTGGCTAGGTTCACAAAAACACAACCAATACAGAGACATCATAGTTGAGCATGCATAACTCTCAGAAAAATATCATCACAGAGGAGCAATATTGCAAATCAGACCCAACAAACCAAACAAAGGCTGCAATTTTGCAAATCAGAGCCTCCAAACCATCAAAGGAGTGGCTAAGTTCACAAAAACCAACCAATCCAGTCAATAAACAGATAATCAGATGTTATTCATCACAAAAACTTCATCATATGACATCAAACAAGATCAATTCATGCCAAAACAGCCTCCAAACCAAGCAAAGGGGTGGCTCAGAATTGAGAAAATACCCACAGTGTAGATGAGATCTTTCATGCTAGGCAACAAAATAAGCAGCATAGCTTTCTCATTCTCGGTGTACTCCACCTTTGATGAAGAAGCTGGTTGAGGTCCAGATTCGTCACAGGGGAGGGACGGTTCAGACCCGTCAAAGCCCTCAGCCGGCGGTTGGCGTTCAGACCAGTCAAAGCCCTCAGATGGTGGCTGGATTTCAGATCCGTCGAAGAAACAAGCCGGTGGGGGAAGCTCAGATTCATGGACGACCTCAGACCCATCAACGCCCGCAAACCATCTCCGATGTCCAGATCGATGGTAACAATCGACCACAACGTCGATTTCCCACCGTTCAATCACTTCCGGTGGTGTATCAGGGACTATTAGGGTTTCGAGAGGTGCATCGAAAGATAGCACGGATTCACACTCCGACAATGGATCCCAACCTTCCGCCATGAGAAACGAATAGAGAGAGACGGGAATGGTGGAGTGATAATAGTAGGAGCCGATTAGAGGTCCAACAATTTAGATCGGCGATTGGAGTAGGAGGCGATTAGGGTTCGGGAATGGGGGAGACGGGAAATGGTGGAGAGCGAGAGATAGATGAAAGTCAAATGAGGGGGGTTGGGGGTGGGGTGGGGGGGTTATGTTTTTTGTTTTTTATTTTGGGTTTATTTTTGTGTTTATGTAACATCCCAAATTTTTGTGACTCTTCTTATATGTTATTCGAATTTTGGATTCTTGGAATTATGAAACTTTCGTTTCTATGTGATTAAGTGTTTTGCGTGAAATAAATTTTCGTGGTTAATGTGGAATGATGAGCTTGATGTTTTATATTTTCCAATGTGGGGAAATAATTAATAGGATCATGCATTTATTTTTTTCAAGCCAATTCATTGGAATTTTCGGCCCTTCCTAATTATTAAAATAGTATTTCATTTCTTGGATTTAATTAATTGTCTTGGGATACTTATCCAAATTAAATCCAAACCAAATGACCCTAAATGGTACTACATGGAATTCGAACTCCATTTTTATTTTCCTTGGGAGTTTTCAAAAATCTCCTATAGGAGAAATAATTATTTTCATTTGATTTAATTGGTGCTTTATTGACTCTCTTCCTTTGAATTTAATCCAATTAAATCATGTTATAATTTATTTCTTCACCCAAAATAAATAGAGAGTTTGGACATTCCTTGGTTAGCAATTTTCGGCCCCTCCACTAAATTTTGGAGGATATTTTATTTGTTTCCTAATTTGTGGAATCCCTTTTTATTCAAATAAATTCCTATGTCTAATTAATTGGGGATGTGAATATTTTTTTCTCCTACTTTTCTCCCATATCACACGCCCCCTATGCAATATTTTCCTTGTGGGAATTTAATTAATTGTTGCCTATTTTATGGGAGCCTTTTTCCTATAAATAAATTGCCTAATTTAAATCCTATTCTTTTAATTGGGGATTTAAATAATTTCCTTGTGCAAATTCCTTATGGAAATTTTCGGCCCCCACCATTATTTTCATACTTGGAGATTTAATTTATTTTGTTCCCTTGTTTATGAAATATTCACTTTTATTTCCTGAGTTGTGAATATATTCTCTCCAAGTAAATACCAAATAAATTCCTTGCTATTCCTACATGGAATTTTCGAAAATTTCCTCCCCTTCCCACATGCTTATTTTATTCTTTTAATTGTGAGATTTATTTAATTGTATTTTTCCCCACAATTAATTAATTAATTGATTTTAAACCTAACCCTAATCCTATAAAAACACCTAAACTAAACCCTAGCCCCCATTCTCCCTCAATTTTCGTGCGTCCCTCCTCCCTCTCCACATTCTCTCCAAAAAAACTTCTTCCACCATTGTTTCTTGCATCCATTGAAGTTTATTTTCAATAATCTCCGACGAATCACCTCGTTTCTTGGTTCTACCGATTCGTTTTGTCAAAGAAGGTATATTGGCTTCACTTTTCCTCATTCTTTTCATTTGAACCATGTTCTTGAATCCTACATGCATGTAGTGGGTGTAGGAATCGTAGATCGCAAGTTTAATCGGGGAGGGAAAGTGAGTTTGCTTGAAAACCTTGATAAATATGCGTTTCAATTGAATTGTGTAAAGTTTGATTGGAATCTTTGGTGAATGATGTAAGTTTATGTGCAAACATGATTAAGAGAGTCTTATCAAGCATGATTGTGTGTTATAAGCATGAGAATTGGTGTTTGGATGATTGAGAAGGAAACCCTAATTTAGAAATTGTGTATCTGTTATCTGTGATGTTCGACCAGTAGCTTCTGATGAGTAATTGACCTATCAAACGGCCGAATTTTGATATGAAAATTTTACTGAGTAAACTTCAAGGTGTTACCCTGTGTCTCGTGTGAATTTCAGCCCTTTTTATCGAAAAATGAATTTTTAATAAATATTTGAAGTTGACTGCGCAAATCTGCCAGAAACTCGTGTTCTCGCCAAGAATGTTTCGTTTTCTGTTTGACTGACCAAATGACCTCCTATTGATGTGATTCTTGAACTAGATGCACATTTGAAGTGTCTTCTGAGTCGTGTTAAATTTTCAGCCTTTTTGGGCATTGGATGAATTTATGGTAAATTTGTCAAATGAACTGCGCAGTGCTGTCAGAAATTGTATGTTCCGACCAGAGAGTTTAATATGTGATATGACTGACTAAATGACGTGATTTCGGTGTGAAAATTTTCATGGATGAACTTGAATGTGCCCTCTGTATTGTGACCAAAATTTAGCTTCATATGAGGTCGGGTGAATTTATAATGATTTTTACAAAACGGTCGCGCAGTTCTGCCAGTTTTCTGCCTTGTTAAAATGACACCTAGTTTCAAGTTTCAAAGTATTATATGATGCATGTATGTCCAAGGAACGTGTTTAAATGTTGAAATCACTTGTGATAAGTTGGAATGTGTTACGTGTGTCTTTACACCCTTTTGACGTATGTTGGGTTGGGGAATTTGAGAAAAACGATGAGAGAGAAAATGATAGGACATGCATAGTAAAATGTTGTTGTGGAAGGCTGACTTGTGTTGTCATTGACAAGGGTGTTGTGTACTCGTGAACTCGAGGATCGAGAGTTGCTATAAGTTGGGTTGTGAATTTGCTAAGCGATCGAGGTGGGCTTTCTTTTCAAACCTCTTTATTTTTCCGAAAATATGATGTGGTGTTATAAGGGTGGTTTAAAGTGTTATGTCATGCCGTGATTGTTTTGATGTTGAGATTTTTGCCTGATGCCTAGTTCGTTTGAGCTTGCTCCGTTAGGCTATAGGGCTATGTTGAGATTGTGCTTGATGCCTAGTTTGTGAGTTCGCTCTATTAGGCTATAGGGCTATGATAAACGAATTCGGGTCTGAGTAGGGCCGCAAACCCTATCAGGCTGTGTACACAGAGGGGATCGTGAGCCGTCCTTGCTAGTCGGCCGGTCTCGTGGGCGAATAGTGTGGCCACACTTTCGTCGCACTATGGTAAGAGGATGTGATTGATTGATTGATGTGGAAAATGAGGAGATAAATTGTCTAGCCAGACTTGGATTTTTTGTGTTCTCGTGATATTTCTTACTATATAAAACTCGAGATCACTGGTATGGATGACATAACTTATTAAAATGTTTTCGGCATGAGCCCATTGAGTACAACAAGTACTCAGCCCTGCATATTCTTTTTCTTATGTGCAGGTTGAGCGGGATGTTGCGGTGGATGTTGAGCTGGCTAAAGACCCTAGGATACGTTGTGTCGTCATACATAGGCGTGATCCTTGACTCTCCCTGAACCTTATTTATCCGCTGCTATGTTTTAAATTATGTCTTAAGACCTTAATCTTTTCGTGTTATGTTTGAACATGTATGGCGGTGTTAGGTTTAAACGAGTGTTTACGTTGTCTTTCTGAAAATGGTGTTTTCCGAGATTTAAGTTAAATGTTCATTTTACCTTAGTTTTTTTATATATATAGTTGTATTTCTTAAGTCAATTTTTTCCGGTGCCCTTTATAAAAGTATGTTTCTTTACGTCTTTTAAAAAAAAAGACCTTAAACTTCTTTAAACTAAGTTGTTTTTCTTCTTTAAGTCTTAAGTTGTTCTTTTAAACTGTTGTCCATGCATGTCGGTCACGATCGCCGCGTTTGTGATACCCCTGGTATGGGCGATCGTGACAGAGTGGTATCAGATCTTTGTTCTTTTGCTCTGGACCGAGAGTCTTCTTTTACTTTGAGTCTAAGTTAGTGAACCCTTATTGACTAGAAGTGTCACGAAGGCTCAACATCCAAAGCATCATGCTCAACCAAGGAAAGTGAGGTATGTTTTAAGTTGTTGATGAAATGTGTGAACGATGTATAAAATTCACGATATGATGAGGATGTTTTGGGCAAAAGATTGCATGAGCATGTAATTACGTGATGATGTGATGTTATTTTCATGTTGAAATTCGAGAATAAATGATATGATGACATACATATGTTGAATGTGAGCATGATGATTTAAACGCGTGTATTATGGGTGAAAACAATATTGTGATAGTGTAGAAGTGTGATGTTATTTATGTTATGAGGTGCGAAGTATGATGCGTTATTCTATGGAGTGTTTTATACGGATGATGAAAGTTGATGTGAAAGTACGTTTTAGTTTGAGTCAAAACTTTTATTTTTAAAAGTGAGATGTGGAAAATTTTTAGGAAAGTGTGAAGGTGTAAAGAAAATTATTTCAAAAGTTTCGAATATAATGTGAAGTTCGAAAGTGTTTTGCTATGGGATATGAAAATGTGGTGTGTTTATCTTGAGGTATGAATTACGTAAATTGAAGTAGATGATGATCTATGAGATGATGAATTGTGTTGTGAACTTAGAGTGCCTAAAATATAAGCCTAGTTGACCGCGTGAATCGTAGTTCTAAGTTGAAAACTTAACAATTGCTTTTCCGAGCAATGAAACGTATGAGAATATGAGAGTTTAGGCAAACGCTTAAGTCAAGGTGCGAGACAAGAAGAACCGATGCTAAGAGATATTTTCATGCAACGACGAGCGATCATACTCGCGATTTAAGATTACTTATGGCGCGGACAAGTTAGCTAGGCTCTACGTGAATGAGATTGTGCGTTTACATGGAGTGCCAAAGACTATTGTGTCCGACCGCGATACGAAGTTCACATCGAAATTTTGGATGAGTTTGCAGCGCGAATTGGGCACGCAACTGAATTTCAGCACCGCTTATCACCCGCAATCGGACGGACAGTCAGAGAAGACGATTCAAACGTTTGAGGATATGCTGCGAGCCGTTGTTCTAGATCGAGGGGAAGGTTGGAAAACTGTTCTACCGTTGGTTGAATTCGCCTACAACAATAGCTACCAAGCGACGATCGATATGGCTCCGTATGAAGCCTTGTATGGAAGGAAGTGTCAATCCCCACTTTTTTTGGGATGAAGTTGGCGAGAGGAAGATGTTAGGCCCCGATGCGATAAAGGAGATGACCGAAATTGTGCATCAAATCCGTGCAAGGATCAAGGAAGCTCAAGATAGACAGAAGTCCTATGCCGACGTGCGTCCAACGGAAATCAAATTCGACGTCGGTGACAAAGTGTTCTTGAAAGCGTCCCCGACAAGAGGAGTTGTGAGGTTTGGAGTGAAAGGCAAGCTGAAACCGCGTTTCGTAGGACCGTACGAGATTATCGATGAAGTAGGCCCTGTAGCGTATCGTTTGGCGTTACCTCCCAGCTTTGGGAACGTGCACACCGTGTTCCATGTGTCGCAGTTGTGCAAATACGTGTTCGACCCCAAACATGTAATTCATCAAGAGGAAGTGGTCTTAACCCCGACATGAGGTACGAGGAAAGGCCCGAGGCAATTCTAGATCGGAAGGTACAAGAGTTACGAAATAAATCGATAGCGTCCGTGAAGGTGTTGTGGAAGCACCATGGTCCCGAGGAAGCCACGTGGGAGTTAGAAGATAAAATGAAAGAAAAGTTTCCCGAGTTATTTTTGTGAGACGATCAAATTTCGGGACGAAATTTCTGTTAAGAGGGGAAGGATGTAACATCCCAAATTTTTGTGACTCTTCTTATATGTTATTCGAATTTTGGATTATTCGAATTATGAAACTTTCGTTTCTATGTGATTAAGTGTTTTGCGTGAAATAAATTTTCGTGGTTAATGTGGAATGATGAGCTTGATGTTTTATATTTTCCAATGTGGGGAAATAATTAATAGGATCATGCATTTATTTTTTTCAAGCCAATTCATTGGAATTTTCGGCCCTTCCTAATTATTGAAATAGTATTTCATTTCTTGGATTTAATTAATTGTCTTGGGATACTTATCCAAATTAAATCCAAACCAAATGACCCTAAATGGTACTACATGGAATTCGAACTCCATTTTTATTTTCCTTGGGAGTTTTCGAAAATCTCCTATAGGAGAAATAATTATTTTCATTTGATTTAATTGGTGATTTATTGACTCTCTTCATTTGAATTTAATCCAATTAAATCATGTTATAATTTATTTCTTCACCTAAAATAAATAGAGAGTTGGGACATTCCTTGGTTAGCAATTTTCGGCCCCTCCACTAAATTTTGGAGGATATTTTATTTGTTTCCTAATTTGTGGAATCCCTTTTTATTCAAATAAATTCCTATGTCTAATTAATTGGGGATGTGAATATTTTTTTCTCCTACTTTTCTCCCATATCACACGCCCCCTATGCAATATTTTCCTTGTGGGAATTTAATTAATTGTTGCCTATTTTATGGGAGCCTTTTTCCTATAAATAAATTGCCTAATTTAAATCCTATTCTTTTAATTGGGGATTTAAATAATTTCCTTGTGCAAATTCCTTATGGAAATTTTCGGCCCCCACCATTATTTTCATACTTGGAGATTTAATTTATTTTGTTCCCTTGTTTATGAAATATTCACTTTTATTTCCTAAGTTGTGAATATATTCTCTCCAAGTAAATACCAAATAAATTCTTTGCTATTCCTACATGGAATTTTCGAAAATTTCCTCCCCTTCCCACATGCTTATTTTATTCTTTTAATTGTGGGATTTATTTAATTGTATTTTTCCCCACAATTAATTAATTAATTGATTTTAAACCTAACCCTAATCCTATAAAAACACCTAAACTAAACCCTAGCCCCCATTCTCCCTCAATTTTCGTGCCTCCCTCCTCCCTCTCCACATTCTCTCCAAAAAAACTTCTTCCACCATTGTTTCTTGCATCCATTGAAGTTTATTTTCAATAATCTCCGACGAATCACCTCGTTTCTTGGTTCTACCGATTCGTTTTGTCAAAGAAGGTATATTGGCTTCACTTTTCCTCATTCTTTTCATTTGAACCATGTTCTTGAATCCTACATGCATGTAGTGGGTGTAGGAATCGTAGATCGCAAGTTTAATCGGGGAGGGAAAGTGAGTTTGCTTGAAAACCTTGATAAATATGCGTTTCAATTGAATTGTGTAAAGTTTGATTGGAATCTTTGGTGAATGATGTAAGTTTATGTGCAAACATGATTAAGAGAGTCTTATCAAGCATGATTGTGTGTTATAAGCATGAGAATTGGTGTTTGGATGATTGAGAAGGAAACCCTAATTTAGAAATTGTGTATCTGTTATCTGTGATGTTCGACCAGTAGCTTCTGATGAGTAATTGACCTATCAAACGGCCGAATTTTGATATGAAAATTTTACTGAGTAAACTTCAAGGTGTTACCCTGTGTCTCGTGTGAATTTCAGCCCTTTTTATCGAAAAATGAATTTTTAATAAATATTTGAAGTTGACTGCGCAAATCTGCCAGAAACTCGTGTTCTCGCCAAGAATGTTTCGTTTTCTGTTTGACTGACCAAATGACCTCCTATTGATGTGATTCTTGAACTAGATGCACATTTGAAGTGTCTTCTGAGTCGTGTTAAATTTTCAGCCTTTTTGGGCATTGGATGAATTTATGGTAAATTTGTCAAATGAACTGCGCAGTGCTGTCAGAAATTGTATGTTCCGACCAGAGAGTTTAATATGTGATATGACTGACTAAATGACGTGATTTCGGTGTGAAAATTTTCATGGATGAACTTGAATGTGCCCTCTGTATTGTGACCAAAATTTAGCTTCATATGAGGTCGGGTGAATTTATAATGATTTTTACAAAACGGTCGCGCAGTTCTGCCAGTTTTCTGCCTTGTTAAAATGACACCTAGTTTCAAGTTTCAAAGTATTATATGATGCATGTATGTCCAAGGAACGTGTTTTAAATGTTGAAATCACTTGTGATAAGTTGGAATGTGTTACGTGTGTCTTTACACCCTTTTGACGTATGTTGGGTTGGGGAATTTGAGAAAAACGATGAGAGAGAAAATGATAGGACATGCATAGTAAAATGTTGTTGTGGAAGGCTGACTTGTGTTGTCATTGACAAGGGTGTTGTGTACTCGTGAACTCGAGGATCGAGAGTTGCTATAAGTTGGGTTGTGAATTTGCTAAGCGATCGAGGTGGGCTTTCTTTTCAAACCTCTTTATTTTTCCGAAAATATGATGTGGTGTTATAAGGGTGGTTTAAAGTGTTATGTCATGCCGTGATTGTTTTGATGTTGAGATTTTTGCCTGATGCCTAGTTCGTTTGAGGTTGCTCCGTTAGGCTATAGGGCTATGTTGAGATTGTGCTTGATGCATAGTTTGTGAGTTCGCTCCATTAGGCTATAGGGCTATGATAAACGAATTCGGGTCTGAGTAGGGCCGCAAACCCTATCAGGCTGTGTACACAGAGGGGATCGTGAGCCGTCCTTGCTAGTCGGGCGGTCTCGTGGGCGAATAGTGTGGCCACACTTTCGTCGCACTATGGTAAGAGGATGTGATTGATTGATTGATGTGGAAAATGAGGAGATAAATTGTCTGGCCAGACTTGGATTTTTTGTGTTCTCGTGATATTTCTTACTATATAAAACTCGAGATCACTGGTATGGATGACATAACTTATTAAAATGTTTTCGGCATGAGCCCATTGAGTACAACAAGTACTCAGCCCTGCATATTCTTTTTCTTATGTGCAGGTTGAGCGGGATGTTGCGGTGGATGTTGAGCTGGCTAAAGACCCTAGGATACGTTGTGTCGTCATACATAGGCGTGATCCTTGACTCTCCCTGAACCTTATTTATCCGCTGCTATGTTTTAAATTATGTCTTAAGACCTTAATCTTTTCGTGTTGTGTTTGAACATGTATGGCGGTGTTAGGTTTAAACGAGTGTTTACGTTGTCTTTCTGAAATGGTGTTTTCCGAGATTTAAGTTAAATGTTCGTTTTACCTTAGTTTTTTTATATATATAGTTGTATTTCTTAAGTCAATTTTTTCCGGTGCCCTTTATAAAAGTATGTTTCTTTACGTCTTTTAAAAAAAAAGACCTTAAACTTCTTTAAACTAAGTTGTTTTTCTTCTTTAAGTCTTAAGTTGTTCTTTTAAACTGTTGTCCATGCATGTCGGTCACGATCGCCGCGTTTGTGATACCCCTGGTATGGGCGGTCGTGACAGAGTGGTATCAGATCTTTGTTCTTTTGCTCTGGACCGAGAGTCTTCTTTTACTTTGAGTCTAAGTTAGTGAACCCTTATTGACTAGAAGTGTCACGAAGGCTCAACATCCAAAGCATCATGTTCAACCAAGGAAAGTGAGGTATGTTTTAAGTTGTTGATGAAATGTGTGAACGATGTATAAAATTCACGATATGATGAGGATATTTTGGGCAAAAGATTGCATGAGCATGTAATTACGTGATGATGTGATGTTATTTTCATGTTGAAATTCGAGAATAAATGATATGATGACATACATATGTTGAATGTGAGCATGATGATTTAAACGCATGTATTATGGGTGAAAACAATATTGTGATAGTGTAGAAGTGTGATGTTATGTATGTTATGAGGTGCGAAGTATGATGCGTTATTCTATGGAGTGTTTTATACGGATGATGAAAGTTGATGTGAAAGTACGTTTTAGTTTGAGTCAAAAACTTTTATTTTTAAAAGTGAGATGTGGAAAATTTTTAGGAAAGTGTGAAGGTGTAAAGAAAATTATTTCAAAAGTTTCGAATATAATGTGAAGTTCGAAAGTGTTTTGCTATGGGATATGAAAATGTGGTGTGTTTATCTTGAGGTATGAATTACGTAAATTGAAGTAGATGATGATCTATGAGATGATGAATTGTGTTGTGAACTTAGAGTGCCTAAAATATAAGCCTAGTTGACCGCGTGAATCGTAGTTCTAAGTTGAAAACTTAACAATTGTTTTTCCGAGCAATGAAACGTATGAGAATATGAGAGTTTAGGCAAACGCTTAAGTCAAGGTGCGAGACAAGAAGAACCGATGCTAAGAGATATTTTCATGCAACGACGAGCGATCATACTCGTGATTTAAATTAGTATAGTTTAATCTTGCGTAAGTGGAAGCACGAAGATGTATCGAGTTTTGAAGCAACAGTTTTGGTGGAATGGAATGAAAGGGGACGTAGCGTCATATGTGGAACGATGTCTAGCATGCCAACAAGTGAAGGCCTTACACCAACGGCCATATGGGAAGTTACAACCGCTTGAAATTCCAGAATGGAAGTGGGAGAATCTAGCTATGGATTTCGTGACGGGTTTACCAAAGTCACAGAAGGGCAACACTGCGATTTGGGTGACCATTGATCGACTTACAAAGAGCGCGCACTTCTTACCGATTAAGATTACTTATGGCGCGGACAAGTTAGCTAGGCTCTACGTGAATGAGATTGTGCGTTTGCATGGAGTGCCAAAGACTATTGTGTCCGACCGCGATACGAAGTTCACATCGAAGTTTTGGATGAGTTTGCAGCGCGAATTGGGCACGCAACTGAATTTCAGCACCGCTTATCACCCGCAATCGGACGGACAGTCAGAGAAGACGATTCAAACGTTTGAGGATATGCTGCGAGCCGTTGTTCTAGATCGAGGGGAAGGTTGGAAAACTGTTCTACCGTTGGTTGAATTCGCCTACAACAATAGCTACCAAGCGACGATCGATATGGCTCCGTATGAAGCCTTGTATGGAAGGAAGTGTCAATCCCCACTTTTTTTGGGATGAAGTTGGCGAGAGGAAGATGTTAGGCCCCGATGCGATAAAGGAGATGACCGAAATTGTGCATCAAATCCGTGCAAGGATCAAGGAAGCTCAAGATAGACAGAAGTCCTATGCCGACGTGCGTCCAACGGAAATCAAATTCGACGTCGGTGACAAAGTGTTCTTGAAAGCGTCCCCGACAAGAGGAGTTGTGAGGTTTGGAGTGAAAGGCAAGCTGAAACCGCGTTTCGTAGGACCGTACGAGATTATCGATGAAGTAGGCCCTGTAGCGTATCGTTTGGCGTTACCTCCCAGCTTTGGGAACGTGCACACCGTGTTCCATGTGTCGCAGTTGTGCAAATACGTGTTCGACCCCAAACATGTAATTCATCAAGAGGAAGTGGTCTTAACCCCGACATGAGGTACGAGGAAAGGCCCGAGGCAATTCTAGATCGGAAGGTACAAGAGTTACGAAATAAATCGATAGCGTCCGTGAAGGTGTTGTGGAAGCACCATGGTCCCGAGGAAGCCACGTGGGAGTTAGAAGATAAAATGAAAGAAAAGTTTCCCGAGTTATTTTTGTGAGACGATCAAATTTCGGGACGAAATTTCTGTTAAGAGGGGAAGGATGTAACATCCCAAATTTTTGTGACTCTTCTTATATGTTATTCGAATTTTGGATTATTCGAATTATGAAACTTTCGTTTCTATGTGATTAAGTGTTTTGCGTGAAATAAATTTTCGTGGTTAATGTGGAATGATGAGCTTGATGTTTTATATTTTCCAATGTGGGGAAATAATTAATAGGATCATGCATTTATTTTTTTCAAGCCAATTCATTGGAATTTTCGGCCCTTCCTAATTATTGAAATAGTATTTCATTTCTTGGATTTAATTAATTGTCTTGGGATACTTATCCAAATTAAATCCAAACCAAATGACCCTAAATGGTACTACATGGAATTCGAACTCCATTTTTATTTTCCTTGGGAGTTTTCAAAAATCTCCTATAGGAGAAATAATTATTTTCATTTGATTTAATTGGTGCTTTATTGACTCTCTTCCTTTGAATTTAATCCAATTAAATCATGTTATAATTTATTTCTTCACCTAAAATAAATAGAGAGTTGGGACATTCCTTGGTTAGCAATTTTCGGCCCCTCCACTAAATTTTGGAGGATATTTTATTTGTTTCCTAATTTGTGGAATTCCTTTTTATTCAAATAAATTCCTATGTCTAATTAATTGGGGATGTGAATATTTTTTTCTCCTACTTTTCTCCCATATGACACGCCCCCTATGCAATATTTTCCTTGTGGGAATTTAATTAATTGTTGCCTATTTTATGGGAGCCTTTTTCCTATACATAAATTACCTAATTTAAATCCTATTCTTTTAATTGGGGATTTAAATAATTTCCATGTGCAAATTCCTTATGGAAATTTTCGGCCCCCACCATTATTTTCATACTTGGAGATTTAATTTATTTTGTTCCCTTGTTTATGAAATATTCACTTTTATTTCCTAAGTTGTGAATATATTCTCTCCAAGTAAATACCAAATAAATTCCTTGCTATTCCTACATGGAATTTTCGAAAATTTCCTCCCCTTCCCACATGCTTATTTTATTCTTTTAATTGTGGGATTTATTTAATTGTATTTTTCCCCACAATTAATTAATTAATTGATTTTAAACCTAACCCTAATCCTATAAAAACACCTAAACTAAACCCTAGCCCCCATTCTCCCTCAATTTTCGTGCGTCCCTCCTCCCTCTCCACATTCTCTCCAAAAAAACTTCTTCCACCATTGTTTCTTGCATCCATTGAAGTTTATTTTCAATAATCTCCGACGAATCACCTCGTTTCTTGGTTCTACCGATTCGTTTTGTCAAAGAAGGTATATTGGCTTCACTTTTCCTCATTCTTTTCATTTGAACCATGTTCTTGAATCCTACATGCATGTAGTGGGTGTAGGAATCGTAGATCGCAAGTTTAATCGGGGAGGGAAAGTGAGTTTGCTTGAAAACCTTGATAAATATGCGTTTCAATTGAATTGTGTAAAGTTTGATTGGAATCTTTGGTGAATGATGTAAGTTTATGTGCAAACATGATTAAGAGAGTCTTATCAAGCATGATTGTGTGTTATAAGCATGAGAATTGGTGTTTGGATGATTGAGAAGGAAACCCTAATTTAGAAATTGTGTATCTGTTATCTGTGATGTTCGACCAATAGCTTCTGATGATTAATTGACCTCTCAAACGGCCGAATTTTGATATGAAAATTTTACTGAGTAAACTTCAAGGTGTTACCCTGTGTCTCGTGTGAATTTCAGCCCTTTTTATCGAAAAATGAATTTTTAATAAATATTTGAAGTTGACTGCGCAAATCTGCCAGAAACTCGTGTTCTCGCCAAGAATGTTTCGTTTTCTGTTTGACTGACCAAATGACCTCCTATTGATGTGATTCTTGAACTAGATGCACATTTGAAGTGTCTTCTGAGTCGTGTTAAATTTTCAGCCTTTTTGGGAATTGGATGAATTTATGGTAAATTTGTCAAATGAACTGCGCAGTGCTGTCAGAAATTGTATGTTCCGACCAGAGAGTTTAATATGTGATATGACTGACTAAATGACGTGATTTCGGTGTGAAAATTTTCATGGATGAACTTGAATATGCCCTCTGTATTGTGACCAAAATTTAGCTTCATATGAGGTCGGGTGAATTTATAATGATTTTTACAAAACGGTCGCGCAGTTCTGCCAGTTTTCTGCCTTGTTAAAATGACACCTAGTTTCAAGTTTCAAAGTATTATATGATGCATGTATGTCCAAGGAACGTGTTTAAATGTTGAAATCACTTGTGATAAGTTGGAATGTGTTACGTGTGTCTTTACACCCTTTTGACGTATGTTGGGTTGGGGAATTTGAGAAAAACGATGAGAGAGAAAATGATAGGACATGCATAGTAAAATGTTGTTGTGGAAGGCTGACTTGTGTTGTCATTGACAAGGGTGTTGTGTACTCGTGAACTCGAGGATCGAGAGTTGCTATAAGTTGGGTTGTGAATTTGCTAAGCGATCGAGGTGGGCTTTCTTTTCAAACCTCTTTATTTTTCCGAAAATATGATGTGGTGTTATAAGGGTGGTTTAAAGTGTTATGTCATGCCGTGATTGTTTTGATGTTGAGATTTTTGCCTGATGCCTAGTTCGTTTGAGCTTGCTCCGTTAGGCTATAGGGCTATGTTGAGATTGTGCTTGATGCCTAGTTTGTGAGTTCGCTCCATTAGGCTATAGGGCTATGATAAACGAATTCGGGTCCGAGTAGGGCCGCAAACCCTATCAGGCTGTGTACACAGAGGGGATCGTGAACCGTCCTTGCTAGTCGGCCGGTCTCGTGGGCGAATAGTGTGGCCACACTTTCGTCGCACTATGATAAGAGGATGTGATTGATTGATTGATGTGGAAAATGAGGAGATAAATTGTCTGGCCAGACTTGGATTTTTTGTGTTCTCGTGATATTTCTTACTATAAAACTCGAGATCACTGGTATGGATGACATAACTTATTAAAATGTTTTCGGCATGAGCCCATTGAGTACAACAAGTACTCAGCCCTGCATATTCTTTTTCTTATGTGCAGGTTGAGCGGGATGTTGCGGTGGATGTTGAGCTGGCTAAAGACCCTAGGATACGTTGTGTCGTCATACATAGGCGTGATCCTTGACTCTCCCTGAACCTTATTTATCCGCTGCTATGTTTTAAATTATGTCTTAAGACCTTAATCTTTTCGTGTTATGTTTGAACATGTATGGCGGTGTTAGGTTTAAACGAGTGTTTACGTTGTCTTTCTGAAAATGGTGTTTTCCGAGATTTAAGTTAAATGTTCGTTTTACCTTAGTTTTTTTATATATATAGTTGTATTTCTTAAGTCAATTTTTTCCGGTGCCCTTTATAAAAGTATGTTTCTTTACGTCTTTTAAAAAAAATGACCTTAAACTTCTTTAAACTAAGTTGTTTTTCTTCTTTAAGTCTTAAGTTGTTCTTTTAAACTGTTGTCCATGCATGTCGGTCACGATCGCCGCGTTTGTGATACCCCTGGTATGGGCGGTCGTGACAGTTTATAATGGCATTTGAGTGTAAATTTGTTGAATAATAGGGTAAATTTCTATGTCCAAAAATGGAAAATTGTAAATGTAACTCTAAAACTGGGACGGACTTTTGTGGCAAAATGTCACTCTAAAACTGGGACGGAGGGAGTATTTTTTTTCAATTTTAGATACAAAAAAGTAGATACCAGAAAAATTCGGATATAGTGTTAATGGGACGTTAGGGCCAAAAATTCTGTGTAGGATTCCACCAGTTTGACATGTTATTTGTTGTCATTTGTTGAGTTTAAAAAAAAAGAGTGAACTACATAAAAAAATGCTAATGAAATGTTAGGGCCGAAACGTTTTTGGAAATTTTTCGGCCTAAATGCCCTGAAGGCATGAAGGGCATTTTTGGAGTTTCAACCTAAGTATTACTTCAATCCTATGTTACTCACACTTTTCTGTTTCGGCTCGTCCAAAATAAATTGTACTATTTCTATTTTATGCATGAACTAGAATGTTTAATTAAGATATTAGGGTTAGTTAAATATTTTTTTATAAGTATATATTCTCTTATTCCACTTAAAATACTAATTTAATTACACTAATCACGCAATCTTAAATTAACGACCTAAAATTACCAGTGTGAGTAACATGGGACAGATGGAGTACTAAATAGTACTACCTCCATCTAAAAAAAATAGACAAAGAAGTAAATGACATGAGTTTTAATATGCAATTGGTAAAGTAAGATAGATGGAGGGAAAAGGTGGAGAAAGTAATAGTGTTAGTGGATTGTGGGGCAACATTTAGAAATGATGTGTAGAGTATTTTTTTTAAAACTTTTCATATTTAAAATTAATCTAATTTTGGTAGACGACCTAAATTGGTAAAATTAGTCTATTTAGTGTAGTTGGGGGTAGTGTGTTTTCTTGGATTTTTTCACCCAAATACTCTCTACTTTCCAACTAAGTTGAGTCGTATTTCTTTTTGGAATGTCCCAACTAAGTTGAGTCATTTCCTTTTTTAATAAAAAACAAAACATCTAATCACTCTTACTTTATTCGACTATCTACTTTACTTTCTCTTTATCTTTCCTACTTTATTCATCTCTCCTACTTTTCAACCAACTTCTTAATCTCCTACTTACCATTAATGGTAAAATGAAGCGTGACAATTATTGTGAGATGGATCGAAATGGAAAAAAATGACAATTATTGTGGGATGGAGAGAGTATCATTTAAAGTATCCAAACATAAGGAAAATATTATGTTTAGTACTCCCTCCGTTCCAAGTTAGTTGAGTCGTATTCCGTTTTAAATGTCTCAATATAGTTGAGTCATTTCATTTTTCGACAAAAACTTTATTCTGTCTCATACTTTACTCTCTCTTCCTTTCTCTTACTTATTTCCTCTTTTACTTTCATCTCTCCAATTTAACCTTTCATATATATCAATTTCTCAAATCTCGTCCTCAAAAAAATATCTCAACTACCCTGGGACAAAGGGAGTACTCGGATGAATAGTTTAAAAAATACTCCCTCCATCCGATAAAGTTTTTCCCAATTTGATCCGCCACAGATTTTAAGAAATTGTTTGGCTTTGTATTAAATGGAGGTGTGTAGTGGAATAAGAGTCTCACATTAAGGGGATTGAGAGGTATGTTTAATGTTTAATTTTGGTAGGTTCCAAGTGGGACAAACTTTTGTGGGACGGACTAAAATGATAAAATGAGACAAACTTTGTGGGACGGAGAGAGTATCATATTTACGAGAGAAAAGTTAAAAAATGATCTCCGTGGTTATTGGGGTCATTTAGAGTTATTTTTGTTAGAAAGTAGTACCAAACATAGTACTACATCCGTTCACAAAAAATAGATTAATTTTACCATTTTGGGTCGTTCATAAAAAATAGATTAATTCTAAATATGGAAAGTTTTAAACAATAATAACCTTATACATCATTCTAAATGTGGACTTCACATTTCACTAACACTACTTCCATCATATTTTTTATTCCACACTTTACTTTACCAATTACACATTTAAAATCATACAATTTACAACTTTATCTACTTCTATATATATATGGACGGAGGTAGTATAAAAATCCTTATCTACTTCTATATATATATGGACGGAGGTAGTATAAAAATCCTCTAAAGACTATATTCGAAGACTATTCATGTAATTCACTCTTTACAAAGTTACAAGTATGCAACGCACAATGACTATTACGTTACACATATGCTGTCCGTGTGTGTCCGCCCATGCTTCTAGCTGATACGACGAACATAAGGTTTTATATATTTAAAATATTTAAAAAATTTAAAAATTGAGTAATGATTATCTATGAATACCTAAAAATAGAATAAGTTTTAAATTCTAACCAATTATGTATCGCCCTTGGTAACTATGAACACATTTGTTACTTGTGATATTAAGGGAGTGTAGATAATATAATAAAAAAAATAAAAACTCCAAAATGATGGGAAACTCTCGTCAAAATACTACACCTAGAACTACACAATCATCTCCTCTGAAAAGTCGCAAACAAAATGAAAGTTAAAATTAGTAAAAGAAAAAAGAAAAAGCATATGTGGGTGATGGATTTCTTGGTTGATTGAATTAATAGCGAATGAGTAATCAAATCAAAAAAATTAAATGAGTAATTATATATATTGAGACCTAATTTCGTTTTGTTTGCTCTTTATGCCTTTCTATTTTAATGGAAAATATTTACTACTTAGCCAATTTAACTTTGTTCACAACTTCACATGCTTTAATTCTAAGATGGATCTAAGGCCATGTTTGGTTGGCGGGAAAGTAAAGTTGGTAAGGAAAATGATTCCTGGGAAAATAAATTCCTGGAATATGATTTCTAATAACTTTACTTTCCCGTGTTTGGAAAATATCAAGATTTGAAAGTATATATTTGATTTAAACACTAAACTAAAAATATACTTATTATTTTTTATTTATAAAAAATAATAATACACATTATTTAATAAATTATTAATTACAAATGATAATAATTATATTATTTTATTTATTATTACGATGGATAGTTTAAATATGCATTATACATCATAATATATAATAATAAATAAGATTATTATTATTATTATTATTATTATTATTATTATTATTATTATTATCATTATATTTACTTGATTTTTAATTGAATAAATTTT
This sequence comes from Salvia splendens, assembly GCF_004379255.2. Lineage (NCBI taxonomy): Eukaryota > Viridiplantae > Streptophyta > Magnoliopsida > Lamiales > Lamiaceae > Salvia > Salvia splendens. The sequence goes on along the minus strand of NC_056050.1, from coordinate 9,299,580 downwards.
ATAATTTAAAATTTCACTACAATTTTATTGTTAATTACTAATTTATAAATTAATAATTATTATATTATTATAATTATATTTAATTATTTAATAAATTATTATTATTATGATAATAATAAAAATAAATATTAATAATATAGTTATAATTATGATAATTTGAATTATAGTTATTTATTATCCTGAAATTAAGTATGGTTTATACTTTTAAATTATTTTCAAAACATTGTAATAAATAATAACAATAATAATGATGATAATAATAATAATAATAATAATAATAATAATAATAATAATAAACTGTACTATATTGCATTAAATATGTAAGAATCCTAAAACTGGGAAAAAGAATACCTAAGAAAAGTTAGGATTCAGAATCCTGGAAAGTTGTACTAACCTTTCTTGTTTCAGGATTTTGATTACTTTCCCAGTTTGATTAAAAACGGAAACAAATACAAGATTTTAAAATTTAAGAAATCAGATTACTTTCCCAGACAGAATCTTGGCAACCAAACATGGCCTAAGTTCTAATAGTATCAAGAAATGTATCACCATTCATCGGGTAAATGATTTAATTTCTTCAGGAAATAACTAACATAGACTAATTCTAACTCGTCTTTATTTATTTATTTTTGTCTGCTTTCTATAAATGTCAACTTGAACCAACATTTAAAGAACTCAAGGAAAATCAAAAGTCATGCAATAGTAAAGTCGAATCATTCGAGAAGAAAAAGACATAAAAATGAGAAACATTGAGCAGGTCCAATAGTTTAGTTGCATATGTGGGGAAATTTCTATTGCAGTAACTTTTCATTCATTTCTGTATAATAGCATCTCCAATTATATACACCAAATTAAAACTATTCTAGTTTGAGCACGTTTTGTTTATTTCGATTCTAATACATAAAAAAATGTTTTTGAAATTTTTAATTTCATAAAATTCATAAAAATCTGTCACGACCGCATTTTCTAAGGATAGAAAACACGGTTGATCGCGACTAGGGGAGGATTAAAGAAGCGGGGAAAGAAATAAGGGGAAAAATAAAATCAAGCATTGGTTGCGAGACATGACTAATTAAATGCTGATACATAGAAGAAAGATACTCGATCATGAAGACTCGAGTAATTGTTTGTAAAAATTTCAAAATATCAGAGTTTTGAACAAAATAGACTTGAGTCTTTTAAAATGCACAACGGAAGCAAATGAACGCGGTTCCATGTATGAAGACATGAACCTCCGAGAGTCAAAATCTGACTGAATTAAATGTCTTGTCTCAATAGCACTTCCTCCACCACTTCGCTGCTCAACCTGCACATTTAGAAATATATGCAGGGCTGAGTACAAAAAGTACTCAGTGAACACATTGCCGAAAATTTCACATATACATTTGAAAATATTGTCAAGCCATCATCACAGTAACACTCGGGGTGTTGTTGAAAAGACCCGAGCTTACTAAAAATATCACATTGGACTGCAGTCCCTTTTTCCTGTACTTAGCCATATCTGATCACATTGTGCCGTTGAGATGGTGTTCTCACACGGTCACCTTACATACATGTGCCGGGAAGGTGGCCACCTTCCTCGGTCACCTTCTCTGCCCAACATGTCAGAGGTATCCTTGTGCCGGGAAGGTGGCCACCTTCCACGGTCACCTGCTCTGCCCAACATGACAGAGGTAGCTTGTGTACACTAGTCCGAGCGGGGACACCACCCTCACTGGGACCCGAATTCGACTTATATCATCATTCATAATTCACTTGGCCGTAGCCAACAGATAGGCATCATACACAAAATATTTATGGCATGACAACATCACTTGAAACAGCAACGAACATAGGTTCGAGTTTTCATAACATATCACCTCAAAATAATTTGCATTTTTATCCACATTAGTATGTAGGATAAGAAAGTTCACCTTGATCGTTTAGATTCCTTAACTTGAATCTTTCGTTCCGACTTTACTTGCGAAAGCACCCTTTTTAAAAAAAACACAATATAATAATACACTAATTAGACTCAAGAAAAAAACTACTTAAATTAGAATGCATGCACCCTCATTAAAGTCTTTTATCTCGTTTCTCGATTTTCACATATTTTCAATTATTCGGCGGCCTCCCAAGACGTCGCTTGAGACTCCGGTCGGCCGCTTACGCCCATAATTCCTCCGTTGGCTCCTCGTATTTCCCTCCACGATGTCGAATTAAAATCCCAAAAATTATAAAAGTGCACAATTAAATTATCGCAACCATTTCCCCTCGAAAAATATATTTATTTCGGACTTGGGATAAAATTATTCATCCTTTGAAATATTCCGGGATTATTTAAATAATTCATCACAAGTATTTCCCCTCGCAATTATATTTATTTTGAAACTTGGGGTAAATTATTCATACTTCAAAATTATTTCGGAATTTAATTAAATAATTTCGTCACGATTAATTATCGGCCCAAAGATTTATTTAAAAAGCCCCAAAACTTAATTATTTCCCTACCTTATATCCCCAATTTAATTAAGAAGCCCCAACAAAATAAAAAGAGCCCAAACAAAACATTTAATTAATAAGTCCCAATTCTTTTAAAACAAAAGGCCCCAAATTCTTTTTAAAACAAATGGCCCAAATTTTTTAAAAATTAACAAGCCCCATTTTTAACTCCCACATCCCCCCCACGTATCACTCTTCATCTCTCTCTCAATCATTATTCATCTTCTTCCCCCAAATTGCACAAAATAGAAAAAAACCCCTTCTCTAAATTTAGAGTTTCAGCTCCCTCACCCAGCTTCACACCTCGCTGCCGTCGATCAGCCATCCCTCTGGCGTCGCCGTCGCTCCGTCGCCGTCGCTCCACCGCCGGCGTGTTCCTTCCATCACCTATTTCCTCTGCCCCTCCTTTCTCTCCCTCGGCTCCCCCTCTCCTCTCCTACTCTCGGCTATGCTCACGCCGCCGCCGATTCGTCGTCATCGTCCAGCCACTGCAGCCGCTGCTGTCGCCACCGGAAGCCGCGACGCCGCTGCTGTCGCCGTCCGTCGTTGCCGCGCAGTCACCTCGCTGGGAAGACGCTGCTCGCCGGTGGTCGTGCAGCCCCGAACATCACCGCAACTAACCCGAACAACCCCGCACCACCCCGAAACAGCCCCCCCCTCGTAAGTTTCTAATTGATTTCATGAATTAAAGTCTGATTCTTGAATTCGGTTCGCTTCGATTTAAACGACTAAAAGATTGATTCCAGATCGTAGTTCTTGTTTTGGATTGTGCGATTTGGTTGAGTATAAAAAAAACATGCTATGCATTTCATGGATTGAAGGTTTAGATCGGGAAAGGAGGTTTACCTCGATGACACGATATTGGTTGTGAAATTGTAGGACCGGAAGGAGTAGCCCGCTAGATTTTGTAGACTCAGTTTCTTGGATTGAAGTTGAGAGAATGAAGCTTGTTGTTTTTTTTTTTTTTTGTTGATTGCAGGGAACGATAAGAGAGAAGAAGGAATAACTGATTTGAAGATTAATATAGAGGGGGCTGGTTTGGAGGAAAAAAAATCTTAGAATTTTTAAATATATTAATTTACTAACTTGGTGACCAAGTTAGATTTTTTTTTTTTTAATTTCTTTTTTTTTCCGGTTGTTACAATCTACCCCTCTTAAAAGAAATTTCGTCCCGAAATTTAGGAGTTATCTAGGCAAAATCTCGAGATATTTTTCCTCCGTTTTCTCTTCTAGCTCCTATGTTGCTTATGCCTGTCCGTGGTTTGTCCACAAAACTCTTACTGTAGTAATCGATTTATTTCAAAGTTGCTGCACTTTTCGATCTAGTATTTCCACCGGCTTTTCTTCGTAACTCAGGTTAGTCTCTAGGGCGATTTTTTTTTGTAGCGAATCACATGTTTTGAGTCGAACACGTATCTTCGAAGTTGGGAGGCGTGGAATACGTTGTGTACGTTCCCAAAGTTGGGTGGTAATGCCAAGCGCTATGCTACTGTGCCCACTTCCTCTAGAATTTCATAGGGTCTCACGCGAGGATATATAGAGTTGATCTAACTGTTTTAACTTTGATCGGAACTGAATTTGGGATTCCAAGAGAAATATTCGAATCGTTCTTGCTTTGTGTAGGCTCCAAGGTAGCCATGAAAATAAAACGATTATAATTATTTCAATTACATGAGTGTTTGGTTCACCACAAACTTTCACCAGTAGCTTGCAACAAAGGTTTTCATGAAGTGCAAAGACTAGGCCCAATTGGGCTCATTATGCTCACTCCCAGAAAAGAAAAAAATACAACGTCAAAGAGCTTGAGCTATACCCATAGAGCTTGGGAATTTATTGTGGGAAAACTTACCAGATGGAATAAATTGCGAAACTGAGGGTATGACGAATAAAAATGCAGATGTCAATAATAGGTTGCCAATAATATAATCAAAATGAACAGTGAAGTAGAAAAGTTTCAAGTATCCCCGGATGATAACATGAAGACCTGAGATGGTTGGTTACAAATGGATTTGAAAAGAATAGGAAAAATAAACAATTGCAATTTGCTCAACAACACTGTGATAGAAGATCAAATCAATGAAATTTTTAGAGTTTGTAAGCAGTTCAGGGAAACTGACTAATAAAGAGGGCAACAAGAGGAAACTAGCCAAGGGAGAAGCAATGTGCCCGCTTTAACATGGAGCTTGCAGAAAAGCTCAAATCAAGAGACAACAATCATATTTGAATTCAGAATATGAGAATATTCATGTAAAACAAATAGCTTGTCAATAAGTATGTCTGAAATCACAAAGGGTCAAATTAAATGGTTTAAGGTCTCACAAGATGGCTACTCCAATATAGTAAGACTGAAAATGATTGGGCTCAAGTGGATTTGAGAAAGAAGAATAACAAGGAACTACCCTTTTTGGTCAACAACATCGTGATACTATATCACGTTAACGAATTTACAAAGTTTATAACCAAGTCACGGAAATTAATTAGTAGAGAAGACAACCAGAGCAAACTAGTTCGGGAAGAGAGCAAATTACTTTAGACTTGGAGTTGCTAAAGAGCTCAAAGCATGATGGAATAATTATAGTGGGATTAAGAAGAAGTGACTATTCTTTATAAATTAATGAGTGTCAGCAAGCACATTTGAAAACACTAAAGATCTACTAATGATCTTTGAAGAATATATTATCATTGAAGAGACAATAGTTTAGGGAAACATGTTCATTATGAAGGCTATAAATAAAGCAGCTCCTAGTATAGAAGTTTGGTGGCAAGAATTCAGAGAGTCAAAGTATTGCTTTTATACAGAACGAGTAAAGAAGGACCGTAGTCACTGGTGGTTATCAGAAAACATGAGGGAGCAAGCTCAAAACTGAAAGTGATTCACAACCTTGACATAGAAGAGGGAAAATAATGGCACATTACCTTGCAAAAGAAGGCATTTAATATCTTAATTCAACAAAAAGTATTTTGATCAAGGGGGTGCGAGAAAATGAAATTCATGGGAATCCAAGTAAGCGTTGCTGATGAATCATCTTGGTTAACTACAATGGTGATACTCCCTTGTTTAATTCCTTATAGAGGATGGTAAATGAGTTATGGGAAACTTTCGTCACAAGCTACTTTCACCTTACGATCACGTCAGATGACCATATGTGGAGATTATGACTCCTTGGTACTCTCGGTTCGTCAGAACTATCATCCTCGTAACACGCCGTTTCTGTTTACTTATTATTGTAAAGCTAGATTCTTTGTTTACATTGTAATCATATTCTCTTGCCATGTATGTGTTCATCGCTTAATTGGATCAAAGGTATAATCCTTTGGAGTGATTGGATTGTCAAGAAAGACAATGGCTAACCCAGATTATTCATGTCATTGGGACGTAAAAACATCGTTTTGTTCTATGTTGGATTACTTTTCTCGTGACGAAACTTTTTTCTTATCGTGTACTTTCTTATCGTCGCTCAAGAAAGCGAGAAATGTTCATACTGTACTTCTAAGTTCGAGTTCATATTGTGTTCTAGAAGGAACGCATAACTAAGTATTCTAAGTTCTTGGAAATTTTGATTTCCCCATTCTAGCAACATGATTCAATTACTACTCAAAAAGAGATATCATTTCACCAACTCAAAAGAGATATCATTTCAACAATTGGTACCATACTCATATACTTTATACTTTCATATTCCAGTACCTTTTTCCATTTAGGAAAGTTACTTCTTTTATTCATGCATTCACAGTCTTTAGCCAAGAAAAGACATACTAACTCTTTCTTTAAGCACGCTACCAAATCAAGAAACACCAACTCTTTCTTTAAACTCAGTATTTTCATCTGTTCACTCAAATTAACTGCATGCGTTATTTCTCAATTTCACACTTTTAAATATCTTGACTTTCTTTTGAAAAAAAAACAAGTTACCTTTTTCCTCGTTGAGCGCAATGGGAGGGAAGTGCTAAGAGCATTTTCATCGATTAGACAGTCTACTGGAACAAGTCTAGACCAAAGATTTTCGAAGAAGACTCTCGGGTTCAGAGCGAGAAAGAATGCTCTGATACCACTCTGTCACGACCGCATTTTCTAAGGATAGAAAACACAGTTGATCGCGACTAGGGGAGGATTAAAGAAGCGGGGAAAGAAATAAGGGGAAAAATAAAATCAAGCATTGGTTGCGAGACATGACTAATTAAATGTTGATACATAGAAGAAAGATACTCGATCATGAAGACTCGAGTAATTGTTTGTAAAAATTTCAAAATATCAGAGTTTTGAACAAAATAGACTTGAGTCTTTTAAAATGCACAACGGAAGCAAATGAACGCGGTTCCATGTATGAAGACATGAACCTCCGAGAGTCAAAATCTGACTGAATTAAATGTCTTGTCTCAATAGCACTTCCTCCACCACTTCGCTGCTCAACCTGCACATTTAGAAATATATGCAGGGCTGAGTACAAAAAGTACTCAGTGAACACATTGCCGAAAATTTCACATATACATTTGAAAATATTGTCAAGCCATCATCACAGTAACACTCGGGGTGTTGTTGAAAAGACCCGAGCTTACTAAAAATATCACATTGGACTGCAGTCCCTTTTTCCTGTACTTAGCCATATCTGATCACATTGTGCCGTTGAGATGGTGTTCTCACACGGTCACCTTACATACATGTGCCGGGAAGGTGGCCACCTTCCTCGGTCACCTTCTCTGCCCAACATGTCAGAGGTATCCTTGTGCCGGGAAGGTGGCCACCTTCCACGGTCACCTGCTCTGCCCAACATGACAGAGGTAGCTTGTGTACACTAGTCCGAGCGGGGACACCACCCTCACTGGGACCCGAATTCGACTTATATCATCATTCATAATTCACTTGGCCGTAGCCAACAGATAGGCATCATACACAAAATATTTATGGCATGACAACATCACTTGAAACAGCAACGAACATAGGTTCGAGTTTTCATAACATATCACCTCAAAATAATTTGCATTTTTATCCACATTAGTATGTAGGATAAGAAAGTTCACCTTGATCGTTTAGATTCCTTAACTTGAATCTTTCGTTCCGACTTTACTTGCGAAAGCACCCTTTTTAAAAAAAACACAATATAATAATACACTAATTAGACTCAAGGACAAAACTACTTAAATTAGAATGCATGCACCCTCATTAAAGTCTTTTATCTCGTTTCTCGATTTTCACATATTTTCGATTATTCGGCGGCCGCCCAAGACGTCGCTTGAGACTCCGGTCGGCCGCTTACGCCCATAATTCCTCCGTTGGCTCCTCGTATTTCCCTCCACGATGTTGAATTAAAATCCCAAAAATTATAAAAGTGCACAATTAAATTATCGCAACCATTTCCCCTCGAAAAATATATTTATTTCGGACTTAGGATAAAATTATTCATCCTTTGAAATATTCCGGGATTATTTAAATAATTCATCACAAGTATTTCCCCTCGCAATTATATTTATTTTGAAACTTGGGGTAAATTATTCATACTTCAAAATTATTTCGGAATTTAATTAAATAATTTCGTCACGATTAATTATCGGCCCAAAGATTTATTTAAAAAGCCCCAAAACTTAATTATTTCCCTACCTTATATCCCCAATTTAATTAAGAAGCCCCAACAAAATAAAATGAGCCCAAACAAAACATTTAATTAATAAGGCCCAATTCTTTTTAAACAAAAGGCCCAAATTCTTTTAAAACAAATGGCCCAAATTTCTTAAAAATTAACAAGCCCCATTTTTAACTCCCACATCCCCCCCACGTATCACTCTTCATCTCTCTCTCAATCATTATTCATCTTCTTTCCCCAAATTGCACAAAATAGAAAAAAACCCCTTCTCTAAATTTAGAGTTTCAGCTCCCTCACCCAGCTTCACACCTCGCTGCCGTCGATCAGCCATCCCTCTGGCGTCGCTGTCGCTCCGTCGCCGTCGCTCCGTCGCCGTCGCTCCACCGCCGGCGTGTTCCTTCCATCACCTATTTCCTCTCCCCCTCCTTTCTCTCCCTCGGCTCCCCCTCTCCTCTCCTACTCTCGGCTATGCTCACGCCGCCGCCGATTCGTCGTCATCGTCCAGCCACTGCAGCCGCTGCTGTCGCCACCGGAAGCCGCGACGCCGCTGCTGTCGCCGTCCGTCGTTGCCGCGCAGTCACCTCGCTGGGAAGACGCTGCTCGCCGGTGGTCGTGCAGCCCCGAACATCACCGCAACTAACCCGAACAACCCCGCACCACCCCGAAACAGCCCCCCCTCGTAAGTTTCTAATTGATTTCATGAATTAAAGTCTGATTCTTGAATTCGGTTCGCTTCGATTTAAACGACTAAAAGATTGATTCCAGATCGTAGTTACTGTTTTGGATTGTGCGATTTGGTTGAGTATAAAAAAAACATGCTATGCATTTCATGGATTGAAGGTTTAGATCGGGAAAGGAGGTTTACCTCGATGACACGATATTGGTTGTGAAATTGTAGGACCGGAAGGAGTAGGCCGCTAGATTTTGTAGACTCAGTTTCATGGATTGAAGTTGAGAGAATGAAGCTTGTTGTTTTTTTTTTTTTTTTTTTTGTTGTTGATTGCAGGGAACGATAAGAGAGAAGAAGGAATAACTGATTTGAAGATTAATATAGAGGGGGCTGGTTTGGAGGAAAAAAAATCTTAGAATTTTTAAATATATTAATTTACTAACTTGGTGACCAAGTTAGATTTTTTTTTTTTTTAATTTTTTTTTTCCGGTTGTTACAAAATCTAAGCATAACTTGTTATTTTACTCTTTCGATGGTGTGAGTAGCATGAGCAGTAGTTCGTTATTCCATTCCTTGTTGTATCACTCTGTTTATTTCTTTTGTTCATCATTAATTGGTGTTCGTTTTACGTATTATCATTGCTGTGTGTTAGTAGTTTGGAGGTCTTAGCTCACGGCTACCGCTGAGTACTCGTCATACATTTATTTTGGTAAATAAAACCACGTTTCAATATAAAAATAATGTTGTTTTTTAACAAACTGAATTTTATAATAATTTTGAAGTTATTACGACTTCCTACCGCGACTTGGAATACCTTTTTCCATACTACTACTTAATTACCTCCTTTTTTGGTTTCGTTGCTTACCATATATCTAACTTTCTTTTTTTTACTTGTTTGAACCTCTTTGCTAATTCAAATTCATTTATATATGATTGAAATATATACGGTGAGATTTGGTGTCCCACTATTGATATCTCATTCACTATATCATAATTTAACTTAATTTTAAAAAGTATTATCAAATTAAAATTTGTAATATTATTTGAAAGATTGAAATTTTTATATATTATTGTTGAAATTATAAATTATTGATAATAAGTATTCCATCTGTTCCATAGTAGTAGAGTCATTTTCCCATTTAGGGATGTTCCGTCATAGTAGAGTCATTTCCTTATTTAGCGTAAAAGTGGTTACACTTATTTCCCTCGCTTGCTTCCTTCACTCTGTTACTTTATTCTCTATTTCCTACTTTATTATCTCTTCACTTAATATATTTAATATATCTTTCTTAATTTCCGTGCCGAAAAGAAGTGACTCTACTACTATGGAACGGAGGGGAGTATATAATATTCAACTGATAGACGAATGAAATAAAAATAAGAAGGGGTATTTGTCTATAAATTCCTAAATTTTTATTAAATGCTTGTTTTGTATATCATGTTCAAATATTTTTTGTAAATTACTATCAAACTATTAATTTATTCTAATTTTACAACCAATCAAGATTTTGAGTATAATATGATTTATTAAAAATCATAATTTAACTAATAAAATTATTTAATTAAATAGTATAATAGTATGATATAGTAGTTGCCTAAAACATGACATCGTTTTGATTGATAGTGCCACATAAGTATTTACTCCCTCCATCCCAGAAAATTTGTAACATTTTATCATTTCCGTCCATCCCACAAAATTTGTCATATTTCACCTTTTATCATTTTTAGTAGTGGATCACACATATTCCACTAACACATTATCATTCACATTTTATTATAAAACTAATACATAAAAGTAGGTTTCAAATTCCACTAATTTTTTCAACTCACTTTCTATTATGGGACAGAGGGGGTACTTTTTAGCGCCAAAATCATACTTGACTGCAAATCAATATTTTAGTCGTAAAATCTAAACAAATCAATAGTTTAACAATTTATAATTGAATTTTAAAACTTGCAAAAAATAGAATTTGCCAAAAAATTTAAAAATTTACGTACAAATGCATCAAGAAAGAAAATATTCAAAATTTAAAATGTTACATGGAATTAATAAGACACGGACCATTGAATGTTTTTCAAAATTTATGCACAAGTTCTTGAGATAATTTTCTCTCTTCTTATTTCTCCATTTCACCCTACTAGAATCCGATTCCCTCAGGAAGAAATTTGGAAATAACGAGAGTAATACTTATTCCAGGGCCAACAATCAATATCACAATAAATTCTATAGTAAAGAATATGATAGTAATCCAATATAAATTCGACAATAATGGTGCTTCTTCAAGCCTCCGAAAAGTATGAACTATTTTCTTATTAGTCCGTCCCTAAAAAGTATGAACTTTCTAATTTTCGAATAGTCAAACAACACATTATCCGTACACATTATTTTATAACTTATATCATTACATTACACTACTAATAACGTGTAATCCATTTTCCACTAACACTACCTTTTATCACTCTCTCTTACTTTACCAATTACTCTCTATGTCCCACGTTACTTGAATCGCTTCTTTTTTATATTCGATTTGAAAAAATTACAATAAATAGTTAAAGTGGAGAGAAAATATGAACGGGAAAACTCTTCTCTACATTATTCTCTCTCCACTTTAACTATTTATTACTCCATTTTCCCTAAACGAGTATAAGAAAGAAATGACACTAGTAACGTGGAACGGAGTATTGAACCAAACATTCATACTTTTTAGGGGAGGGAGGGAGTATTAAATTGCATGGTTATAGGTGGATGTAGAAAATTTGCCGGCCAACCCAAGCAGTCTACTTTCATACACTAATTCAAACCCCTCTGATTTTCTTCACAAATCACCAAAGTCCTGTCACTTCCCTCATTATCTACATATATCATCCCATTTCCCACAAAGAGAGATGTCGGAGATGGTAGAGAATGGCGCTGCAGCTCCGCCCTTAGAAGGCAGCGAGATATCACCGGCCGCGGCAGCTCCAAACCCCATGCAGAGTCAGTATAACTCGCCCTCTCTCTCGATGAAGCCGCTGCTGATGCTCGAGCACCCGAAGGCGAAAACGCCTTCCCGCACGCCTAATTTCATAACCCCGTTGGGCAGTCCGATCCGAAGGGCGATGAAGACGACGAGGCTTGACCCTCAAGACGCTTGGCTTCCCATCACGGAATCGAGGAAAGGGAACGCCTTTTATGCCGCATTTCACACGCTCTTCGCCGGCATCAGAATCCAGGCGCTCGTCATCCCCGTTGCCTTCACCATTCTTGGATGGTTAGTTGTGTTTTTTTTGGACATGCATGCTTATCTTAAATTTTGTTTAATCTTTAAATATTTTTGATTGGGTTAAATTATTGAGAAATTATAAAGTTTGGTCAACTTCTAAAATTCATCTTGAAAGATTATCAAGTTTGGAAAATTTGTTCGCAAATGTTACACCTTAGGCCAATGCGCAACATGTTAGACACTATTTTTCAACCATACAACCCCGTTTTCTTTATGAATATAGTACTGTCTTACGTATGATTTTCTTGTTTCCATACAATTTCGCAAAATAAAATCTTCATGGGATAAATATAAAAAATTCAAACTTTATGATTTTTCAAATAATATACTCTCTCTGTCCCACTATAGTAGAGGTGTTCCATTTGAGCATTTTTTTTGGAATAATGGCGATAAATAGTTAAAGTAGAGAGAGAGTAAAGTAAGAGACATAATAATGTAGAGAAGACTATTTTCTACATTATTATCTCTCTTACTTTATTCTCTCACCACTTTAATTATTTATTACTCCCTCGGTCCCGCAATAGGAGCCATATTGGGGTTTGGCACGAGTTTTAAGAAATGTAATGAAAAGTGGGTTGAATAAACTAGTCGAATATGAGTCCCACTTAAATATAGTTGTTTTATAATAAAATATAAGTAGAATAAGTTGATGAAATGTGGGACTTACTTATAATCTTAATGGGGAAAGAAGGAGTATCATTTTTTCAAAACGAAAAGCCTCTACTATAATGGAACGGAGGTAGTATAAATTTACGCAAAAAGCCAAAATTTGACTTAGTTTGGCAAATTATTTTAATTTCATCCGTCATAATAGTTTTTTGTTGCATGAGTTATTTGAGTAAGCTAACTCAGTAAAATATGTTTGGGGCAATGGTGTAGGAGTTGGGGAATCATAAGTTTGACAGTGGCATTTGTATGGCAACTATACACTTTCTGGCTTTTGACCAATCTCCATGAATCCACGGAAACCGGAATGCGCTACAGCCGATATCTCCAACTCTTCGATGCTATCTTTGGTACGTCAATTTATTGAAACCCCTTCTTGTTTGATATCGACAAATTAGTGATTCTGACTCTTCTGTATATGAGTGGACAACTCGGGGCTTTTAAGGAGTGAGTGACTCATTTCTAAAACGATTCTTTCTCTCTCTTTTTGATAGGAGAGAAGACGGGGAAGATATTTGCGGTGTTTCCGATCTTGTACTTATCCGACGGCACATGCGTAGCCTTGATTGTTGTGGGCGGGTCCGCCATCAAGCTCTTCTACCAGATAGTTTACGGCGGCAGCGGCTGCCCTAAAGATCCTTTGACGATGGTGGAGTGGTACCTTGTGTTCACTTCGGCGACGGTGCTTGTGTCGCAGCTTCCCAATCTGAACTCGATCGCGGGGGTGTCGCTGATCGGGTCGCTGACGGCAGTGGGGTATTGCACGATGATGTGGTGCGTGTCGGTGACAGAGGGGCGGCTCCCCAGCGTGTCGTACGACCATGTCAAGCCGAATACTAACACGGAGTGGTTCTTTGGGGTTCTCAATGCCTTTGGTATCATAGCTTTTGCCTTTAGAGGCCATAGCGTTACTCTTGAATCCATGTATATAGTACTCCCTTCGAGATCTAAGAAAATGATGCTTAGAGTATTAAGTATAAAGAGAATAAATTATAGGTGTGAAACGAGAATAAAATAAGAGAGAATAATTATGTTATAGTTTGTCAAAACAGGATGTGACTCACTTTAGGTGGAATGTCCCCAAAAGCATAACGAGTCGCTTATGATGGGTCGGAGAGAGACATTTTACACACCACATATGATTGGATTTTATTTTCCTATTATCTTACGTTATACTGTTTCTGATGTGGTAATTGGAAAATTGTAATTGAATATTACATTCGGTTAGTTAAACAATGTTGTTTGATTCAAAAACATCAACAATATATTTAGGGTAGAAGATATGATTTTTTTCACAGTTGGATAATTGTAAACAAATTCAAACTTAAAGGTTTTCTTGCTAATATTCAAAGTTGCGAGAGTGACCAAACTCTGTTATTTTTGCTTGATTTGGTATACCTTTCTTATTACCGAATTCACGTATGTATCTGTTTTTTATAAATTATGGAATTTGGATTGAAATTGAAAATTTAGGGAACCATGCCATCAAGTGAGAAGAAGCCATCTAGTGTGCCGATGTGGAGAGGGATCCAAGGAGCATATATCGTGATCGCATTGTGCCTATTTCCTATTGCAATCGGCAGGTATTGGGCGTATGGCAATAAGGTACTTGAAGCGATCAATCTCGTATTTTATTTCATTTGCTAGTAACTGGAAACAAGCAAATATCTTATATCGATGTATACAAAGCATTGATACTATTATATAAGTCTCATCAACTAATTCATTGTATGTTATTTGATTTTATTGTTTAACTTACCTAACATTACATTTGTGAGGAAATCGAAAAATGGCTGACCTAGGGCTTTCCACGGCCCTAGGTCAGCCATTTTGGCGGCAATATACGCTTTCCACGGCCGCGACACATCTCAGTCGGTCCTAGGGCTAATAAGCCTATTTGTGATCATCAATGCGGTGAGCTCATTCCAGATATACGGAATGCCAATGTTCGATGATGTGGAGTCGAAGATCACCAAGAGGCTGAAGAGGCCGTTGCCGTGGTGGCTAAGGGTGATCTCAAGGTTCATGTTCGGGTACGGGTGCTTCTTCGTGGCAGTGGCCATCCCCTTTCTAGGGAGCCTAGCAGGGTTGATTGGCGGGATTGCAGTTCCGGTGATGTTCGTATATCCTAGCTTGATGTGGATTAAGGTGAAGAAGCCGCAGAGACATGGCTTCATGTGGTGCCTCAATTGGGGGTTAGCCATTGCTGGGATTTTGCTCACTATGTTGCTTGTTGCTGCTGGTATACATGTTATTATTGACACTGGGGTTGAAGTTAGCTTCTTCAAGCCTCACTAAATATTTCTCAACTAGAATTTAAATCATGTGATTTTACTATGATTAATTATAACTTTGTTCTCATGAGATGTGCAGTTTGCTGGTGATTAATTATTACTCCGTATGACTGTTTTTCGATAGTTTTGAGGGAATTCAAATATTTTGGAATCAACAAAAATCTGATAACATTTTATCAATTTCCAAGATCTTATTTGTTCAATAATTGCTTTAGATTCAACATTCTGAGAGCATGAACAACGATGGACGGCGGCCCTGCACCCGTCCGTGCCAACGGCAAGGACGAGGCTAGCCGCCGCTGGCACGGCGCTGCTCGATGCATCGAGCAGCGCCATGCCAGCGAGCAGGCGACGTGGCGGCACGCGATTGGGCAACGACATAGCCGTTGCCTTTGAATATTTTTTTAAATTCGTTATTTAATTTTAAATAATGATAAAAAAAATATTTTCCAAATCCCAAAAATATGGCCTTTTTTTGCCAGTTTTTCTGAATTTTTTTGATTTTTTTGATTTTTTTCCCTAAAATCATCTATAAATACACACATTCATCATCCATTTATCACATCAAATCATCTCTCATTCATCTCTCATTCATAATTCTCATACAAACTATCAACACATTCATCCCTCACTCAAAACCTCAAATGGATTTCACCCATCTTATGGCGGAAGCGGAGCGCGAAGAACAAGAATACTACGAACAACATCGTGCCGCTTACGAAGCATATGTCGCGGCGAATACCCCCGAACCTCCTCTTCAACGAACTAGATCAACTCGCCGCTACATCCATCGTGACCGGGAGGGAGCCCACGAAAGGCTCGTCCGCCGGAAAGACGTCGAAAGAGCCTTCGGGGTCCTTCAAGCCCGATTCAACATTGTGAAGGACCCGGCTCGGCTGTGGTACGTGAATAATGTAGCCGACATCATGTTCACGTGTATTATCTTACACAACATGATTATAGTGACGAAGGGCCTAGGGCGGCTAGCTTCTACGACGAGGATGAAGCCGGAAGCTCAACAGCGAGGTCTCCCCCACGCCGAGGTGAGCATACGACGGTTGGCCAGAGGATCGAGACAAGGCACACAATGCGCGATACCCGTGAAAGGGTTGGTAACGGAAGCGTGCGTTCTAACGGATCACATAATACGGATCTATTTAGCAGATTATTCAGACAAAATCTATTCGCGTAATTATCACATCTATCATGCTCATAACTTGAATTTCAAACATGCTTTAGCACAAATAATCCCTAAAACATGTTTGCTACGGAGTTAGCCAATTTACCTCGTTGATTCTCCAAAGAATCGTCGATTGCTCGCGCCTTCTCCACGATGATCTTCAATACTAGACCACGGATCTTCTAACTGGTGTCCCGAACTGTATTCCGACAACAGGGTGGGCTGATCTTATCGAAACACTAGGACTCAAATAAAGAAGACGAAAATTCCTCATGGAGGAGGAGCTGAAAATCTCACGGAGGAGAAATTCTCTTTGAAAAAATTGTCCCTTTCATTAATTTGGAATGGACGAAATTTTCATGTCATTGATTGTATTTTCTGTCTCATTTATTCTCCTATTTATAATAGTTAACTCAGTCAGGGATCTATGGAAGGTTTTGGATATGGGCTCCCCCAATTAGCTTTTTACCAATTAAATTGAACCCACAATTTAATACAAGCTTATATTGGAATATTACGAGCAGCCACTACAGACGTAATACTGACCTCCCCATCCAAATCCGAAATTACAAGTAATCCGGGTTTCCATTTTGTTTATTATTTATTTCCCGCGCTTAAGATAGAAATGTCCATTAATTAATTAAAGTCTACTATGGACTTAATTAATTAACATATTATTTATTCCAAGAGTGGACTTAGCAAGAAACACTTATTTATTATTCATGGAATTATTAAATTCCAACTGGCCAGTTTCCGAATAATAAAACCTTGTTCAAGCTCCTCTTGATGACATTATCAAATGAGACTCTCCTCGCGCACGATTCAACATAATAGCAATCCTAGCACCGCTAGATAATGATCACCACTACCCAATATACCTGGATCGTTAGGTGATGAAAAACCCGCACCTTTGATAAGTCAAAGTAGTAGATACTCAATATCGTATGCTCAATGCTAACGTACATTGATTAAGAAATAGATATTTATCAAGACCTCGTCTTTCAGTAGATAGCCTAAAGACTCGTCTTGTTGTTAGATCCATTCAGTGCTATACCACACCAACGTCATCTTATCTCAATAAGGCTTAGAAATAATCGGACTGACATTGCAACCTTTCACGATAGGTAGCCAAAGCCTATCTAGGTTGTGAAATTCTTCTTTTTCTTTTGCAAAGCATTGCATAGAACCGACTGTAGTTACCTTAAAGTGGACGACGCCCACAACCAGTCTACTAAGCAAAAGACGTAGGCTTTGTTTACTTCTTATGCATTTAAATGTTTATAAAACATCTTATAAACGCACAAGCAAACACAATATAATAATATATTGATTCTATTCGTGCAAACTGCTCGAATGATACTGAATCGGGTCAAAAGTGGATTGTAGAGTTTTTCCGTACACAAGCAAGATTCTATTCGTGCGAAGTCGCTCGAAACATGCTTTTCAGTATACTAACCCTAACAACCCGAACCCACATTCAGCTACAAGAAGACCTAATCAAACACATGTGGGCGAAATTCGGCAACGAGTAGTGGTTTTTTTAATTTTTAGTATTTTAATTATGTAATTTTTAATTTTTAGGATTTTAATTATGTGGTTTTTATTTTATTTTTCATTTGTAATATTATTTAGGTTTTTTAATGAATTTTAGTATTATGGAAATGTTTTTGTTTAATTGAATTTTAAATTAATTGTGCTCGTACTTGTAGAAGATGACAGCTGTGGGTGTTGTGCTATTGCCAGAGAGCAGACAGAAAAAGTGGGCCTGGGCCCACAACCGTGCTGCTGGCAAGAGCACGGTTGTGGATGCTCTGAGACTCATGTTTCCTAACGTTAATTAGTAATATCGTGCGGAATGTACAGAGTATCATCAATGTTCATAATCGGAAGGATTAGCCTTTCATCCCAATTTATTTTGTGTCATTTTGTTTATTTGTACGGTCCCTAATAATTGTGTCATTTTGTTAATTTTGTTTTGTCCACATTAATGGTCTCATTTTATATTTTACTATTTTTAATAAATGAACCACGTTCGTATAACTCTTCCGCTTATAATATTAAATTCTCATTTCACAAATTTTTTCTTTCCAATTTGTACTACAAAGTCAATCATTTTATTTGTATATTATAAGTCAGATATATCTCTTTTTTTTTATAATAATTAACTCATTCATCTTTTCTATTTTATCTCTTTATCTCTCTTACTTTATTTTCTCTTTTACTTTATTCTTTTTTTATTATCTTTCTTATGTTATTACTATTTACTCCCTCCATACCATAAAATAGGGAGAAATGGAAATAAAAGGCCGTTGCAGTATTGTTAGTGAAAAATAAGTTTCACTAATATAAGAAAAAAACTTACCAAATATCAAAAGTGACTAATCTTATGCGGCGGACCAAATAAAAAAGGTGATTATTTTTATTAGCTGAAGGAAGTATAATTTAATTTACTAAACATCAATCTAAATTCTTATGCTAAAATAAAAGTGTCTCACTTAGATTGGAAGGGAGAGAATATTGAATTTGGGATGGTGAATTAGATATCAAACATAGTCTGCTCATCTATAGGAAGGAATACCTACAAATTATACTTCATCTGTCCAAAAAAATAATCTCATTTATAGACGATACGAATTTTAATGAGACATTAGTAAAATATGGGAGAGTTGCATTGTGGATGCTTTAAAATATGGGAGAAAGGAGAAAAACTAATAAAATATGAGAGGAAAACTCATCATTTTTAGAAATAAGAGACTATTTTTTTTTGTAGATATTCAAAAATGGTAAATTGAGAATTTATCGTGGATGGGGTATAGTACATATAGATATTTATGGTTACATTGCAAAAAAATAAATAAATATTACTACTATCTCTGTTTCTTGTAAACACTTCTTTCGGCAAGGAGATTAAAAATAGTGTGTTAAGTGGATGTGAATAAAACAAGAGAGATAAAGAGAGAATAAAGTAAGAAAGTATAAATGACTCAATGATCTTAGAACTTGCAAAAATAGAAAAATAACTCAATTATCGTGCAATGAAAGGAGTACTACTTATAAATCTGTGCAATGTACTCCTTAATTCCGTTCCTTGTTAATTGAGTTATTTTTATTTTAAAAAATTCTAATTAAGATGATTGAGTCATTTTTATTTTTGGCGAAAAGTAATACTAGTCTTTTCTACTTTATTTTCTTCATCTCTCATACTCTCCCCGTCTCATAAAAATATGTACATTTGAAATGACACAAAAATTAATAAACAATTGGTAAAGTAAGGGAGATGAGGAGAAGAATAGTTCAAGTAGTTTTAATGGATAGCAAGATCCTCATTATTATTAGTGTATAATTAGTTGTAATGGTGGATCGTAGTAGTATAAGTTAGTAAGTAAATTGATATATAGTTAAAGAGTTGGGGACAACTTTCTATAAATGGAAATGCCCTTATTTTCATGGAATTGACGAAAATTAAAAATGTACATATTTTTATGAGACTAAAAGAGTATTTTATTCACTCTTTTATTTTTTTTACTCTACTTAATATACTCAGATATTAAACATTTTTTTCTTAATGTTTGTGTTTATAGGTGACTCAATTAAGAAGGAATAGGTAAAGTACAACTGCTAATAGAGTAGTGGATATGATTAAAAGTGAAAATCTAAGTGGATGCCAAAGCAAGCTTTATGCAAGTTAATTATTATTATCAGTAACTCTATGGATTATAATAAAAAAAAGAGTTGGTTATATTCATTTTTTATTTAAGAACATGATAATGGATTTTATAATGCAAAAGTGATTTTTAATGATCAATCAACAGTCAGACTTATGCTTTTCCCAAACGACTACATTGGTTTTGATTGGTGAATAAAAAGGCTAAAAGAAATCCACTCATAATTTTGTGGTAGTTCTTGATCCAGTGATTTGAACCTTTTAAAAATTATTTTCTCCTTACCCCATCATCTCCTCAATCTTTAATCAGTTGAATGAATGACTTCTCCCAGGTCGAATTTGGCCATCAAAAATATCTTTAAATTGGGGAGACAATTTTTGAATAATTTTACAAGTAATGAAGATATATATTATAATTCACCTCAATATAACGGAGGTGAAATAGTAGCCTCACAAGATGATTTCATAGGATATGTTTAAATTTTATATAATAAAGTATGTACTAATTTATCAATCATAAAAATCAACACCAATTCAAATCAGTTTAAGAAAATTGATCAAATTAGGGGTGAGCATTCGGGTTTCGGTTCGATTTTTTACCTAAACCTAACTAAAACCGAAACACCGAATTTAGTTCAAAACCCAAACTGAACCGAACCTGAAAAACCGAAAAACCGAAACCAAAAAACCGAAAACCGAACTAAACCGAAATAACTGAAATTAATTTTAAAAAAACCGAAAAACCAAAAAAAACATACATATATTAATATATTTATATAATATATTTTATTTTATATATACCACTTATAAAAAAATATATTTGAAATATAAAATTAATAAAATATATATAATACATATTATATAAAATATATTAAAAGAAAATATATATAATTCGATTTTTCGATTTTTTTTTCCGCCCGAACCGAAAAACTGAAATTTTTATATTTTTTAAATCGAATCGAACCGAAAAACACTAACCGAATTTCAAAATTTCGGCTTGATTCATTCGGTTATTCGGTTTCGGATTTCTCCCCTAGATCAAATCCATCGTGGATAATTTTAGAGTAGTTTGCTTTGTTGTTTCATGAAAATTATTAGAAGGTGGTTAATGGCGTCATGACATGGCATCACTGCAGACGTCAGGAGGAATGCTTTATGTTGTTAAAATTAGCTATAAAAGTGGTTTATACTTTTAATAAAAAGATGGTCAAATTTGAACTAACCAATTTTATTAGCATGACCAATTGTTAAAAATGTAATTTGATTCAAACATAACATTATTGTCCCATCACTGAATTTTATAATTAGTCCCTGAAAAATTTGATTTCCTTTTTTTAATTCTTAAAGTAGAAATCACTTTACGGAAAAAAAAAATCAAATACGAAGGGTCTCTATGAGTAGGTTTGGATCCCTTGCTATGGCTGATAGCATAACAAGGGAGGTTGTTCCATCCATCCTATTATTTTATATTTAAATTATTATACTCTTTTCGTCTCTCAAATTTTGTCATAGTTTAACCGGGCACGAATTTTAAGAAATGTAATGAAAAGTGGGTTTAAAAAGTCGGTAGGGTGTGGTATCTACTTTTAAAGTACTCCCTTTGTCCCACAAAGATTGTCCCATTTTTCTATTTCCGTCTGTCTCACAAAATTTGTCTCATTTCACTTTTTAACAATTTTGGTAGTGGACCCTCATATTCCACTAACTCATTCCTACTCACATTTTATTATAAAACTAATATATAAAAGTAGGCCCCACATTCCACTAACTTTTTCAACTCACTTTTCATTACATTTCTTAAAACAGGTGCTCGGTCAAAATGAGACGATCTTTGTGGGACGGAGGGAGTATTATTTTTATAATAAAATGTGAGTGAGAATAAGTTAGTACTGCCAAAAATGGTAAAAATTGAAATGTGACAAATTTTGTGAGACGGACGAAAATGAAAAAATGTGTGAAGATTTCAGGGACGGAGGGAGTATTAAAATGTTAATTTCTTTTTTTTATATAAATAATTTGATGGGTGTGTATATTTAGCACAACTCTTGCTGTGCAAAACAGGGGATTCCCTAAGGCAGAATGTACGAGTCTATTAATGTAATAAGTACTCCCTCTGTTCCATAGTAGATGTCATACTTTCCTTTTTAGTTTGTCCTATAAAAAATGTTACATTTCTTTTTTTGGAAAAAGTTCTCTTTCACATTAATATAAATATATTATTTTCTCTTTCCACTTAATACATAAAACAATACCTCCTAAAATTTCATGTCAATCCTCAAGGGTGACATCTACTATAAGACAGAGGGAGGGAGTAGATCTTTCTTTACTACTTTGTGATATAGCCATCATTCTTGTAATTATGGAAACCAAGGCAATCTTAAAGAAATCTGACTTTTATTAATTAAAATGATGATAGTTACGTCAAAAAGTAATAATGAGAACCAAGGCAATCTTAAAGAAATCTGACATTTATTAATTAAAATGATGATAGTTACATCAAAAAGTAATAATGAGAAAGGAAAAAGACTTGTCGTCCTTCATTGATTCTGGGGCAAAATAGTTAATAGATCATCCACGATAAGGACGGGTGTCTCGGCGTACACCCAAAAACACCTCATGCCACACGTCATAAGGACATCCCACAACACTGCCACGTCATAAGAACATTTCACTGTATAAGCGGACATCCCCAAGGACATCCCGGCTAACAAGAATAAAAATTTATAAATTCACAAATATGCAATTTACAAAATTAAAATTTCGATACGAATACGGGAAAATTGCAACCATTTTATTTAAATAAAAAAACATACATAATTATTTTTTTAAAAAATACATAGTTAATAATAAAATCGGAAATTGGGACGTCCGCCGCGGCGTCCGTCGTGTCACCGCAATAGCGGACGTCACAGCGGACGTCCGCTCACACCAGCGGACGAACTCTCGTTCGCTGCCGACATCCGCGTCCGCCCCAAACGCTGCAATAGCGGACGTCCGGCACGCCGGTTCGACGTCCGCAGGGACATCCGCTATTGCGGATGCAGAGGCTTCATACGTGATTTTTTTCGTAATTATTTCTATTTCAAGGATCTTAAAGGTACTAGTCTTATTTTCTGGATTCATTATGAAATTCCCTCCAAAGACATATACTACATTACTTTCAAATTAAATCTAGAGTGAATATAAGAAACCTTTTTCTACTCTTACAGTGTAACAATATTAAAGGATATCATTTCATCTTTTCAATATGAACTAATTTTTAAATATCCAACAATAATTCCACTCCATATATAAATTTGGGGTGAGGTGCTGCTCCACACAAAAAATAAAATAATTAAAGAAATAAAATAAAATAAATATATATTATTTTAATTGTTTGTATGGAGCTGCTGTGCTGAAATGCACAGCAGAGGATCCCACCCCATAAATTTGTTGTAGCATGGCGAGAAATTTCCCATCACTTCACTTGATAGCAATAATTCCCAAGACTTTTCAAAGAAAAGAAATTTATATAACATTCATAGTATATACTTTTTTCCAAATGAATGTACTTGCACATAGAAAATTCATTGCACACATATCTAATAGAGCAAATAAATCTGCCCTAGAAAATCAAGGGCCTCGCATAATTAAAGGACCATTATTGTTCACACCTCCCTTAATCTTTAATTAAATAAACTTATCACCACTTTTATACACAAAAATTGACTAAAATGACTTTGTTCGGTTTAAAAATCAATTATACTTTACTGCCCCTCATATATTTTATTTCATCCAGGTCACTCGTGTGCCCTTGGAGGTCCCAAATTTGTGTATCTTAGACGTAACAATAGATGTAAAAATATAAGACATAAAATGAGAAATTGTGTGAAAAATATGATTCGTTTTCCTCATGTGCAAGTTTTATTAAAGGAAAAGATTTCATTTTGTTTTCCTCATGTTTTTTTTGTCATTATATGACATGTTTTTCAGAAAATATTTTTTTCAGCTATCAAATCTATCGATTTCTCTTGCTCTCTTTGAGAAGAACCAAACAAGAAATGCACTACGTGTCATGCCCTTGTCTCTATTATTTCATCAAAAAATTTTGATTTTAATAAAAGCAGCCAATACCATTGTGGGATTGGTCTAACATTCACTTTATACTTTCCTCCACTCTTTGATCTTTGTAATATTCATGGGAAACTTCGCTTCACGACATCAAACAAACCCAAAATTGGTATAAATTGTGTGACCACTTACAAATGACGTAATAAAATTGATTCTGAGCTGAGATTTCATCGTTCAAATATGCATCAACTTATTATCTAAAAAGTTAACCCAACATCATGTCTGTATCATGTACCCAGAAAAAATGAAACAAATTAAAGTACTGTGAGGGCCCATAAATTATTTAATCAACAAAATAAAAAAAGTTGGAACTCAATTCTATATAAACCTCAGTATCTCATATTGATTCTTAAGAGTGACTAAATATTTCAGCCAGATTCAAAAGTGATACTGTAATAAAAATGAGTGAACTAGTTGATTCTACTACACCAAGAAGCCCGTTTTCGAGTGCAGGCCGAATGATGACTCCTCTGGCTAGCCCGATGAAAAAGGCCATAACTAGCATGCAAACTTATCTTGAAGAAGTAGGGCACCTCACCAAGCTTGATCCCCAGGATTCGTGGCTTCCAATCACGGAGTCGAGAAACGGGAATGCTTACTACGCTGCATTCCACACCCTCAGTTCCGGTATCGGATTCCAGGCTCTCCTTCTTCCTCTAGCTTTCACAACCCTCGGCTGGTAAATTTTCGGTGCAAAGATGTTCACCATTTTATGTATAGTTGAAGAAGTATAGGATAACTAACCTTACTTTATTCAGGGTTTGGGGAATTCTCAGCCTGTCTTTGGCATTCATTTGGCAATTATACACCTTATGGCTACTGATACAGCTCCATGAATCCGTTCCTGGAACGCGCTACAGCCGATACCTCAGGCTGTCCATAGCTGCTTTTGGTAATTATCCTATTATACTACCTGTACAGAAATTACAATGGAAAAAGATGAGTAAACTAAGCATATTCTGGAAATATACTGATGCCTGAAAATCTTGTTGATTTTTTCTAGGGGAAAGATGGGGGAAAATACTGGCCCTGTTTCCAACTCTTTACCTAGCAGGTGGAACCTGCGTTAGCCTAATAATGATAGGAGGAAGCACATTGAAAATCTTTTTCCACACAGTATGTGGCAATACTAATACACTCTCATTAGTGGAGTGGTACCTTGTGTTTGTGTGCTCAGCAGTGATCTTGGCTCAGCTCCCCAACCTCAACTCCATCGCTGGAATTTCTCTTGTAAGTGCAATCACCGCGGTGACATACTGTACTCTAACATGGGTCCTGTCAGTGTCCAAAGCCAGGCCACCTGGTGTATCATATGAGCCCGTATGGACGAAATCGGAAGTTGGGAATGTTTCAAGCATTTTAAATGCTCTTGGAATCATAGCGTTTTCTTTCAGGGGCCACAACCTTGTGCTAGAGATTCAGGTAAAGAAATTTATGTGATGTTTCTGTTTGGCAAGGGGGGGAGGGGGTTGTTTACTGATAGGAATGATGTTTTTGTGTTGTTGTTTGCAGGGAACCATGCCTTGGACTGCCAAGAATCCATCTAGTTTGCCGATGTGGAAAGGAGTGAAGGTTTCGTATATGATAATTGCCTGCTGCTTGTTTCCAATGGCCGTAGGGGGCTATTGGGCTTATGGGAATTTGGTATCATCTTGATCCCTGGAAATAATATAATAGAATCAATCGAATTAGATAGAATCATATTCTAAAGCATTTGAAATCTTACAGATACCCACGAATGGAGGGATGTTGAGTGCGTTGGATAAGTACCACAGGAACGACACACCAAGGGTGGTTTTGGGGTTGACAAGCCTATTCTTCGTGATCAACAGCCTGACCTCATTCCAGATATATGCCATGCCAGCCTTTGATAATATGGAGTTCAGGTATACGAGCAAAAACAACGGGCCATGCCCATGGTGGCTGAGAGCAGGTATAAGAGTGTTTTTTGGCTGCCTCACATTGTTCATCTCAGTGGCTCTGCCATTCTTGAAAAACCTGGCTGGGTTGATTGGAGGGATTGCCTTACCTGTTACTCTGGCATATCCATGCTTGATGTGGATTAGGATCAAGAATCCCCAAAGATACAGCTCGATGTGGTGGCTGAATTGGACACTTGGCTCTCTGGGAATGATCTTGAGCATCCTGCTAGTGTTCGGGGCAATTTGGACAATAGCAACCCAAGGAATCAGGGTCCATTTCTTCAAACCAGAATAACTGAATAATCAAATTTTCTGTCTGTCACCTGCACTTTTTACTGAAAAATTAATGCCATCTTATTCAGAGATGGCTGAGACTGCTTCCTAAAACATTTCCATAATTGGATAAGCAATCAGAAGAATTCACAATCTCGCATACAACATCAGGAACAGGTCAGATCAAAAATCGATATGAAAACTTACCTATAGTCAAGAAAAATAATAAATGGCAATTAAACCAGGATAAGGAATGTGTCTGGAGGATTTACTAAATTCATTTCCTAATCAGCAAGGTTCAACTAATAATATTACATTCCATATAAATCAATCAAACGAAACGCTACGGACCAGAAAGCACTTCCTCAGGAAAATCTACAAGAGTCGATTCTTTTGCCAAAAGTTTCCACAGAAGTGACAGCTACATAGACAATGGTAAAAGCATCATCTGCTGCTTCTTCCGAGCCAGTCTAACTTGCTTTGTGATTTTCATACATAAAACCGATACTAGTGTAATACATAACAAAAGCACACCTAGCCTTAAATGCCTAAAATATTGATGCACTATTTATTAGCACTAAAAATACCTGCAAGTTTACTGGGTAGATCTAATATAGCTAAAGGTCAGTACCGGGATATCGAACACAGTGAATAAGATTGCAACTGACTATCATATACTAAGCGTCATATACTATTTAGAGACACGGAGTTTTTGATTTTGAATTTTATAAACTAGACAAACAAAAAAACAGAAAGCATAAAAATAAAATAATACAAAGCAGACAAAAGAATGTAGAATTTTAGAATCCAACTACTATGACATAGTGATGATTAATCTTATAGAACCTTTACCTTTATGTGTCTCTAGAATTATTAGGAAAGTCGCGATTCTAGAATAAGCCCTCTCTCGAGTGCACGTATTCAGTAGATTAGACTATAACTATCAAAGTCTACTTCCAATAGATTAGATTCTAACTCCTTAAGTTCCTAAGACTCAAGCCCTCACAAAGGGTCCCCTCTCTCGAGTGCAGATTAACCTATGTGTTGTACTCGTTCCTTTTACCACGTAAAACTAGCTATCTCTCAATTAATCTAGTTAAACGAACTTAGTTCTCAAGTTGTGCAGACAAAAGAACAATAAAAGCACAAGAACAAGCAAAATAATCACAAGAGCTAGGAAAATGTTCAATTCAATAAATCAAAACACATGTATAATAGTTTTCACCAAAAAAAATCTACAAAGCATATTTAACTACTCATAGACAAGTAGTAAAAACAATAATAAAAACACTAGACGTGAAAGAAATTGATAAAACCCAAGGTTGAATCTTCAATCTTCAGTCTTCTCTTGCTTGGATCTGGGATCTGCAGAACTCCACTCCAATGGAAGATGGATGAATTATTTGTGGAAGATAGAATGGAAGAATGTGTAGAGGAGGAGAAGGATTGTAGGATCTGAGATGGAGGGATGGAAGAAGGTGTAGAGATGGAGATGGAGAATGATTGAAGGCTCTGAGATAAAGATTATGAATTAGGTTCAGAGGTATTTATAGGCTGGAAAAAGGTTTATTTTTGATAAATTTCGTGCCCTACAAGAAATAGGAGAGATTTGGCTTCACAATATAATAATTTCTTTTCTTCCGTGAATGTCCGCATAAATTCCCGTCAGCTTTGACTGCACTGCGCAACGTTCGTAGAATTGTCATAACTTTCTCCACAGAACTCCGATTGAGATATGCAAGATATCCACGCGAAGCTCTTTCGAAGACGAAGAGAATGACATGTAGTAAGAACTGACTGGACTTCAAAATCGCTGGCAGAATGGGCTGGAACAGAGGCTGCTGCATTTTGGCATTTTTTCACCTTTTTCTATCTTTTTCTATCATTTATCAACAAACACGTCAAAAATACCAAATGTATAACATATGCAATTTAAGAACATAATTTGCACGATTGACATTTAAAACAAGTCAAATCTAGTCCTTAAAACATGCAAAATCTGTGTTTGTCAAATATAATGAAACAACTGCGAAGACGAAGAGTGCTAAAATGACAAGCTCCCATATGAAAAAAAGATTGCAACATCTACCCTGCAACCAGAAAGAAGCAAAATATGAAAAAACAGAAAACATACTAGAGGTGACTATGTTTTATTCAAAAACAATTCAATTCATCTCATTTTGGAGGAAGGGTCAGTGTAGGTGAAAAAGTAAATAGTTTAGAAGGGTAAGAATTAGCTTGAGCATAAAACAATTGCAAACAATCTCATCCAAAAACAAGATACTCATGAATATAACAAATTTAATATCTGCAGAAACAAAGCCAAACAAGTATAAGTTGTAGCGAATTACAATCAGCTAATTCTAGAAAAAAAATCACTTTGCTATGTGCAAATAAACATTGAAAGTAAGTTTATTCAATTACCTAAAGAAGCTGGTTTATTCAATTATCAGTACTAATAACTAAATGGTAATTTGTAATAACATATTGCAAAAGATTAGATCTTAGTAAGCATTATTATAAATGCAGAATGAGTAACATTCAAGCTCCTGAACATTATGGTTGCCTCAATTTTTGTATTGAAATTACCATCCAGTTAAGATACAAAGGGTTTTAGAATCATATATATAAAAATGAAAATCAAAATTGTCAATTATCTTGGAGAAATCTGAAATTCAAACTATTTGTGTAAGTTTCAGAAATCTCCAAATCATTAGGATTCCAGATAATTAAGAAAAATAAAAATAACAAGATCTAATTCAAGTCGAATTTCAATGTAGTAATTGACAAGCTCGGAAATAAATAATGAAAGAAAATAAAAGCTGTTAGTTTATTGAGCTGATCAAGGAGACATTGCGGTGAAGCTACAGCTTGATCAAGGAGGCAAGCTGATCAAGAAAAAAAAAGGGAGATGTGACTTGATCAAGGAGTATAGATACAGCTTGACCAAGGAAAAGAGAAAGCAGTTTCCAGAAACTAGCCGTTGTGCTAAAAACGAGAGTGACCGTTGAATTAGCGGTTACAACAGAATTTGGAAGGCGGTTGAGCTGAATTGATCGAGCCTAATTCCTTTAAGTAGCGACGATGCTTCCACTCATTCAACAACAACAGAATTCAAGAGAGATAGAGTAGAGAGGAGAAGTTTTTCCAACTGTGCATTTGTGCTTTCGAAGCAAGTCGACTTCGAGCGAGTTGAGAAAGTTCTTTACTTGCAAATCTCCGAGAGAATTGAGTGTTCTTTCTTGTAAATCATTTTGAGTGATCAATAAACACATACACTGGTTTTCTGCCCGTGGACGTAGGCCTAGAGCCGAACCACGTAATTGTTGTGTTTTTACTTTTCTTGTTGCAGTTTATTTAATCGTGCAACTAGTGTCTCACAACTATTCGATCCACATTCACAAAAGCAGTGAAGGAAAAGGTGGAAATTGGAGAAGAGAAGAAATGCCTAGAAGAGGCGAGATTGGAGGTGGAGGAGAATAAGGAAAAGGAAGGCCAATCGTGCTTGGATCGAGTCTGATACTCTCTAAGCTGCTCCGCCAACTTCGATCGCGTTATCATCCTCAAGCCTCGGAGTTGTCCTCTACTACACTGGAATTATTCTCAACATCGCCGATTCTTTGCCTCTTTGCATCATTGATTTTGTTTGATTTGAGTTATACGCTGTGATTTTGATGTGATACGAAAATAAGAATGAAATATTCCCTTCCCAATATCATATGTCCCGGGTTTTCATTTTAGTTGAATTAAAAGTAGGGATGCCAATTTAACCCAAAATCTATATGGGCCCGAATAGCCAGGTAAAATTAATGGGTTAGGGCTATAATTTTATAACCCGAATACAAAACGGGCTAAACGGGTTAGTCCGAATGGGTTGGCGAGTTAAACAGGTTGGCCCGAACGGGTTGTGGGTCGGCCCGATGGGTTACAACTTTTAATTAAAAAATATTAACTTTTAGAAGTTTTTTGTATTTTTGAATTTCATGTGGCACAATCACTATGCTTATTCAATCTTCATTCTACACTTTCCACTCGATCCCACAATATCAACTTTCAAGTACCATCTCGACTCATTATTCCATCGTCCGATCATCTGACACTACACTCCAACCACCACTTAAAGCCAATCAACAAAAAATTAAGAACTAATCCATCAAAATCTTAATATATTTATCATTTTAATAATGATTCATATAAGATATGATTTTTAATTTTCATAAAGAATTAATTATGAATAATGCCAAAATAATGACACTAACACAAGCTATATTATTGAAGAAAATATGAAAATTTGAAAATTATATATGATTTTAATAACCAAGAAAAAAATATCTAAAATGTAAAATAATTTATAGAGGAAAGTTTTGATACAAGAGATTATTTTCGAAAGTTTTTAGGCTCGAATAGCCAGATGGGTTAGCCCGAAACCCGGTGGGTTAAGGTTAGGGTTGAAAATTTATGACCCGAAAAATCGATAACCCGAATAGCCCGCACCCAAATAGCCCGGCAACTCGAACGGGTTAGCCCGATTGACATCCCTAGTTAAAAGCGATTTTGATTCAATTATGCATTTTAATTATTTTTTTTATTATTGTAAAAATAATACTCTCTCCGTTCCACATTACTTGAGTCGTTTCTTTTCGGCACGAGATTTAAGAAAGTTTTATTTAGTGAGTTAAATAAAGTAGATGAGAGAATAAAGTAGGAGAAAAAAGAGAGAGTAAAGTAAAAGAAAGAGTAAAGTAGGTGTGATTAGATGTTTTGTTTTTAGCCAAAAATAGAAATGACTCAACTAACTTGAGACAACCCAAAACGGAATACGACTCAAGTAACTTGAGACGAAGGGAGTATATTAAAACAAAATAAAATAAGAAAAATATTTTAGAGACATAATGGCAATGCCATAACGAGGTTAAAATAGTAATTTGATATTATATTATATTTATTATTAAATCTATGTTTTACATAAATACTATTTTACCCTTATGGTTATAAAACGTGTATTTCTTTTTAATTAAGGAATGTGAGTGTTTTAATGAGATTTGTTAAATTAAGTGCCTTGCATTTAATTACATTTCAAAGATTTTTATTTCATTAGTTGTCAAGTTCTCTCTCCTCTTTTCTAATTATATGCCTATCAATATATTATCACTTTCTTCTTCTTCTTCAATTATAATTCTTTTATTAATAAATTTTAATTTTCTTCTTCTCCAAATATAATTCTCTACAAACAAAATATCTCTTTTCCAATTTTCTCAATTTTTATTTTCTATAATAATTAAAAAAAATTATTTACACCAATTTATCACATACAGATTACATACGCATTTGATTAATTCCCTTTGCTTTGTCTCTTCCTAAATTAAAATTCTTTATGTAAATTAAAAATCCTATTTGATATATTCATTTCCTTCGTTAGCTCTACTACAAATTTCTAAATATGATTCCCATAAACAAATTTTGTCATTGATAAGGCTCGTTTCATGCATCTATTTTAGATATAAATTCTGTGTTTTCTACGGTGCTAACACGCATTTATAAGTCCAGGTGTGTGAAATATTCTGCCGGACCCAGGAACGTGTTCTATTTACCAGGGCAGAGGAAACGAGAGCAAAAAGTGAAGAAAAGGAGTAGAATCCTCGAGGGCATAAACGTCAAACCACAAAAACCGATTGCCCTAGGGATTGGAGCCGTGCCTATAAATACGAGGAAAAATATCAAAGAAGGAGAGTTTTGTTTTTTTGGGAAGAGAGGCTCTTCGTTAGAAAATTCCTTAGGTGTTTCGGGTCGCTCTCTGAAATCACTCACTTAGCTCACGCACTTGGTTACATGGGAGATCTGGGGTAGAATAGTGTGGTGTTTTGTTCAGTTGGAAGGTGTAACACTGTTGTCTCGCTGTTTTAGGAAACTCATTTACTTGACCCAGGAAATTTGGTGAATATTCTAAGGTTGAATTTGGTTCAAATCATGCAGACATTTATACTCTACATACTTCCAATTCTCCTAATCTGATAGTTAGAATAAACTAGATTTAATTTCCCAGGCCCAGTAGTTAAACCTCAACCCTCTTGTTGCGTGGCAGCATCCGAACCTCCAAAAAGTTCTCTCAATGCATTCTAACCCTTCCGTCCTCGTGGATTCGATCTCGACTTCCCTATACTTGCCAATAGTGTAGAGGGTTGAGGTTTTGAAGCGGGGTTGCTGTGACAACGACTGCATTATGAAAGTTCATGATCTCCTAGACCATGTGCTCTAGCGAATCCTCTGAACCTAAGAATATACCATTAAAAGACACAGTCATCTTACCTGCCGCTCCAAATGGCGCCGTTGCCGGGGATGGATGACGTTATTTATGTTTGCATTTAGAGATTTTTGGCGTACATAGTTTTAATTTGTTTTTTTTTCATTTTCTTTTCAGTTTATGAGCAGAGGTACAAGGTCTGGACATCGGAATAGCTCATTTGGTTGGAAAGCGCCCAAAATAGTTGGCAGATCAAGAAAACAGTCTCCCATGTTACGACCCGATATGGGTTGACAACAGGAGATCCAGTCTAGCTGAGTTCGGAAAGTGACGACGACCTAGTCCCGCCCATTAAGGAGGAAGTCGAGTCAACTGCAGACTCAGACGAAGAAGGAACCGTCAAAATGGTGGCTGAACCAGACAACGATCCAGAGATCGGTTCGCTCAACGCTCATTTGAACGGCGAGCCGACACAAGCAATAGTGATCACCCCAACTCAGAGGTTGATAGACATCAAGACCAATGTACTGGCAGTTATTCCACACTTCTATGGCCGCAAGATAGAATGTCCCCACGATTTTCTACACGAGTTTTGCAAGCTCTGCAGCATTCAGAAGAGGCCGCCCAACTCTACCGAGGAAGATTATAGGCTACGTGCTCTTCCTTTCGCACTGAAGGGAGAGACGAACACCTGGCTACTGAGGCTTCCGACAAACTCTATAAACTCTTGGGCGGACTTCAGGCTACTATTCTTGGGCTACTTTTTCCCATCGAATAAGACGAATGCAATCAAGAAGGAGATTCTAGCATGTCGACGAGATTATGATGAGTCTCTAAGACAGTATTGCTCGCGTTTCAAGGGATTGCTCGATTCATGCCCTAACAACCGAATGTGCGAAGCAGAGGTTTACAACATCTTTTCTGAAAGGGCGAATCTGGAATCCAAGGATTTACTAAACTCTTCAGCGGGGAAAATTTCACCAAGAAACGAGTAAGCGAGGCCCGAGAGATTTTGGGTAGGCTAATCGATGCTAAGAAGGCGTACGACTCACCTCGCACCATCCTTAAGAGGGGAGTGTAGAGGCAGTGAACGTGCAGAGTGAAGACAAGATAGATGCGGGGATAGACAAGCTGGAGAAGGCAATTCTGATCGCCTTAGGGAAGAACAATTCCTCAGACCCAGGAGAGAAGATCAAGCAAATGCCAGGTCCAGAGGAAGTATACCATTGCTATGTTCAGCAAAGCGAGGGAGATACCCAAGCTCAGGCGAATGCCATGGGAAGCTGGAATCCTAACGGAAGTTGGAACCCAGGCAGGCAAAGGGATGCTCCCTGGAGGGATCACCCAAACTTCAGATGGTCCGAATCTGCCACCCCAACAACAGAGCAACTATTCAAACCCTCAGGAACAACAACCGAACTGGGTGAACAGAAATCAAGAGGGGAACAATTGGGGCAACCGGCAGCAACAACCTAGCAAGTTCATACATGCCGCCACATCAGAGAAATTACCAAGGCAACCCTCATAATTCTCAGAACAACCATCAAGGCCACCAGGGACAGAATCTGCAATACAACAACCCTGGAGGTCCAGGAAACTTTCGCCCGAATCAGGGGCATGACCCAAACCACCCTCAAGGGCCGAATACCAGCCAGCAGAGCTCCAGACAGCCGAAAAGCATTAATGAATTAGTGAATGATCTGGTGAACTCGCAATAGCACATTTAGAACAACATGCAGTCCAACAATGACGTGGTACATAAGCTTCAAGATGCGCAAACCGAGCAGAAGGCAGCCATGGACATGTTAGCAAAATAGCTCTCTCAGATCGCGACTTCTTTGAGCGAGATGCGCGGGAACGAAGGAAGGATCCCCACCTCGGTTAAACCACCAGATAGGGCGAACATCAGCCAGATAACCCTGAGATCGGGGCGAGGATATGACGGTCCAAGTGTGAAGAAGGATGAGAGATCAACTCCAACTCCACTGGAGAAGGAAACCGGAACAGAGGAAACCGGAACAGGGGAAGCTGAAACAGGGGAGGTCAGAACAGAGGATGATGACCAAGACAAGAACGGTGAAAAACCAGTACACCAAGAAGCTGACCAACACTTCTCAGGCCCAGGAGTTGAGGTGGAGATAGAAGAAATCATGAGAGAGATGAGAGAATCTTCCAAGGGAGACGTTAGCAAGTAAAACCCTTTCCCTACAGAGGGGAACTTAAGAAGAAAAAGGAGGATCCAACGGACTTCATGGAATTTTTTGAGAAGGTGGAAATTAATCTACCGTTTCTCCAAGCTCTAAGGCTACCCATCTTCAGTAAGTTTATCAAGGAGTTTATCACTGGGAAGACTAAACCTAGCTGCAAAATAGTGAGTAGAGAAACCGTGTCGGCAATGATTCAGAAGAGAAGAATGCCCTCCAAGCGTACTGATCCAGGTATGCTCACTCTCCCCATTTCGATTGGGAACATTAAAGTCGAGCATGCTATGTGTGACCTAGGAGCGTCAATAAATGTATTACCGCTTTCCCTTTATAAGAAACTGGAAGGAATGAGAATGGTTGATACGAAGGTGGTAATTCAATTAGCTGATAGGTCATGCATTAGTCCTGAGGGCGTGTTAGAAAATGTAATAGTCAAGGTGCATGATTTTCTGTACCCCGCTGATTTCCACATTATGAAGATGAGTGAGTACCAGTCTGCTGAGTCCAGCAGAGTGCTTTTAGGAAGACCATTTCTACGCACCACTAAGACAATCATTGATGTTTTTGATGGAACTATTTGCTTAGATTATCATGGAGAAAAGTTCACTTTTAACATTGATGAGGCTATGAAGAAGCTAGTGGATATAGAAAATATGCATGTTGTAGATGTGATTAACCCCCTGGTCCAAGAATTTCTTGAGACAGAATTGATGCAGGAAGAGGTAGAAAATTCGGAATTGAGTCACTCCATTGACAAGGAGGTGGCCAATTGGTGCGAGACAGTAAACACACTGGGAATGACATATGAAGAATTAGCAGATGCAATTCTGGAATTTTGTAAAAGTCCTGAATCTGCCGGGTCCAAAGGATTAACCTGCGTAGCTAATGTGGAAAATTTACCTGAGCCTGAAGGATTAATTACCAAGGAGGTAAAGAAGAACCCACTACCCCAGGAGACAAGTTCAACAAAGAAGGAACTGAAGAGATTGCCCCCAGGTCTCAGATATGCTTATTTGGAAGAGAACGAGATGTTCCCGGTAATCGTCAACAACAACCTAACCAGGGAGTAGGAAGAGGAATTACTGGAAGTGCTCAGGAGGAATAAGAAATTCATAGGATGGACTCTGTCAGACCTGGTGGGAATTAGTCCTGACCTCTGCATGCACCATATTCGCTTGAAGGAGGGAGCGAAGCCCCACCGAGACCCACAAAGAAAGTTGAACTCGAATATGAGAGAAGAAGTCCTGAAGGAAGTACTCAAGCTGCTGTCATTGGGTATCATATACTCCATTCCCGACAGTAAATGGGTAAGCCCAGTCCATATAGTACCTAAAAAGTCGGGAATCCAAGTGGTGACGAATGAGAAAAATGAGTTGGTTCCCACAAGATTAGTAACCGGTTGGCAGATGTGCATTGATTACCTGAAACTAAATGAGGCCACGCGGAAAGACCATTTTCCGTTACCAATCATAGATCAAATGTTGGAAAGATTGGGAGGCAAGAAGTTTTTCTGCTTTCTGGACGGATATAGTGGATACTTCCAGATTTACGTTAATCCAGAAGATCAGGAAAAGACGACCTTCACGTGCCCTTTTGGGACGTACGCATATAGGAGGATGCCCTTTGGATTGTGTAATGCGCCAAACACTTTTCAGAGGTGCATGATGAGTATTTTCTCAGACCTGTTGGAGGAATGCATCGAAGTTTTTATGGATGACTTCACGGTCTACGGGAATTCTTTTGAGGCCTGCCTCGCCAATTTAGATCTGGTATTACAAAGATGCATAGAGAAAAATCTGGTGCTGAATTTTGAGAAGTGCAACCTTATGGTACATGAGGGAATTGTTTTGGGACATGTTGTCTCAGAAAAGGGTATTCATGTGGATAAGGCGAAGGTAGACGTAATCTCAAGGCTTCTGTACCCTACAAATCGGAAGGAGATTAGGGGATTTCTGAGCTATGCTGGGTTCTACCAAAGGTTTATCAAGGACTTTGCAAACATCGTACAACCACTTACCCGCCTCCTACAGAACGATGTAGACTTCAACTTTGACGAGGCATGTCAAGGGGCCTTCCAACTTCTGAAAGAAAGGCTTGTATCAGCCCCTATTATCAGAGCTCCAGACTGGAATTATCCCTTTGAGTTAATGTGTGATACCAGTGATTATGCAGTCGGAGCAGTCCTAGGTCAAAGAATTGAAGGGAGGAACTATGTGATTTTCTACGCATCAAAGACCCTGAATCAAGCCCAGAAAAATTATGACACCACAGAAAAGGGGTTAAAGCCGAATGCTAGAGAGGAGGCCATGGACGAACACTATGCTTTAGAATGGAAACGGAAGGGGAAACACATAGCTGAACCCACTCCCAAGAAACCCTGCCAAACACCTGCCAGTTTGGGAGTCCAAGAGGCTGATCCCGAAACTATTGTGGTCCCTTTCGAGCAGCTATCTGATCCAGAGATATCATGGACCGATGATGAGGATGAAGTAGAGATGGACAACCCCAAGGAAGAGGAGGGGGCATTCGAGAGGATAGAAATTCTGTTGACTAAGAGGTTGCTGTATGACATGGCCAGATTTGAGGATCCTAAGCAAAGTGCAGCGTACGCAGGGCGCGAGTCTAGCGGGAAGATGGCTAAGTCAAGAAGGAAGTTGTGTCTTGAGGACTTAAAGGATTTAGGTGTGGATGAAAAGTTCGTCAATTACTTTGAGCAAATTGGATTTCAATGGCTCTTGAGCGACTTTACCGAAGAGGTTCCGGTGACTCTGGCCAGAGAATTCTTTACAACCTTCACGTTCAAATCCACCGGAGATCCAGATGCAGATTCTATCTCCTTCCAGTTGTTCAACCAAGAATTCTTATTAAGTATCAGAGAATTTTCCCTGCGGTTGGGCCTTTTTACATTAGATGAGGTTGAACAAGGTGAATGGGATGAGAGAGCCATTGGCCTGCCCAAGAAGACAAGGGGGTTCAACGTAGATGACGCCTGGAGAACAGTGGCCCACAAAAGAGGAGGGAAATTTAAGACAAGCTGCTCGAAAGGGGCACACATCACTGACTCTTCCCTCAGATTAGCCCAGGTTTACATTGGATACAACCTCTTAGGGCAAGTTGGGGTCACTCTCACCACACCCGAACTCTATTTCATGTGGTGCATGGTCAATGGAGTAAAGGTACATTTGGGCTATTGGATAGCCCATGCTTGCCATATGGTTCGAACTCATCCTGATCGCCACCTCTTTACATGTAACCTGCTTGGAGCGTTCCTCAAGAGAAACATAGTGATGAAAATCTCTGATACAATCACCGACCTGCCCATGTGTGACACCTCTGGGAGTTTTGATCTCCCTTTCTTCTTTAATAAGGGACTCACTTTGTGTTAGTGTTTGAGCTCATCAAGATCGGATTGAGCTGGTGGAAGAATCAAGTCAGGAAATAGCCGTTGGGAACCAAAACAGGAACTAGCCGTTGGAAACGGTTATAACCGTGTTCGGCCAAAGGAAGCTGTTCGGCAAAAGGAAGCTGTTCAGCAATTGGAAGCTGTTCGGCAAAGGAAGCTGTTCGGCGGTTTTCTTGATCGATACTTCTTAAGGGAGTTGCGATTCATTCCGGAACTAACAACAACAGAAATCAAAAGTGATAGAGAGAGAATTCAAGAGAGGAAGTGTTATCTTTCAGCTGTGCGTTTTTAGCTCTCGAAGCAAGAAGTTTTCGGGCGAGTTGAGGGTTTTCCATCTTGTAAATTCTTGAGAGTTTTGAGTGCTCTTATGTTTGTAATTTCTCGAGTGATCAATAAAGAAACACACCAGATTCTGCCCGTGGATGTAGGCTTACGCCGAACCACGTAATTCGCTTGTGTTCTTCCTTGCATGTTGTCATTTCATTAATTTGCATTTCGATCATCACAACCGTAGGTTCGTTCTTCACAACGTGGCGCCGTCTGTGGGAAATTCGTCCACTGAATTGATCGAGAAGGCATAAAGTTTTGGGAGTTCTTTCTTTGTTTCCTCAAGAAGGCGCTCAACCTGTTTGAATAATGGCTGCAGCAAGGTTTGATGTTGAAAAGTTCACAGGCCGAAATGATTTTGGCCTATGGAGGCTGAAGATGAAAGCAATCTTGATGCAACAGGGTTTATGGGAAACCTTAAATGGTGGAGGCAGTAATGAGGAGAAGAAGCCCGAGCTTGATGAAAAGGAGAAGGCAAAGGCTCAAGACAGAGAGTACAAGGCATATAGTACCTTGATACTCAACCTCAATGACAGAGTCCTCAGAGAAGTTTCAAAGGAGGAGACAGCGGCTGGAGTTTGGTCCAAGTTGGAGTCATTATACATGGCCAAATCCTTGGCAAATCGGCTGCACCTGAAGCAGAAACTTCTCACTTTCAAGATTGCTGATGGAAAAGGTGTGTTGGAACAGCTCGAAGAATTTGGGAAATGCATCGATGATCTTGAGAACATTGATGAAGAGATTAAAGATGAGGACAAGGCTCTGATGTTGTTGAATTCCTTGCCACCAAGTTATGAGCATTTCAAGGATGCTATACTTCTTGGTAGAGAGTCCAAGATTGGATATGAAGAGGTGTACTCTGCTCTAAAGCTCAAGGAAATCCAGAAATCTAATCCAAAGTCCATTGAAATGGTGTCTGAGAGTCTGAGTGTTGCTGATCACAAGAAGAATGTGAAAAGAAAGTCACAGAAGAAGCCATGGAAAAACAAGACAGCTGACTGGAAAGAGACCAGATCATGCCATCACTGCAAGAAACCAGGCCACATAAAGAAGAATTGTTGGGTTTGGAAGAAGAAGCAGGCCGAGGAGGAGAATGGCAAGAACAATGCTGATATTGCAGAAGAGTTGGTGGTCCCGGAGGCTCTGTGTGTGACTGAGGACATGGAAGAACTTCCATGGATCATGGATTCTGGATGTAGCTTCCACATGTGTCCAATTAGAAGTCCTTCTTCAGCTATAGCTTTTGACACTCCTGATCAGAGATGGTATGGAAGGGCCATGGATTATTCGAATATGAAGATTTTTGGTTGTATGGCTTATGCACACATCAGGCAAAGTAAGTTGGAGCCAAGGGCCTTGAGATGTGTGATGATTGGATACCAAAAGGGAGTGAAGGGCTACAGACTGTGGTGCATAGAGCCAGGAAATCAGAAAGTTATTATCTCTAGAGATGTGCAATTTGAAGAAAGTAGGATGCCATTTCTGGAAAAGGCTCAAGAGAGCCAGAGGCCATCTCATTCTGAGAAAGAACCAGAGCCTGAGAGGATGGTGGAGATGGGTGTTCCAGAACCTGAGGAGGCTGAGGAATCAGTTCAGGTGGAGGTTTCTGGAGCAGATAGAATTGCTGAGCCTGAACAGCAGATGGGAAATCATAGTGAACAAGAAGAAGCAGATGCTGATGTCTTGAACCCTGAAGAAGAGCAGCAGGATTTGGGTGACTATGTTCTAGCCAGAGATAGGGTCAGAAGAATCCCTAAACCATCTACAAGATACAGTGAAGAAGAATACTTGCTATATGCACTATGTGTTGCAGAAAACATAGAGTATGCAGAGCCTTCAAGCTTCAAGGAAGCTATGAGTTCTAAGGAGAGCAAGCAGTGGATGGAGGCTATGATAGATGAAATACAGTCCCTGATCAAGAACAAGACATGGGTGCTTGTGAAGAGACCTTCCACACAAAAACCAGTGAGTTGTAAGTGGATATACAAGAAAAAGTTGGAGGTTGGGAACAAGATTAGGTTCAAGGCTAGGCTTGTAGCTCGGGGGTTCACACAAGAGGAGGGAATAGACTATAATGAAGTATTTTCTCCAGTGGTAAAGCATGCCTCAATAAGAATTTTGCTAGCTATAGTTGCTCAAAGAAGTTGGTTTTTGGACCAACTTGATGTGAAGACAGCCTTTCTTCATGGAGAGCTTGAGGAAACTATATACATGAATCAGCCAGAGGGATTTGTGATACATGGGAGTGAAGATAAGGTTTGTCTACTAAAGAAAAGTCTATACGGTTTGAAGCAAGCAAGTAGACAATGGCATATCAAGTTTGATGAACATATGCAGAGTATGGGATTTATAAATTCCAGATATGATAGTTGTGTCTACTTCAAATCAAAGTCTGAGGGACCTGCTGTGTATTTGCTATTATATGTAGACGACATCTTGCTTGCTGGACCAGATAGACAGGAGCTAGATAGGGTGAAAGCCTTATTGAAAAAGGGATTTGAAATCAAGGATCTGGGGAGTGCTAGCAAGATTTTGGGAATGGATATATTCAGAAATGCAGATAAGAGGGTGTTGTGGTTGTCCCAAGAAGGCTACATTCAGAAAGTACTGCGCAAATATCAGATTGACAAGAGTAGAACAACCTCAGTGCCACTATCACAACAGACTAAGCTGTCCAAATCACAATGTCCCAGAAATCAGCAAGAAGAAAGAGAGATGAGCCAGATACCTTATTCCAACATAGTTGGGAGTGTGATGTATATGATGATATGCACAAGGCCTGATATTTCTCATGCGGTAAGCGTGGTGAGCAGATACATGTCCTGTCCGGGAAGAGAGCACTGGTTGGCTTTGAAAGGGATTCTCAAGTATCTCAAAGGAAGTAGTGATCTGGGAATAATGTTCAAATCAGAGAATGAAGGAGATAAGGATAGCATTATTGGGTTTTGCGATTCAGATTATGCAGCTAACCTTGATAATAGGCGCTCACAATCTGGGTACATATTTACCTTGTTCGGCTCCGCGGTGAGCTGGAAGTCTAATCTCCAATCCGTGGTGGCTCTATCGACGACGGAGGCAGAGTATATAGCTCTTGCTGAGGCAGTAAAGGAAAGCTTCTGGCTTAGGGGTATAGTTGGTGATTTTGGGGTGAAGCAAGAGAATGTTGTGATCAAGTGCGACAGCAATAGCGCGATTTGTCTCTCGAAACATCAGACATATCATGAACGCAGCAAACATATAGACGTGAGGCTGCATTTCATTCGAGATGAGGTTGAGAAGGGTGCGGTGAAGATTGAGAAGGTCAGCACCGAGCACAATGCGGCTGATGCACTTACTAAAGCCCTACCAAGATCCAAGTTCCGACATTGCTTGGATTTGGTTGGGGTGGTCCGAAATTTGTAAGTATGGGAAGGAAGGTGGAACTGGTGGTGATGGATCTTAGATTGCTCAAAGGTGGAGGATTTGTTAGTGTTTGAGCTCATCAAGATCGGATTGAGCTGGTG
Source organism: Salvia splendens (assembly GCF_004379255.2). Lineage (NCBI taxonomy): Eukaryota > Viridiplantae > Streptophyta > Magnoliopsida > Lamiales > Lamiaceae > Salvia > Salvia splendens. Next base: position 9,257,800 of record NC_056050.1, on the reverse strand, counting down.
GAAGAATCAAGTCAGGAAATAGCCGTTGGGAACCAAAACAGGAACTAGCCGTTGGAAACGGTTATAACCGTGTTCGGCCAAAGGAAGCTGTTCGGCAAAAGGAAGCTGTTCAGCAATTGGAAGCTGTTCGGCAATTGGAAGCTGTTCAGCAATTGGAAGCTGTTCGGCAATTGGAAGCTGTTCAGCAATTGGAAGCTGTTCGGCAATTGGAAGCTGTTCGGCAAAAGGAAGCTATTCGGCAATTGGAAGCTGTTCGGCAAAGGAAGCTGTTCGGCGGTTTTCTTGATCGATACTTCTTAAGGGAGTTGCGATTCATTCCGGAACTAACAACAACAGAAATCAAAAGTGATAGAGAGAGAATTCAAGAGAGGAAGTGTTATCTTTCAGCTGTGCGTTTTTAGCTCTCGAAGCAAGAAGTTTTCGGGCGAGTTGAGGGTTTTCCATCTTGTAAATTCTTGAGAGTTTTGAGTGCTCTTATGTTTGTAATTTCTCGAGTGATCAATAAAGAAACACACCAGATTCTGCCCGTGGATGTAGGCTTACGCCGAACCACGTAATTCGCTTGTGTTCTTCCTTGCATGTTGTCATTTCATTAATTTGCATTTCGATCATCACAACCGTAGGTTCGTTCTTCACACTTTGCTTAAGGATGGTGAAGTCCAATTTTACGAAGGTGGAGGACAGGAAGTAGTGGCTGTACAGCAAGCCCAAGAAAATGAAGAGGCGTCGACGGCTAAGGAAAGTGAGGATGACTGGAAGAAACGGATGGAAGCAATGTTGGTCATGCTTGGCGAGGCTGCTGACTCACAGAGGCGAATTAGTGAGATTCAGACGAGGAAAATGACCCAGGCCATTGATGTCATGCTAAGAATGATAGATGTGGTCGAACGACGAATCACTTCAGCACAACCGCCCATTGCTACCCCTGTTCAGCGAGCAACAGTTCAACCAGCCGGCCCACCAGAATAGAGCAGAAGGAAGGATGCAACACCACCTCCACCCAGAGGAGTAGCCTGGATGCCTGGTCCCAGCAGGGACCAGGGCCAGAATTGATTCGACACCCCCGAATAACCAAGTAATTTTAATTTATGCTTTATTTTTTGTTTTAGTCTAGTTTTCTTTTTAGTATGCATGCTAGGGTGTTGTTTTTCTTATGCTTTCTTCCACTTAGGCCATGGTTTGGCCTAAGTGTGAGAAGTTTGTGTGCTTAGTATGTGTTGTTTTCTATGTTTCTTGTGTATCTGCTCACACTTAGCCCAGACTTGGCCTAAGTGTGAGAAGATTGTTTTGTATGTAATTTGTTGTGTTTTGCCTCCTTACACTTAGCCCTATGCTTGGTCTAAGTCTGAGAAGTTTGTGCTTTGTGTTTTTTCTGCTTTTCTGTCTATGTCGCCACTAGCTGCCCTGCTTTCCACTTCATGAGGATTGCTTGGGAACAAGCATAAACGAAGTAGGAGGGGGGAAGCAGTTAGTGTCATGTACATATTCTGTTAGGTCTAAGAATTAGTAGAAGTTTTTTTTTAGGATCTGTGTTTATGCATAACTGGTATAATAAATAGCAAAAACCCCTTAGGGAGAGTAATTGAAGAGAGAATACATGCTAATTTGTGAATCTATTTTTTCATTGGAAAAGAATATATAGAGTTTTACAGTATTCAATCACTCGAAAGGTGATTTCTAGTATACAAAACCCTAACAGTCTCCCACTTATACTCAAAACAGCTTTCGAGTATACAAAACCCTAACAGTCTCCCATTTTTATTCTCCGTACGTTTATAATCTCACAAATTTAGCCCTTCCAATTCGTTCAACAATGACCATTTACTCTTCTGTAGCAGAATTCCTAAAGGTCTAAACATAATTTTAAAAAATGTAGAAAATTTTTGAAGAAGGAAGACTGGAAAAATTATATATATTGGGTAGGGGCTTAAGCCCCACACTTCTTCTTACTAGTTATGCCCTTGTGCACACTCTAACCAATCCAAACAAAAATTATTCGAATAAAATAAAAATCATAGTTAAAGTACCCAAACTAACATAAACATCAAAATAAGTACCTACTTTTGGAGAGTGGGTGTACAAAAATGCCCTTTAGGCTTTTGGGGGCGTTTTTATCTGAAATTTTGGTCAAAAAGTGAAAAAGCACATTAAATGAGCAAGTTGTATAGTATAGGAACCGCAAATAATATTCTGCAAGTATGGAGACCGCAAATGTTTGTTGCTGAAAGTATAGAGCCTAAAAAAATAATTCACTCTATTTTCTTTTTTTTTAACATACCAGACAAACTAAACTGCAAATTTAATCTATGTACCGATTTACTCATTTGCTATCTTTAATTAATTTTATCTACAGACATGGTAAAAGAAAATTGTGCATTATTAATTCTGTCCTTGAAAAATGATTTTTTTAAATGACACAAATTCACAATTAATAAAGTAAAAAAGAATAACTGGAAATGTAAGAGAGATGAAAAGAAAAATGAGTAGAATAAGAGATATGAAGATAATACGTAGTGGAAGTAGTGTTAGTGGATTGTGTAGTTCATGTCCTAAAATAGGAACTTTAGAAAGTTTCTATTTTTAAGAGATGACCCAAAATGAAAATAGTTTCTTTTTCAAAGGACGGAGGCAGTATTTCATACTACTCTCTACGTAAAAGAAATGGTCTCATTTGTAGACGAAACGAGTTTTTAATGTGAAATTAGTAAAGTAAGTAAAGGAGAAAAAGTGGGTAAATTAAAAGAGATGAGAGAAAAAGTGGGTAAATATGTGAGAAATTTCCTTTCTTTAGAAATTGGACTATTTTTCGTGGGCAAAAAAATTTATTATTTTAACCCTTTTCTTTTTTTTAAACTCAAAAAAAGATATTTTTGTCTATTAATACTATACATACTCTCTTTGTCCTATAAAAATATATGCACTTTGTATTTTCGTCCATCCCACAAAAATTATGCATTCCATATTTCGAAAGTTATCCAATTTATTACCCATATATATCAACTTATTTACAACTTATATATCCATTAAAACACTAATAATAATGTGGGTCCCACTATCAAGTAATAATACTTTAGTTACCTTTTTTGTCTATCTCTTTAATTTTGTCTTAATTTTTGTGTCATATTAATTGCTCATATTTTAATGAAACAGAGGAAGAAGTATATTTAGACGATACTTGAAATAATAATTAATTTATTAAATAGTAGTTGCACTTTCTTTGTAATTTATTTTTATCAATTTTTTTTTCTTTTTTTTCATAAGAAGGTCGTAAAACTTTCGAAGCCCAAGCCCAAATGATATTGGGCTACTGCCTAAAGGCTTTAGTTATCCTGTCAGTATAATATATTAAGCCCTGTTTGGTACATAGTTAGGAGTACTTAAATATTTAAAAATCATATATTAAATTATTTAGTTTTGGATGACTAAATTATCATTATCACTATGGGTGCATTATATTGTTAACTTTTTAAATTACTAACTTTGTTAACTCATCAACGCAGTGCATTAAAAATGTCAACACAATGACATTAAAATGCCAACACATAATGTCAACAAAATATATTGAAATATCAATAAAAGTATGTGTTGATATATTAATGTCATCGTGTTGACATTTTTAATACACTGCGTTGATGAATTAGCAGAATTAGCAACTTAAGAAAGTTTGTTAGGTTTGGTATACTGAAAAGCATGTTTCGAGCAAGTTCGCGCGAATAGAATCTTGCTTGTATACGAAAAACTCTACAATCCACTTTTAATCCGATTCAGTATTATTCGAGCCGTATCGCACGAATAGGATCGGTATATTATTACATTATGTTTGCTTGTGCATTTATAAGATGTTTTATAAACATTTAATTGCATAAAAAGCAAACAAAGCCTAAGTCTTTTGTTTAGTAGACTGGTTGTGGGCATCGTTGTCACGACCACAACTCCCTAGTACTAGTGAGCGTAGCTATTTCGTAACTAAATTAATCTCATCAATCATAACTCAACGCAAAAGGATAATTAACTCGAGGAAAAAGTCTTGATGGCGAATGGGTACAAAATCAAGTCATAATCAGAGTAATGAACCAATTACATAAATTTTCCTAGCACATTATTTAAATGCAGCAGAAGGTTCCAAGATAAAATAGTATGTATGGAGACATACTATTTCAACTACCTAGCTACATATTAACGAGTTCCTCTCATAACCTTCATCACCTCGATCACGTTCAACCTGCACGTTAGAAAAATAAACATTCAGGGCTGAGTATTTGATATACTCAGTGAACACCGTGCCAAAATATTTCTAGTTAATTGTCAGCCATAGTTGAGTGAACACGGGGTTTTTATTTTAAAAGGGCCAAGTCACTAAATACTTTTCATTTCATCAAATTGATTGCGCAATCACATAAACATAGTACCATATCTGTACTTATGTGAACCGGGAATGTAGCCACATTCCACGACGGTCACTGGACCGGCCAACTCGAAAGCTAGCACACAGTCCCCATATGTGTACATTAGTCCGAATAAGGTTTTCGGCCCTACTGGAACCCGAATTCGATTTAACATGTCTGGCATGGCTAAGCAGATAGGTAATCGTAAAACAAAACATGGCATGACAACATATTTAAAACATAATCACATTTTCATACAAAATCACGTTTTGAAAAGAATGCCCACCTCGTTTGCTTAATCTCTCAATTGAACGTCCCTTGGCTTGATCTCACTTGACGTGCGACGACGCCCCTTTTTAAACATTAAGTATATTTAAATTAGACTTAAGTAACTATTTATTTAGCGTGCATGCATTCCTAAGCGTGTGATCTTTTTTTTTTCTTTTTCCTAAATCCATAAAATCCTTAAGTATTAATTAAATCAAGTTATTTAATTTATTTGGGAATTTGCCGAATTAGTTGAGCATTAATTAAATTCCGAAAATTTTATCTTTATTGCCATGAAATTAACTAGCTGCTTCCATCATTTCATTTGACAACATTAGGACGGCCTATAATTTAATTCAATGTTTTTGCCATACAAGTATTTTAATTAGTAGCCCCCTCCATATTTTGTCTTATTAATGGTGCAACATAAATTAATCCTCTTGGATTAAAATACTTAATTGGATTAAAATACTTACTTGGATTAAAATGGTAAAAGTCCAATTTAACTATTTGTTGGACAAAGTATTAAAAGACTAACACTTTTCGTGGCTCAAGGGAAATTAAATTTCATGGCCCCTAATTTATTTAAAATCTCAGTGGCCCAAATTAGCTTAAAGGTAATGGCCCAAATTCGAATTCTTCTTTTAAAAGAAACGAAGATGGCCCAATTAAATTTTGGAGTCATGGCCCAAGTATTTTAATTGAGGTGGCCCTTATTCAGTTAAATTGTGGCCCATTTCAAATTTTAAAAGAAGAAGGCCCAAATTCAATGTACTCCCTTCCCACCGTCGGCTCCTCCTCATTCCACAATCCCAAAACAAATTCCAAAAACCCTAACTCCTCAAATTCTCACCAAAATCGGCAGCCCTTCTCCCTTCTTGCCCCTCTCGACCGGCGGTATTGCCGCCGTCACCGGCGTGCGACGCCTCACCGTTGGTCGTCTCTCCCTCTCAAGCTCTACGTCACTTCTAGGTTTTGATTTTTCTTAAACGATTTCCTATTCAAACCCTATGAAAACCCCGATCGCCGCCGCCCTCAAGCTCCGGAGAGTGTAGGCAGCTCCTTCGAGGTTCGTCACTCCCCAGCGACACCGTCATGACGGCAGCGCCGTTCTTTTACCTCGGACACCGCCGCCGCCCTTCGTTCGTTTCGGCGTCTCAGCGCCGTTGATCTTGCCGTCCTGGTGCCATCGGGGCAGAAGAATGGGGCGTCGCCTCTCGGACGGGAAAACCGCCGTCGAGCCTGGATCAGGGCGGCTGTCCGGCGTGATGCGAGGCGCGTGCTTCGACAGCGGCTTCGCCGCCTCTCCTCCGTGACGCAGCAGCTAAGTCCCTTACTCAGCTCGTTACGTTTTCCTTAGATGAAATTGGTTCTTGTTACACGATTTAGAATTTGGGCAGATTATGGTGTTTCTTCTATGTGCTTCAAATTAGAGCTTGAACTGTAAATTCTTGAGCATATCGCCTAGTCTTATTATGCTAGTTCCAGTAGATCCCTATAAGGCATTTGAACAGAATTTTTAATCGATTCTGAGTTATTGGCTATTGCTACTATTTCTAGTGTTTCTAGATTGTACTTGATGATGTTGCTACTTGTGATGCTTCCTAATTGATGAAAAGGTGATGGTTTTTACCTCTTGTGGGGGATAGTTGCTGTTACTTTTAGGCTTCGAAATTCGGCCACCTATGGGGTAGGAGTTTCCTGCAGTGCTCTGCAGAGTGCTTCACTCGGGCTCTCCTCTTCCAACTTGGTATGGGACTGAATATCGAAATGTGAAGGTAGGGATTTGATAAGTATGAAGGGGCTGCCTATATAGAGGAGATTGTGTACTCGTGAGGATCTGATTAGCTGCTGTATTCTTCCTTTATCCTACAACACTTTAACGACACCTTAGAGCATATCCAGTGGTTCTGGACATGCAATAGCCCTCTTATAGCCTTGCCACTGCCACATCATCAGCACTAAAATCCTCCTGCCACATCATCTGGACATGCAACTAGACAAGCAACTGGACATGCAATAGCCCAGCCACATCACTCAATTATGAAAAACAAACAATTAACAATCACACAAAATACGGAATTAAATATACGACATATATATGCGAAAATATACTATTTTCATTTAAATTAAAAAGTACATTTAAAAAAATTACATAATTTTAAATAAAAACTAAAGCCTTGCAATCCTCCGCGTCCACAACTCTTCAATTAAATCCTTTTGGAGTCGAATATGAGCATCCGTTTGACGCATGTCGGCATTTGCTTGGAGGAGGGCTTCTTCATCGTAAGGTACCCTACCTCGTACGTTGGCGACGGCGACACCGTGGCTTGGACCTGCTTCATTATCGTCGTTGGCCCAATTAGTCAGTTGTACACCTTCATCTTCGACAATCATGTTGTGCATGATAATACATGCGTACATTATATCAGCAATGCAGTCGACATTCCACAAACGCGTTGGTCCCTTAATTGCAGCCCATCGAGCCTGAAGCACACCAAATGCGCGCTCCACGTCCTTTCGCGCCGACTCCTGCCGCGTCGCAAAGTAGTCCTTCGCATCTGATGCGCACCGGATCGTCTTCACAAAGACGAGCCACCTAGGGTATATCCCATCCGCCAAGTAATAGCCCATATCATGCTGGTTGCCGTTGGCGACAAAATTGATGGCCAGACCGACGCCCTGGCACTGCTCGTTGAAAAGGGGGCGACGAGTTGAGGACGTTTAGGTCGTTCCAGGCAGCGGGACAGTTCTTCCACTCCCAATGCATACAATCTATGCTGCCTAACATTCCCGGGAACCCATGCTGATCCTCGTGCATCCGCAGCAGATCCCGACAATCTTCGGGGGTAGGCTTTCGGAGATACTGATCACCGAATACTTCAATCACGCCCTGACAGAAATACTTCATGCATTCAATGGCAGTCGTCTCACAGATGTGGAGGTATTCGTCCCACATGTTTGCCGAAGTCCCGTAGGCCAACTGTCTGATTGCCGCAGTGCACTTTTGAATAGGGGTGTGGCCGGGTCTGCCAGCCGCTTCGTGCCTGAAGCGGAAATACAGATATCGATGCTCCAAAGCGTTAACAATACGCACAAACAAGTCCCGCCTCATCCTAAAACGACGCTTGAAATGGTTGGCGTTAAAACGCGGCTCCTCTGCGAAGTAATCTGTGAACAGGCGCTGATGTGCAGCTACATTATCACGATCAACCACTTCTCGACGGTGGACAACTGGCCCTGGGCGTGGTACCACCGGCTGCATATAACTCTGCAGCCATCGATCAACCTCACGGCTCGTATAGGTATCTAGGTCTTCGTTCATCATATGCTCGTACTCATCAGCATCTCCACCACGGCCACCACCACTACCACCGACATTACTCATTTCTCGTTGTTGATCTTGTACAAAAATTAAGATAGAGAGAGTACTCGTTAAAACAAGTGGTGCGAATGAAAAGGACGTCCAAAGCGCGTATGTATAGTGTTTCGAAAAATAAAAAAAAAATTAAAAATCTGACGCCGGTATGACGCCGATCCGGGACCTACAATGGCGCTGTGCGGATCGGCGTGAGAATCGGCGTCAGCCCAAGAATCGGTGTGGGCATGCCGATTTTGACGCCGATTTCGCCGACGCCGGCTTCAATGGTTCGGCGTCAGCACCGGCGTCCGCGAAAAATCGGCGTGCCGGTGCTGACGCCGCCATTGGAGATTCTCTTATGGATGCTTAGTACCTTAGTTCATTTATGGAATTCGTTTCTTGTGGCAGGTGCACAAGAATGGCAGAGCTTGTGTGACTGAAACTCACGGCTATTGCAGTTGAAGGACTGCTCTGTTGTCTCGTGGCAGCCCTTACTTAGGCTGGGAAGTGCAGGAGGTGCAGCCCCTCATTCTTGCCTATTTTGGAAAGTTTTGGTCTTCATCAAAAAGTAGTATTGTCCCCTACCTTCACTCACTTTGTTTGATAGTTAATGACACTTAATTTGCTTTGTTTGGTGTTGTTTGCAGCTGAATTGTTTTGATGACACTTAATTTGCTTTGTTTGGTGTTGTTTGCAGCTGAATTGTTTTGATGGAGTGGAGGAGTAGTTGGCTGGAATGGCCTCTCGCGTCACGGTTTGTTGCTCTTGGCCCGACGGCCGATCGAAGACAAGGTTGCGGTGCGGTGTGCCTTGGCTCGGAAAGACTCAAGCATTCTCACTTAATATTCCTCGTGTTGTCTTCCTTCATTTTCATTATTATACATTTGTAAGCTAGGACGTAGTTCGGGATGTAATACGTTGTATTTTATTCACTTAAGGAATAAACGAACACACTTCCATTTTATTCGATCCTTGCTCGTTTCTTTAAATTTCCATATTTATGTTATTTATAAATCGTGAAATTCGACCGTAGGAATTGTATAATTATCGTACTTAAAGTATTTAGGAAGAGGCATTTGTTTCTCGACTCTTTAATTATTTCCTAAGGTTCGGGTAATTAGATCATGGCCATCACAGTCGTCCACTTTAAGGTAACTACAGTGGGTTCTATGCAATGCTTTGTAAAAGAGAAAGAAGACCCATCGTGAATGGTTGCAAAGCCAGTCCGATTATTTATAAGCCTTATTGAAATAAGATGACGTTGGTGTGATATAGCACTGAATGGATCTAACAGCAAGACGTGTCTTTATGCTATAAATAAATATTTCTTAATCTACATATGTTAGCATTGAGGATACAATATTGATTATCCACTACTTTGACTTATCAAATGGTGCAGATTTTTCGCAATCCAATAATCCTGATAATTGGGTAGTGGTGATTAATATCTAGCGGTACTAGGATTGCTATTATGTTGAATCTGCGCGAGGTGAGTCTCGTTTGATAATGTCCTCAAGAGGAGCTCGAATAAGGTTTTATTATTCGGAAATTGGCCAGTTGGAATTTAATCATTCCATGAATAATAAATAAGTGTTTCTTGCTAAGTCCACTCTTGGAATTAATAAGATGTTAATTAATTAAGTCCATAGCAGACTTCAATTAATTAATGGACATTTGTATCTTAAGCGCGAGAAATAAACATTTAAATAAAATGGAAACTCGGATTACTTGTAATTTCGGATTTGGATGGGCAGTGCAATATTATTTCTATAGTGGCGGCTAATAATATTTCAATATAAGCTTGTATTAAATTGTGAGTTCAATTTAATTAGTAAAAAGCTAATTGAAGAATAAATTGTGGGTTCAATATAACCGGGATAAGGCCACATCCAAATGTCCATAGATCCTTGACTGAGCCAAATATGAACTTAATATAAATAGGAGAATAAATGATATACAAAATTATTTTTTTAGTAGTAATTTTCGTCCCCCTCTGTTTTTGGAGCTCGAAAATTCTCTCAGCTCTCCTCCGTGGTATTTTTCTGTCTTCTTTATTCGAGTCCTAGTATTTTGATAAGCTCAGCCCATACTGATTTCGGAATACAGTTCAGGAACCAGATAGAAGATCTGTGGTCTAGTATTGAAGATCATCGTGGATAAGGCGCGAGCAATCTACGATTCTTTAGAGAATCAAATCGGTAACTCTATACAGATCTACATTTGTAAGAATGACTTTAATCTGCAATTTTAGGTTTGTATTCAACGACTCTTTCAATGATGTTTGTAATCAATTGTTTGTGGAGATAAAATTGTTATGACGTGCACGCTATTGTGGGTTGGTCTCGTTCCTCATTGTTGTCCGCAATGAGGAAATTATGATTGTTGGATTTAGGGTTTAGGGTTTACAATTGGGGATTCAATCAATTCAGACTGCCTCGTTTCAATTTACTATGCCATTGGATAGCTTCCGGAAGCTGCCCTTAGGCCTGATGAGTGATTTGTTAATTTGACAAAATTTTATTTGATGCAGTAGGAATTGTGACGAACCATGTTTCAAGAAATGCAGCTATGATTCAATTGATGGTGGAGGTAATTCAGCATTACCGAATGGAGATGCTATGTGTTATTTTGCAATATGCTCCTCAGTTTTTAGGCATTAGCCGACGCCACATAGTGCGGACAATTAGAGCTCACTACCGGCGTACCCAATGAATCCCAGCGCAAGTTAGGCACCTGAATCGTCTAGTAGGAGTCACTGATGTTTCATGTATCGACAATTTGAGGATGGACCACAATGCGTTCGGAAGATTGTGTATATTGCTTTGAGGTACAGGTCATTTGGTTGATGGAAGGTATGTCCGGGTTGAGGAACAAGTTGATATGTTCCTCGGAATACTAGCCCACCATAAGAAGAATAGAATCATAAATTTCGATTTTATCCGATCGGCGTACACTGTATCATAATATGCTCACTCGGTGTTGAGGGCTGTCTTCAGCCTCCATGAACAACTACTTGTGAAAACCGAACTTGTACCTAATGATTGTGACGATAATAGAAGGAAATGGTTTAAGGTAATACAATCTGTTTATTTCATCTTTGTGTGTTGTAGTCTGATTCTTATGGAGCTTTGAACTAACCCATTGTTATGCTGCAGGGCTGCCTAGGAGCTCTTGATGGCACCTACATCAATCTAAACGTGTCAAACAAGGATAAACCACGTTATCGATCAAGAAAAGAGCAGATTTGCACAAATATGTTAGTAGTATGCGATAGGAAGTTAGGATTTGTGTACGTCCTGTCTGGATGGGAGGGATCAGCCGGTGACGGACGTGTACTCCGTGATGCTATGAATCGTGCAGAAGGATTTAGAATCCCTAGAGGTAATCGCAGGCTGTTGTTTTGTTAACTGATATGACTCTTTTTTATAAAAGTTTGGAGTGACGACCTCACATGTACTAATTTGTACTAGGTAATTATTATCTATATTGATAAGGCTCATTTCGTGCATCGGTTTAAGGGTAAAATGTACGATGCTTGATCGGTTTATCGCGCAAAACAAGTGTTAAATGTGCAGGAATGCCGCTGAGTCATGAATCTGTTACTCAAAAGCGTCGTCATTCAAGAAGAAAGGCGCGTAGAAATCAATGAGTCGCTCATTCTCAGCATGAGTGAATATTCCCTGTCAAGATCGTTATCCAGCTGGAGGCCGAATCGAGCTTATAAATAGAGGGTGTGCCATCACAAGAAAAAATCGAATCTTTTACTTTCCGTCTAGTTTAGCTTAGTTTAGTTCTCTAGCTTAGTCCAGTTCTCTAGAATAGCTTAGCTTAAGTAAAGTAATGCGTAGTTAGAAAGGGGAATTAAAGAAGCGCTGCAGAATACTTAGTTTAGTTCTCTAGCTTAGTCCAGTTCTCTTGCTTTCTTATTTTCCGAAGTATTAGCTTAGTTTCAATTTCACGATGTACTGCTCTCAGTTTAGTTTAATCAAAGTTATTACGTTTTCATCCTCGCGTTTACTGTTACGTTTTCACCTGCAATTCACTTAACCCAATAGTTAAATTTACCTTGATCAAGTTAGCAAGTTTGATTCTGCCTAGAGTAAAATGTAGTTAAAAACATCCAAGTTAAAGCGTGGCAGCAGCCAACCCCTGTTCACTACACACACTCTCGACACACCAACTGTTGGGGTTTGAAGCCCCTTGCACAGCGGAAGACTTGTACAAAACAAATAAATCAGACGCGGGATCTATTTGACCGATTATGAGATTAATCTATTCACATGTTAACACAGAATTGCATGCTAGAACGCAAATAATTCATGCTCATAAAATATAAATCCTAAACATGAATTCTACGGTTTAGAGTTACCGATTTGATTCTATAAAGAATCGTCGATTGCTCGCGCCTTCTCCACGATGATCTTCAATACTAGACCACAAATCTTCTGACTAGTGTCCCGAACTGTATTCTTACATCAGGGTGGCTGATCTTATCGAAAAACTAGGACTCGAATAAAGAAGACAGAACTTTCTCAATGAGGAGAGCTGAAAAACTCACGGAAGAGAATTAATTAAAAAAAATCGTCCCTTTCTTAAAATAAGAGTGGGCGAAATTTTCTTCCCCATTCAATTGTTTTCTGTCTCTTTTATTCTCCTATTTATAATTGTTCATATTGGGCCCAGTCAGGGATCTATGGAAGGTTTTGGATATGAGCTCCCCCAATTAGCTTTTTACTAATTAAATTGAACCCACAATTTAATACAAGCTTATATTGGAATATTACGAGCAACCACTACAGACGTAATATTGACCTCCCCATCCAAATCCGAAATTACAAGTAATCCGGGTTTTCATTTTGTTTATTATTTATTTCCCGCGCTTAAGATATAAATGTCCATTAATTTATTAAAATCTGCTATGGACTTAATTAATTAACATCTTATTAATTCCAAGAGTGGACTTAGCAAGAAACAGTATTTATTATTTATAGAGTAATAAAACTTCAACTGACCAGTTTCCGAATAATAAAACCTTGTTTAAGCTCCTCTTCAGGACATTATCAAACGAGACTCACCTCGCGCACGATTCAACATAATAACAATCCTAGCACCGCTAGATAATGATCACCACTACCCAATATACCTGGATCGTTGGGTGACGAAAAACCCGCACCTTTGGTAAGTCAAAGTAGTAGATACACAATATCGTATGTTCAATGCTAACGTACATTGATTAATAAATAGATATTTATCAAGACATCGTCTTTCAGTAGATAGCATGAAGACACGTCTTGCTGTTAGATCCATTCAGTGCTATACCACACCAACGTCATCTTATTTCAATAAGACTTAGAAATAATCGGACTGACATTGCAACCTTTCACGATAGGTAGCCAAAGCCTATCTAGGTTGTGAAATTCTTCTTTTTCTTTTGCAAAGCATTGCATAGAACCGACTGTAGTTACCTTAAAGTGGACGACGCCCACAACCAGTCTACTAAGCAAAAGACTTAGGCTTTGTTTACTTCTTATGCATTTAAATGTTTATAAAACATCTTATAAACGCACAAGCAACCACACTGTAATAATTTACTGATTCTATTCGTGCGAAATGCTCGAATAATACTGAATCGGGTCAAAAGTGGATTGTAGAGTTTTTCCGTACACAAGCAAGATTCTATTCGTGCGAACTCGTTCGAAACATGCTTTCCAGTATACTAAACCTAACAATCTCTCACTTATACTCAAAACATGCTTTCGAGTATACCCACTGCCAAAAACTCTCCTACTTATACACAAAGCAGGTCTTGGAGCTAGATATATCGAACTACCATTCATTTCACATCATGTTGAAACATGTTGCCACAAAGACAATTTCTGTGAACAATCTGCTTGGTTGTTCTGTGATAATATCTTTTGCACCACTATGTCTTTGCTGCGTACTTGATCTTTAATTAATTTCATCTCTCTATGTGATTCCTTAACTTATGATCTCGTGTTCCTCTTGAGTTTGCTAGAGTAAAATACTCATAGGCATACTCAAACTTACGATCGAAGCTACTAGGAGTATACTCCTAAGGTAAACACATATAATGAGGATGACTTACTCGATCACTGATTAGTCATAAGACTTAGTCAGTGTAACCCCAGGGACATTACATGAATGATTGATAAACTAGAATATAGCGATTAGTCTTTCTCAGGTACTATTGGTATATCCATTACCTCAATCAAAGTCCTTTGCCATGGTTAAAATGATATATACTTGCTATGCAAAACCACAACTAATATCAAACTTAGTACACATCATAGTATACATGAGACATCTATCTGCAGAACTAGTCTCATAATTCTTGTTCTCACTAAGTGTCAAACGACACTTGACTAGAGACAAGACAATTCCATCTTGAATGGTAACAACCTTTTCATAGAATTTCCAATGCTAAAATGTTCCAAGCTATGTATAGATATAGGATTCCTAAGAGAATCTCAACATTCTTTCTAGCAATCTTAAAGAATTAGATGCTTAGAATGTAATTAGTTTCTCCTAAATCATTTATCTTAAACTGGGTAGACAACCAGTTTTCTACGCTAGATGTCAATCTTAGTTGTTTGCAACTTTTATAGATTTCATCATCGTAGAGTACCAATAATACCATATTCAATGCACTTTCAACTTCCTTGTGCTTACAACACGCTTAAGGGCACATGTCAAATTCCAACCATTTGACAATCTCGCTAAAACACATACTCTGATTTAGATGCATGCCTAAGACCATAAAGGTCTTCATTAGCTTCCAATCATGTGTTTCTTGCCCTTTATTACATACCTATTAGGATGTCCCATGTAGATGATTTCCTCAAGACTTCTATTAATAGAAAGCTATCTTGACAATCATAATACATATACATTCTAATTTATGTAAGTTCTGATAGACAGTAGGATCGAACAAATCTTGGCACAGCGACAGCGAGAAGATGATATTTCTCTTTGGGCATAGCCCATTGTCACTGTCTAGCCATTTGAGATCCATATTTACACTTGCAATTATACTAGCTCCCACTGACTGACACAGCCTGTACGTAGTATTGCAAGTCTTGTAAAACATGTTGTCTATCTAAGATTGTAGTTTGGAATCTATCACCTTTTCAAGGACGAATATCCAAATGAACCAATTCTACATTGTAGTTAAAGGGATTATGTTCAAGTTAATCTAAGACCGACTCTTGCGACACTCTTAGACCCATGAACTTGTTATGTTCCTAGGAACGCTCCCACTACGACATGGTTCTAACAATCTTAGGTGTTGAAGTTGATTTTATTAGTGCATAAGCTTCTAATAGTATTAGTCCTTGGTAACGTGGAAAATTCGATATCTCTCTCTGTCCTGAGAGTTATCACGCTGTTAGGCTTTTAGTTCCTTTCTTGATCTTCATACAAGAATTATATCTTTGAAGATTACAGAACTTATAATCGTACATCATTTGGGAGAACCTTAAAACATACCTCAGTACTCAACTCCAATTACTTGGATACCTTTCCAACATGCGTTGGAACAATATTACACCTTGAGATGTGCTAGACTAAAGTCGCTCTAGTCCACAACTCGTGTTTTGTAGAAGGTACTGATTTTGGTAATTTTTTTAAGGTGTATTTCGTTGTATCTAACGTTTATCCCATCAATGATAAGATTTTCATGAGTAAAACTCATCACTTAATCAAACTTGTCTTAGAAAGACTTCGATTCCTTCTTACATGACTATCCAATTCTTTAGAAAAATATTTGGATTCGTCAATGGAGATTAAACTCCCACTACTGATCATAACCCATTGCTCGTCTTATTATGGTGTAAACCATTAAGACTTGCTAGTCTTTCTATGTCGCACTTGTATGAGTATTCTGAATCACAGAATTCTAACTCATAGTGCATCAAACAGACATTCTCGACTTTCAATCTATTTAACAAACAAATTGTTAAAATCTTGTAGTCTAGATCAGTTTGAACAATAGCTAAGTATTTTCTTGGCTTTAAGACTAAGAGCCATAAATACTTTATCATTCATTGTTTAAGAAGTTGATGTGTTGTTTCATACTCAATCTTGTTGTACTTATATTGTTTCAATACTATGATGCCTTAAATATCAACCATAAAATAATAATTGAGCATTAATAGCTCCCACTGCAACAAATGCCTAACTGGATCAAAATCTCTTACTTAGAAGTTGCACTGTCATGTAAGTCATTGTCCTTCTTTAAAAGAGGTCAATCCAACTTACAAAGCATCTTCACTCGCTTTAAACAAACTTGATGACTAATCAGGCTCTCCCATTTCCATATCTAGTCTTTTGTTCAAATGAACTAGGACTTAGGAAAACTACAGCCTCGATGAATTCATCATCTATCATGTTACTTTCCTTTAACAGTAATATAACGACTAATATTCTGAAGGTTTTCTACTTTTCAGTTAAACCTTCTTGTAGTCATTTCTTATTACTTTAGGCGATGACTTGAGTCAGAAAACTATTTGAGTGATCAAAAGATTCCTCAAAACATTCTGTCCCTCTAGGATATTCCAATCGAATCATCTTGACAAATTCTATTGACATCCATCTTTCATCGTCACTAACCAAGACTTGTCGTGCTACTTAAAAGAAAATAGCTTGACCTTATTCCTCCAAGAACTTGTCAAGTACATGCAAGATGCATTCTCGAACAATCTTCGTGGAATTATGTCGAGGAAATGGAGGACATGAATCAGTGAGTATAAACTCCAAGTTTTAGCGATGAGAATCTTATCCATTTACGTTTCCAGTCTACATAATTTTGGCATTCGAGTTTATTTCTTTAAGGATCGCAGACAAGATACTGAATGACATAATGAAGATTTGGCAAATAAACTTATTATCATATACTTATGCTCAATACATAATCACAAATAACCACAAAACAATTATGTATCTTGCAACTGTAAAATTAAAATTTTGTATCCTTCAGAGGAGGTCAATATGCATTAAAATCTTACATTTTTACTGGTCACAATCATCGACGAATAGTCCAGAGACCACAAGTGTGGCATGGCCGCCTAATGTTGCCTAAGCAAGACCACCGAATTTAGCATTACAGAGTCTCATTTCTACAACACACTCTCATAACAATGCTCATGTGATGCTAACAAGATCAAGCTATCTCATAAATTCTGTGAGAACTTCTGAATCTCGTAGTTTCTTAGGATTATTGTCCTCACAGAGCAGGTGGCGATAATATTGGAAACCACATTCTAGTTCATACTATTTATTTTCGAGAAATCCGCCCTCATGAACTCGCTATTTCTTAGGATTATTGTCCGCACAGAGCAGGTGACAATAATATTAGAAAAAGTTTCATAAATTGCAGACCAATTGATGGAGACCATATACAACGCACTTGTTGCAATTATCGCTTAGATATTTTATATGGTTTTTGCATAATTATCACATAAGCAGATGAAACAGATAATCCACTTATAAAGATAAACACCAAATAAACAGATAAATCCATTTAATGCATGACATATAAACACACAGGATAATTAACGACAATTATTTAATCTAGTCAAGGGAGAATCAATTAAATAATTATGTTTTATCTTGGATAATTATTATCCTTATTCATTTAGGATTTATCAAGATAGTGATAACTATCTAAATCTAATTAGGATCATTCTAGATTTTATTTCGATAAAATCAAATCCTTCAATTCAAGATAACCTTGACACTTGATTATCATTATTTAAATCGTTCTATGATATTACTAGATAGAAACGATTCCATCATAATCCATACGATAAATGAAATCCAATCAACCAAGATTTATACAAATCTTAATTCTATTTAGAATAGACATCTAGAATATATCATACATTACTTAGGATTTCTTCGATAAATAAACTTATCTAAATCCAATTAAATAAGAATTTTCGTATATATTATCTTTATCCTAATCTATCTAGGATATAAATCCAAAAGATAAGGATAACTTGGATTAATGCTTATTTTAATCCATCTAAGATTTGTCTTAATAGAATTAGATCTATTCAAATCCATAGGATAAAATAAATTGATATAAATCTTTATCATAATTCATCTAGGATTTATCTTGGAGTAAATCCATATAAATCCATAGAATAAGATAACATTATATTATAATTATTCAAATCTATCTGAGATTTATCTAGGAACAAATCCATATAAATCTATAAAATAAGAATAAAATATTATATTATCATTATCCAAATCCATCTAGAACTCATATATGAATAAATTCATATAAATTCATAGGATAAGAATAAAATAATATTTTCATTATCTAAATCCAACTAAGATTTGTCTAGGAATAAATCCATATAAATCCATAGTATATAGATAAAAATTAGATTATTATTTTCCAAATATAACTAGGATTCATCTAGGAATAAAATCCATATAAATCCATTAAATAAGGGAAAAATCTAATTAATCCATGTTTAATTCAGAATCAAATCTCATATAATATATAAAATCCACACAAGATATATTCAAATCTTATTGCCATGTTTATCTTAAATTATTTCCAAAATTGAATCCAAGGATTTGGAAACCCTAATCAAATTTGGAAAGCGAAGTCATGGGAAAGACGATGCGGCGTCAAACTCGAGTCTGGGAAGCTGCCCGCGAAGGACTCCCACTCGAATCACAGCCGCTGCTCTCCGTCGCCGTCGGACGCTGCACTGCGGGATACCGACGCTGCTGTCGCTGTGTCGTCGTACCCGCTGCTGCCCGATCACCGCTGCTGCTGTCTCACCGCAGTTGCTGCCCGATTACCGCTGCTGAGTCGTCGTCGCTACTGCGACGTCGTCATCTCTGCAGCCACCGGCGCTGCTGCACTGAACAGCCATGATCTCGTCTCTGCTGCCGCGTCGTCTCCGCGGCTGCTGCTGGATGCCTCCGGCAGCCGCTGCTGCAGCTTTACCTCCGCTTGCTTCCCGATGCCGCTGCTGCCCTGCAGTCGCCTCACGAGTCCGGTAAGCCACCTACGGCAGGCTCCCACTCTAACGGCAACCGCCGCTGCAGCTTCATCGTTGCTGCTGTTGCTGTGTCGCTGAGAGGCTCCCACACGCCCGCTGCAGCACTGACCATGGTTGTGCTTCCATGATCAAATCGAGCAGCAAAAGCTGCTGCCATGATTCTCCTCGCAGTGAACGCCACACCGCAATTTACATTGGGAATATTAATCATATGAAGATCAATTATGTTTAGAATTATTTTCCATTCGTGAAAACATGTTGCAAACAAACCCAATTTGCCAATTTGCCGTTCGCGAACAATTCACAAAAACAAACAATTCAAAAACCCAATGAGGCTGGTACCATAAAACACGTGTGGCATAAAGATTCGTGATGTTAATTTGTTTTTCTTCGTGTTCTTAATTCGTGTTCAACGTCAACAAAGAAAACAATACAAATCACTCGTTCAAGCAATTCACATAACATGAGATTAATCCACATAATCAGAGCCAAAAATTGGCTCTGATACCAATTGTTGGGGTTTGAAGCCCCTTGCACAGCGGAAGACTTGTACAAAACAAATAAATCAGACGTGAGATCTATTTGACCGATTACAAGATTAATCTATTCACATGTTAACGCAGAATTGCATGCTAGAACACAAATAATTCATGCTCATAGAATATAAATCCTAAACATGAATTCTACGGTTTAGAGTTACCGATTTGATTCTCCAAAGAATCGTCAATTACTCGCGCCTTCTCCACGATGATCTTCAATACTAGACCACAAATCTTCTGAATGGTGTCGCGCCTTCTCCACGATGATCTTCAATACTAGACCACAAATCTTCTGAATGGTGTCCCGAACTGTATTCCGATATCAGGGTGGGCTGATCTTATCGAAACACTAGGACTCGAATAAAGAAGACAGAACTTTCTCATGGAGGAGAGCTGAAAAACTCACGGAAGAGAATTAATTAAAAAAAATCGTCCCTTTCTTAAAATAAGAGTGGGCGAAATTTTCTTCCCCATTCAATTGTTTTATGTCTCTTTTATTCTCCTATTTATAATAGTTCATATTGGGCCCAGTCAGAGATCTATGGAAGGTTTTGGATATGGGCTCCCCCAATTAGCTTTTTACTAATTAAATTGAACCCACAATTTAATACAAGCTTATATTGGAATATTACGAGCAGCCACTACAGACGTAATATTGACCTCCCCATCCAAATCCGAAATTACAAGTAATCCGGGTTTCCATTTTGTTTATTATTTATTTCCCGCGCTTAAGATATAAATGTCCATTAATAAATTAAAGTCTGCTATGGACTTAATTAATTAACATCTTATTAATTCCAAGAGTGGACTTAGCAAGAAACACTTATTTATTATTCATAGAGTAATAAAACTTCAACTGGCCAGTTTCCGAATAATAAAACCTTGTTCAAGCTCCTCTTCAGGACATTATCAAACGAGACTCTCCTCGCGCACGATTCAATATAATAGCAATCCTAGCACCGCTAGATAATGATCACCACTACCCAATATACCTGGATCGTTGGGTGACGAAAAACCCGCACCTTTGGTAAGTCAAAGTAGTAGATACTCAATATCGTATGCTCAATGGTAACGTACATTGATTAAGAAATAGATATTTATCAAGTCCTCGTCTTTCAGTAGATAGCATAAAGACACGTCTTGCTGTTAGATCCATTCAGTGTTATACCACACCAACGTCATCTTATTTCAATAAGGCTTAGAATAATCGGACTGACATTGCAACCTTTCACGATAGGTAGCCAAAGTCTATCTAGGTTGTGAAATTCTTCTTTTTCTTTTGCAAAGCATTTCATAGAACCGACTGTAGTTACCTTAAAGTGGACGACGCCCACAACCAGTCTACTAAGCAAAAGACTTAGGATTTGTTTACTTCTTATGCATTTAAATGTTTATAAAACATCTTATAAACGCACAAGCAAACACAATGTAATAATTTACTGATTCTATTCGTGCGAAATGCTCGAATAATACTAAATCAGGTCAAAAGTGGATTGTAGAGTTTTTCCGTACACAAGCAAGATTCTATTCGTGCGAACTCGCTCGAAACATGCTCTCCAGTATAGTAAACCTATCACCAACTTCTCTGTGGGATCGACCCTGAACTTGCCGCTTTACTGTTAAAGTAGTGCACATTGAGAGTTTACAAATTACATTGGTAGGAAACGAGCGAGAGCGAGTTTGAATCGATCAAGTGTCAACGACATTTGCTAACTAATCCAATCGGTTCAGTTATTTTCAATATAACTTGGTCCGAATTAGCGCCCCTCTCGAGGCATTCCAAAATGGCACCGTTGTCGGGGAAGCATGGTGTTACTTTATGTTTGTGCGTAGTGCGTAGGTGTATATAGTCTTATTTCCTTGTTTTCTCATTTTATTTTTCACTGTTGATGAGAAGGTACCAACGCGGTGGACACTGGAATCACCCCTTTCTATACAGAGAGACTAACGCTCATTGTAGAGTCTAGGAAGCCGGCGTGGTCACCACTCGTTACAGAGCAACATTAGAAGCTGCGGCAGTCGCTGATAGAACACACAACTACCACTAGCAGAGATGGCCCTTGTCGCTGACGACTCCGGGATTGGCTCTCTGCACACTCATGATGAGAAGGAGCCCACACATGCCATTGCCGCTACTCCTGGGATGCGGACCATCGCGATCAAATCGGGAGTACTGGCCGTTTTATCCCACTTCTACGGTCTTTCGAAGGAGTGTCCGTACGCCTCCTAGAGGAGTTCTGCCGATACTGTGATATTCAGCCCGTGCCGGCTGGATCCACATCCGAAGATTACAGGCTCAAAGCTATTCCCTTTGTTTTGAAGAGCGATGCGGGTGTCTGGCTGTCAAGGCTGCCGGAAGGATCCATCAGAACCTAGGCTGAATTCCGCATGATATTCCTAGATCGCTTTTTCCCAGCATCGAAGACTAGTGCCCTTAAAATGGAGATTACAGTGGCTAGGCAAGAGTACGATGAACCCCTTGGCCAGTACTGGGACAGATTCCAAGGTTTGCTTCAAGCATGCCCCACCTCCACCACCTGCACCAAAAGAAACGTAGTATGTACCGCAACCGTCCCCACCAGAAGAGCATCACTACTACTATTGCGAGTTCCCCCCTGAGGCAGAACCGCAGGCCCAAGTAAATGCTGTGGGCCACTGGAACGCAAATGGAAACTGGATCCAGGGGAAGCAGAGAGATGCTCCATGGAGGGATCACCCAAATTTCAGGTGGACTGATCAGAATCAGAGCCAACCATCGCAACCTTCTGGAGTGCAGCCCAACTGGCCTGCTCGAATCCAGGAAAGGTCAAACACTGGAGGGAACAGAATGCAGGGAGGTCAGGCAGGATGGTCAAATGGACCTCAAGGGAACTGGTCAAGTGGAGGACAGTCTAACTGGTCAAGTCGACAACAGGAAGGAGAATGGGGGTATTAACACCAAGGCCCTCAGTTTAGCAACCAAGGAAGACAGTCAAATAATCAAATTGTGAACTATGTCCCGCAGTACCAAAGAGGGAACCAACAGAATCATTTTCCCCAGAACCAGCCAGAGCAGTATGGACCTTTACGCTTCCAATCTCCATCAGAGACTTTCTAATGGAGCAAACAATGTGCGACCAAGGGGCTTCCATCAATATTATGCCGTATTCTATATACGAGAAGCTGGAAGATGCTAAACTTATCAAAACCGATATGGAGATACAGCTAGCAGACGGGTCTTGCATCTACCCCGAAGGAGTTCTGGAAGATGAACTTGTCAAAGTGAACAAATTCATGTACCCCGCCGACTTCTTCGTCATAAAGACGACAGAGCCGGGAGCGGAGGAGTCTGTTTGCATCCTTTTGGGAAGGCCATTCTTATCCACAGCCAGCACAGTCATCGACGTCCGCCATGGGACGATGAATCTAGAGTTTAATGGAGAACGACTTACAGTTGACATTAATGAAGCTGCAGAGAAGCCACAGGACAGCAAAAGCATACAATCGATAGATACCGTCAGGCCTTTGGAACAAAAGAATCTGGAAACTGAACTCTTCAATAAACCATCCTCTTATTCCACTGATAATGAAAGGCTTAAGGGGGAAGCAGCTGACTGGTTCGAAGCAACGATGACTGGGAGAATAGATGACAAAGCCATTGGAAAAGAAAATATGGATTTTTGCAAGCCAACACGACCAGCCAAGACAGAAGAGATCACTCAACCAGGAAGAGTCGAAAAACCACCTGATCAAGCCATCCCACTGAGAAGAAAGCTGAAAGCGAGTCCCTCGCCTACGCAACAACTATTGCCTTTACCTGGGTCGCCAGTTACCCTCAAGGATTTGTCCAATCAGACATATCACAAGCCAGATCTGCAAGAACAGGGAGGACAATTGATGGAAAAACTGAGACCGAGTGAAGAAGGAATCAAGTGGAAAACAGCAGACCTGATGGAGATGAACCCAATTCGGTGCATGCATCCGGCCACGATGGAGAAGAGAGTGACCGACCTCTCCTCGAGGAAGGAAGAGCCCATCGGTGAACAGGAAGGGTTACCATCCCAGTGTCAAAACAAACTGATATCCAGGAAGCGGAAATCGGAATGGACGAACCCTAACACCACCATGGAAACATACACACTGGAGGCAAACATGCACAAATGAGACCCCCCCCCCCAATTCACTCTCCTTCGTAGAAAAGGGTCATCAGGTTGAACCCTACAGAGACAAAGCCGAAGCAGGCATGGTGGAAGAAGTTCCACTAGCCCTGCCCAATCTCAGCCAGTGACCAAGTAGAAGGAGTGATCGGGTACTTCTGCGTAGTCCGCTTGATCAAGCAACAAATTCTAAAACTATTAAACCGATCAAGAGACGTCCTAGGGGAACCCGGTCAAATCCTTGTAGTTAGTGTAAATAGTTTTTCCAAGAGTTAGTTCTTTTTTTATGTCTTAGAAAATTAAAAGTCGGAAGTAAAGGCAAGAAACTGATCAAGTGGAACTATTGAGTTTGCATCTGGATTTAACTCACCACTTGATCAGTGCAACGAAGGCTAACCAATGGCCACAGTGATTTAATTGATCAGGGACAGGTGGTGATAGGACGCATACAGACATTGGGAAGGTGTCAGGTTGCGCCAACTGTCGCAATGAAGGAACATCTCAGGGAGAATGAGAAAGTGTATCAGAGAAGCTAAGCCAGCTGGCACTCTGAAAAGGCGCGCCCGTACGTGAAGAGTAGCAGAGTACAAGAACAGTCGCATGAATCTCAACCGTCAGAGATCCCGACAGTCGCGAATTCAATATAATAGGCAGATCTCAAAGCCGTATTTCACTTTCAACCAAAAACGACTACAGTGCATTCCTTTTACTCTCTCCATACCACTCCAAGTTCCTAACCCTTGCCTAGAACAATTCCCTCTACCCGCACTCATCACCATTACCCGCACGAATGTTAATCAAATAAATTCCCACTTCATCCTCGTCCTCAGATGCCGGTGCCGACGGAGGCGATCGGGAAACATCATTCCAAGCCCATAAAGAAAGCCCCAGCCATCCTACCCCAACCGCCACTCCACCACAAACTAGCACTGCCGCTCCACCTCTGGTGGTGGACGCAGAAACTCTGCGGTGCCTCGATAAAATCCTCCGAAGTATACCCTCCGAGCTAGACGATAAAACCGCCTACACCGTACTCAAGGCTAGATTTGGGATTTCCGAGTCCAAGGATCCTGCTTCGTCCTCTAAAAAGATCCCACCTAGCTCTCCTATACCACCTTCATCCCCCGTCCAGCCAATGCAATCCAGCGAGGACACCTCTGACGAAGAAGGTGGGGGGGAAGATTATGGGCAGCCTTTTGCTATTCCGTCGCCAGGAAGCGATGGCACCTCCACTTCGATCCATGAGCCGCATTTGACTGAGGGCGGCGAAATCAACGAGGCAGAAGTGGAAGAATTCCACCCATTATTCGACTACGGGGAGGCTGAGAAAAAGGAGGAGCCGCCACGCCGCAAGACGCGCCATATGACAACAGACCGGCTCCTGGAGGAAGCTGAAACACTGAAAACCTGAGGAGAGGAGGAAACGGTGGTACAGAGGCCCCGCACAGTACGGCGGCTGGTTGATGAAGAGGAGCCGGAGGAGCCAGAGAGCCAAGAGGCCATTGAGGAGAAGGAGGCCGAGGAGGGCGGCTGTCAGATGGAAGAGAGGAAGAGGAAAGGGAAGGGAAGTGTTTTTCCCCTCCAAAGAAGGGGCGTCCCGCCAACGTGGGGGTCGTCATTACAGATGCCTTTGAACCTGCCTTCCCACTGCCAAGAGAGAAAGATGAGGGCAGTGCTTTGGAGGAACATGAGTTATGTTGGACCCGAACATCCAGGAGGCAACAAGGAAGGCCGACAACATCTCTTTCCGCCACCTACTCCCCTCAACATGTTTTGACCCCAGCTCTTCTCCAACAAATATTGGAATTCGACGATCCCAAACTACAGGAGGAAGTTCACCAAAGGGTGACCTCCCATAAACACTTGAAGGCGGGAAAGATGTTGCACCAGCCGTCCCTGGAGAAGGTTGAGATGAAGAGGGGTTTGCTGCCTACATTGCCGGCGTCGAATTCAAGTGGCTGCTAGAAGTCGATGAGACCCCTGTACCGGAGAACCTGGCCAAGGAGTTTTTTACATCCTTCCGATTCACCGGAAGCTCACATCCGAATGACAGAAATGTCTCCTTTAGAGTTTTTGGCCAGGACCAGCTAATGAGCCTGAATGAATTCTCCATCCGGATGGGCCTTTACACCGAACGACAGGTGGCTGACGGGGCCTGGGTTGGGCGCGACATCGGTCTCCCTCAAAAGAAACCCGAATTCGACCAGCAGGCCATCTGGAAGGCCATATGCAACGGGAGTGCCCATACCTTCATAGCCTCTGAATCCAGAGGTCATCGCATTGCCGATCCTGCCCTCCGCCTTGCCCAGATATACCTAGCCTGTAATCTCCTCGGACAATGCAATACGTTGTCAATCATTACCATGTCCGAACTCTACTTTATGTGGAGTATGAGGGAGCAGAGAAAGGTCAATCTGGGATTCTGGTTAACCTACAACATTAATCAAGTTGCTACCCGCGTGTGCCCGCCATCTCAACGTCTGCCACCTCCTCGGAGCTTATTTGAGGAAAAACTAGATTGTGGAGTGTGCAGGACGTCCTGTCCTTTGCCCCACTCTTGAGATATTTGACCTTGAATTCTTTGTTTTAACTCAGGTACTAAAGAAGAAGCAAGGAGGGGGCCTTCAATTTTATGCAGCTGGCCGGTTGGAGCAACAAAGGAGCAGATCCAGTAGGAAGACGAAGTTGGAGGAGACCGCAACAATCCCTGCTGAAGGAGAGGAGGAGGATACACATCAGGCACCCACTCCGAGGATGGAGCAAGAGGAGGTTGCAAGTGCTGACAACGCATGGAAGCTTCGCATGGAGCAAACACTGACGCAGCTGGTGGAGAATTCATATACTCAACTAGTCCTGCTGGCCAGGCTGTTGGGAACCACCCACGACCAGACCCCTGCAAGGCAACCACCACCTCCCTCTACAAGCTCTCCTCCGTCTCGGCGACCGTCATCCTCCAGGCATACCTCAGCATCTCCCAGTCAACCCCCCAGGAAACCCTAGTAAAGCCCTCCATCTCAGCTCACGTTAATTTCAAAACAATTTTAGTTTTAATTTGTTTTTGGTATGTATAATTGTCATCCTATTCCGCATCACACTTAGACCTGTTTTGGGTCCAAGTGTGAGAAGTATGCATGCTCGTTTTTGCTCTATATGTTGTTTGCCTGCCTTAGGTGCCTATGTGTTATGTTTTTCTATATTTGTTAGCATGCGTTGATCGCTGGCACTATCTCACACTTAGCCCAGTGTCTGGTCTAAGTGTGAGAAGTTTCCCTTGTTTGTTGTTGTGCTGTTGCCTGTGCCTAACCCTTTTTTCCACTGCTTCCAGTCCCTCGAGGACGAGTTCATATGCAGTGGGGAGGGGGGACGGGTTAGTTACAGTAGAATCATACATGCTAAATTTTTTTACAAAAATAACAAATTCTAGTTAGTAATAAAATAGGCAATATGCATGAAATTGTATAATTAGAAGACTTGATTACTTTTTGGAAGAGTTAGAAAAAGGATTCAGTATGCTCACGTGTAAAAACTTAATTGCAAAAACTTGATCAATTTGAACGACGCAAATATGATGTAAATAATCAATTTCTAAACCAACTGTGAAGCATCTCTATATGTGAGTTATAAGCCAAAAGTAGAACACTTTCTACTATTTTTACAAAAGAAAATTTTACGAGAGGTTGACTTTTAATATTGAGATGAAAATTGCACAAGTAGTAAGGACTAAAGGCACTAGGACTTAGCCTTTTAGGCCATTTTTCTTCCTTCGTTCCGCAAACCCGCCTCATTAATCAAGGCACCCCTTAGTTAACCACTTTTGAGCCCATACACTCTTACCCATTCTTTGAAGAAAAGGTTTGAGAAAAAGAAAGGGCAGGAAATAGTTGTAACCTGACCCAGGAAATCAAAAGTCAAAAAATAAACCGAAAAGTTATAAGGCTAAAGGTCGAAATTTGACCGAGAAGGAGCATCAAGCAGAGGAAGAAATAAATATCCCAAATCTGATCCAGCGAGTTTAGTCAAATCTTTGGCCTTTTGACTCATGTGATTTTTCTTTTTATAATTTAAAGTTTTTATTTTGAACTTAGAACCCCTATGACCCTACCCTAATACGTTACTACCCTTGAGCCCCGTTACAACAAAAAACAAAAACCTTAAGGAACTATATTGTGCAGTCTGATTCAAGATATTAAATTTGTGGCAATACCGAGTGAACAGTCCTAACATCTCTGGTGAGAAATGAGTGACTGAGTGAATCCAACAGTGGTTTTTAAATTGAGCAATCTTGACAAGCTGACACCTTGATCAAGCAAAAGCGAAAGAGAAGGAACACAAGCTACTGGAAAATGGATTGACCTTGACCTCGGGTATGATTGTTGGAAAATTATTCGGTCTAATGCATACATGTGAATATGTGTTTTTGTTTCGAGTCCTGTTTTTCCTTTTCATCTTCTTTTACTTATGAAATAAGTAAACCATGCCTGAAATTTGTCTTATCTTTTTCTTTTCTGTTTTCTTATACTTGAGGACAAGTATGTTCTAAGTGTGAGCAGTTTGATAAGGTTCATTTCATGCATCAGTTTAAGGGTAAAATGTAAGCTGCTTGATCGGTTTATCGCTCAAAACAAGTGTTAAATGTGCAGGAATGCGGCTTGACCAAGGCAGCAAGGCCGAACTGATCAAGTAAGTACAAAAGGCGATAAAAGGCCAAGAATCGGGGGAGTTGATCAAGGGGAAGTGATCAAGCAGTTAGGCGGGGACCGCTGGCTTCTAGAAGAAGAACACGTGAGAAAATGAGCTGAATATGGCGCACCATTCTGTTATCAAGGACGACGTTCTAGAAGGGGATACGTGCTAGCTTATGAGACGCAAGGACGGAGCTGAGTCATGAATCTGTTACTCAAAAGCGTCGTCATTCTAGAAGAAAGGCACGTAGAAATCAATGAGTCGCTCATTCTCAGCATGAGTGAATATTCCCTGTCAAGATCGTTATCCAGCTGGAGGCTGAATCGAGCTTATAAATAGAGGGTGTGCCATCACAAGAAACAATTCGATCTTTTACTTTCCGTCTAGTTTAGCTTAGTTTAGTTCTCTAGCTTAGTCAAGTTCTCTAGAATAGCTTAGCTTAGATAAAGTAATGCGTAGTTAGAAAGTGGAATTAAAGAAGCTCTGCAGAATACTTGTTATCTGTCGGCGTATTCCTAAATTACCCGCCGAGATTCTTCTCGGTTTTACTTGCTTTCTTATTTTCCGAAGTATTAGCTTAGTTTCAATTTCACGCTGTACTGCTCTCAGTTTAGTTTAATCAAAGTTATTACGTTTTCATCTTCACATTTACTGTTACGTTTTCACCTGCAATTCACTTGACCCAGTAGTAGGGCGACGTAGGACTGTGTTACCCACCCTCACAACATCCGGTGCGGTACCGTGTTGATATCACAGTCATTACAGTTAACATCATCACAGAAAAGTTGTCTACGAACTGGTGCTTTTTTCTCGCCGAACACTTAAGTTCACTTCTCCATCACAGTCGGTCAAAGGTTCGTTGACCATGTTCGGCTGTTGAACGTCGTCCACCGAATCTGAAATGACTATAATGTCATGCGTTGCTTCTACCTTGCCAGCGTCCCATCCAAAAATAACGCCAAGCCGGAAAAACTCAAGCTCATCCCGGTGGTAGTAGGTAGTGGCGAATGGATGCACCTACAACATAATGACATTAGCCTTTTGAAGAAGCAGATCAGGGTACTACGAGCACTAAAAAATATTGCATGGATGGGGTTTTAAAGAAATTATAACTCACCTTGAAGATATCTTTCCACAAGCAGTCGGTAGCGACTACGATCTTCACACTAGGTACCCAGGTCGTCCCGGCCCATGCAACAACTTGTTCAAAAATGAGATACCTCTGTTCCAGAAATAGGTACCGATAGGAAATTTCCAGCTGAGTGAACTTGACCCCCAGTTCCTTCTCGACTGCGGCACATGCTGCGTTGACCAAGGTGTTCGGAATATCTGTCCCTGGCCATGGGTGATCACACTTGAACCTCAACGTAGTTGAAATCAAAAGATCATCGATTCTGATGGTCCATTTCCCCTTGTATAATAACACCGATTGGGTGGGGAGTTCCAAAGACATTCTTTTTCTTTTTCACCAGCTTTCTAAGTCAACTATGTTTTGCTTTTACTTTGCACATATGTTTTTACCCATAGAATTGGTTAAATAGAGATCTGATTTATTTGTGAAGTGACTAGGTAGTTGGCTCATTGATGGCCATATTCAATGAAATCTAACGCTCTCCTATCTGCCAAATACAAGAGGGTTATTAGTTGTTCAATCTAAATAAACGAGGCGAATTTGACAAGTGGAGGCGGAGTGGTTGGTTACAGCATTTATTCAGTTTTAACCTTCCTCAAATCAGAAGTTAAGGCGTTTAATTAGGTGCCATCGTCCTCAAATATATGGAGTGGAGTGTTAGCCGTCTTTACCGATTTCTATACCGAAATCACATTCTAGATTCGTATTAATTCAACCATAATATATACCACATCAAAGAGATGATTTACCAACCTCCATCCATAGCTCATATTTGATGTAGGGTGGAATTCCACGAGTTGATGTTTCCCCTAAAAGCTGCGGTTGATATTATCGTCTCTTTGGCCTTTCCTTTATGAATTCTTTTGATGGAGAAGAATTCGATATCAATATGACTTTATTGTATATAGGATTCTGTAGAGGTTTCTGTGTGTTTAAATCTGAAAATCTGATTTGTTTATATAAGATATAAGCAACCTTTCACGAAAGGTTGCATCCGTTCACGAAAGGTTGCATCCGTTCACTTATACCCTTTCATGTAAAACTCTTCAGATTTTATGTAGACTTTATTCTACAGCTTTTCATATTCTATATACTTTAATGTACACATATTTATACCATCTATGCAAGGCAAGAGAAGAGGGTTATCAATACACCTGATTCTAACTCTTTAATCGAAACCGATCCATCACGGTATCTTCTTTCATGTTAGAATCCAACTGATATATTTGAACTTGATCTTTAATATTAAACCAATATATACATAGGTCATATATAGGAATAAATATTCCTACATTCTCCCACTTGACCTTTGTAGCTCTCAATGGTTTAATAACTTTTCTGCGCACTTTACAACCAAGTTTATATATCCTTTAAATACCTATGAAGTTAGATTTAATTGGATCATGGCGGTCACACACTCATTTAGTCGACATGATTCCTTCCATGTATCACAAATCAATTCTAACTTCATATGATCCTTCCATTGAGATGAACCTTTATTCTCAATTCAACATATGTTATCTAATAACCATACTGTATACAAACCTTAATGATAACATACCAATAAACAGAAACAGACTTTTATTGAATTCCAAGTGTCTTACTCCTTATGAGCACAATATAATTCATATAGCAAGACTTTCTCTATAATACCCATATACTTTTCATGGCCATTTGGGTAAACTTTCATTTAACGTAAACGTTCTTATTATATTGTTCTATTCTGCTCAAAAGACACTTTATGTTTCTGTACTTCTTTCTTTACAAATAAGTACGCACACTTTTATGTACTTATCATTCTTATGAAGAAGATTTATGCGAAATAATCATAACAAAATCTTAGTGACTTGGCTATAATGTTAACAATCCCAAGTCTCAAGATTTATGTTTCGCATACTTTTCATGAACTTTGGCCTCAAAGCAAACCAAAATTCAACTTTCATAATGGAAATAGCAATGACAAACTATTTTCCATTTTCCATGATATTGCTCCCACTAATTAAAGGAACAAATAGCCAATCATCAATTTCTACCATTGATGCATCAGGCATAATCTGAATCTGAACCAATGGCATTTAAGTCATTAGATCATCTATACATAAACATGTGCTCTAGGTGCCTTGCAAGTACCTGAGGACTTTCTTTGTAGCCTTCCAGTGGTCCATACTGGGATTACTTTGATAACGACCCAACATACCAACCGCGAAGGTGATATCTGGTCGAGTACATGTTTGAACATAGTTCAAAATCCCAACCACTGATGCATAAGGAATCTTTTCCATCTCCTTATGCTCCAATTCATTTTTCGGACATTTTATTTTACTAAACTTTTCTCCCTTCTGAATTGGAGCTATCCCTACGGAGCATTTATCCATTCTATATTTCTCTAAGACCTTATTGATATATCCTTTCTGAGATAAACTTAACAACCCTTGTGATCCATCCCGAAATATCTTTATTCCGATCACATAAGATGTCTCACTCATATCCTTTATGTTCAAAGAGAGATATTTCTTTACATCATGTAATAAACACATGTCATTTGCGGCTAGCAAAATGTTATCAACGTATAGGACTAATATAATAAACTTGCTCCCACTGATTTTAACATAGATACATCGATCAACGATGATTTCTACAAAATCATATGACACAATGACATCATTAAACTTTATATACCATTGTCTAGAAGCTTGTTTGAGTCCATATATTGACTTTCTCAACTTACATACTGATTCTTCTTGTCCTTGTATCATAAATCCTTCGGGTTGTTTTATATATACCTCCTCTTCAAGCACTCCATTTAGTAAGGCCGTCTTTACATCCATATGGTGAAGCTCTAAATCATAATGAGCCACCAAAGCCAACATGATTCTCAAAGAATCCTTCTTTGAAACTGGAGAGAAGGTTTCCTTGTAGTCAATGCCATCCTTTTGAGTGAAACCTTTGGCGACAAGGCGAGCCTTGTACCTTTCAATGTCACCTTTCGAATCACGTTTTGTTTTAAAGATCCACTTACAACCAATGGCTTTAAAACCTGTAGGCAATTCTACTAAGTCCCAAACATTGTTATCGCTCAAAGATTTTATCTCATCCTTTGCTGCATTTAACCAATTTTCTGAATCGTCACTTTCCATGGCTTGTTGGAATGAGATCGGGTCCTTATCAATGCTCAAATCACATTCACTTTCCACAGAATATACCACCTAGTCAACCGATATGGCCGATCGACGTTCCCTTACTGATCGCCTTAAAGGTTCTATTGGTTCATTATTCTGTTCTTGAATTATGACTGGTTCATCTTCAATCACAACAAGTGGGTTATGCACTTCATGTTGTTCGATAGGAACAACAACCTTAGGTGCAACAATAGGTGGATGAACAACTTTTTCTTGAACTTCATTAAAGTCCACTTTACGAGGTTCACCACTCCCACTAGTTTCATCGTTTTCAATGAACCTAGCATTTTCCGTCTCAACTATCCTCGTACTATGGTTAGGACAATAGAATGTATATCCCTTCGATTTATCTGGATAGCCAATGAAGAATCCACTGACCGTCTTAAAATCCAGCTTCTTTTCATGTGGATTATACAACTTTACTTCTGCAGGGCAACCCCAAATACGTATATGCCTTAAACTCGGTTTCCTTCTCGTCCGCAGTTCGAAAGGGGTCTTTAGAACTGCCTTACTAGGAATCCGATTAAGCATATACGTTGCAGTCTATAATGCATAAATCCACAACGAAAGAGGTGAATTACATCCACTTAACATGCATCTAACCATATCTAAAAGAGTACGATTCCGCCTTTCCGCTATACCTTTCTGTTGCGGAGTACCGAGCATTGTATACTGTGCACAAATGCCCTTACTTTCGAGGGCCCGGACATTGTCCAGACTCTTTAAATTTTCCGTAGAATTCACCACCTCTATCTGATCTCACAACCTTTACTTTTCTATCTAGTTGCCTTTCCACTTCATCTATGAATATCTTCAAGACATTCACTGATTCAGCCCTTTCACGCAATAGATATATATAACCATACCGTGAGAAATCATCAATAAAGATGATAAAGTAATTTCTACCATCCCACGAAGGTGCATTAAAAGGACCACATATATCAGTATGAATTAACTCAAGAAGTTGAGAATTCCTTGTGGCTTATTTCTTTACTATGTGTTTCGTTTGCTTCCCCTTTATGCAATTTATACACATATCTAGATCACTAAAATCCAATTTGAGGAAGAATTTCATCCTTTATCAACCTCGTTATCCTTTCTTTGGATATGTGACCTAGTCTTTGATGCCACAAGTAAGCCGAACATTCACTTGACATACTACTTTTTATGCCTCTACTTTAAACAGGGATTCAAAAGCTTTGCATCAAGATTGAAAATGTAGAGCGAATCAAACAAAGTACCACTTCCGTAGAAGTAATCATTTCGGTACAATGAGAATACACTATTTACAATCTTAACTTTAAATCCTATACTTATCCAACCTACTAACATAAACAAGATTATCTAGCACATTCCGGTACATAGGAACAATCCTTAAGATCTATATGACATCCAGTGTCTAAGATCAATCTTTTAGGTCCCGATGCCTTTAATTTGTGCCTTGATCCTGTTTTCCATGAACAAGTATTGTTCACTTTTCTTTTATAGGTTGGATCGTACTGAATCCCTGTTGAATATGAGACACATGAGTAGTTACACCATGATCTAATCTACCAAGTTTTATTAGGCAAGTCAATAATATTCAATTCAAAGTAAACGAGACTGTTATGTTTACTTTTCTTATCAAACCATGCCTTTCTTTTTGGACAATCCTTCTTGAAGTGTCCCGTTTCTCTACAGAAGAAACACTTCATTTCCTTCTGGATTTTCTTTTTGAGGTCTATCAGAAAAGAAGAATCCATATGTTTGTCCTTCTTACTTGATTTACCCTTACTGGTGCTTGTTCCTCCGTGACCTATTAGATTCACTACTTGGCCATTCATCTTCTTTAATCTTCCCTCCTCTTGAAATAATATGGCCTTTAATTCTTTAAAAAATTCCATTTCACTTTAATGGTGTTATAATTCACCTGGAACTGGCCAAATTTAATTTGAAAAGAGTTTATGATGGATTGAACCAAGAACTGTTCATGAACCTCCATTTCCAAGGTCATGAGCCTTGCTGTCAAGTTTGACATGTGTGTTACATGATCGAGAATTGGTTGGGACCAGTCAAATTTTCTTGTAGTGAGTTCAATCATCAAGCTCCCTACAATTTACTTGTTAGCCAATTCCGATTGTGAACACTCCTTTATCTTTTTAATGAATTCCCTTGCATTCTCTGTCTTAGGCATAGATGACTTAAAACTTTCTGTCATCGTCATCCTCATAAGATTTAGACTCAGCCTATTAGAGTGCTCACAAGTCTTATATCGAGACTGTTCCGTTTCGAAGCTCTCTTCTGTAATGGCTAAGGGTTTATCTTCCGTAAGTATGGCATGGTCAAGCACCATAACACTAAGTGAAAACCGGATCTGTTCTGACCATTGACCATAGTTTTGCCCGTTGAACTTAACGACAGAGTTTGCAAATGCATACATATTTTATGAGGCTACAACATTTATACATGCTTTCTATTAGTGCTTTGAGACTTTAACACAGATTCAGATAACTGTAATAAACTTTAAACAACATGCATTCAAGCAACCTTTGGGCAATACTTAAACACACATACTTTCATTTGATGCTAGAATATACTTTAATGATCAATCAAATCAAACACATATCAAATAAGCATGTTGCCTTTGGGTATACATACTACATGTGATACTGTAGACAAAATTGATCCTTTTCGTTTTATTAACTCATATACAATGATCCACCTTTGGGTGATCTCCAAGTATATAGATAATAAAGTTATTGATCAATCAACTTTCATGTCATTTAGCATCCTTTAATCATGATCAATAAATAACATTTCATCCTTTTCCATAATCATAATATCATATAACAAGACCACTTTGGTGATTAACAAGTTATATAACATTAACATGCATATTAAAAGGATTAAAAAAATAACACACTCGGAAATCCCAGAGAGTTTGCCCGGTCGGGCAATTTTATACCTTCTAAATGCCCGACCGGGGCGTTTGGCATCGGTGAGTCCAGAGAGTTCGCCACGTCGGGCGTTTTTTTTTTTTGTTCCGTCTAAATGCCCGGCCGGGCGTTCTAACGCCTTGCATCGTCGACTCCAGAAAGTTCGCCTGGTCGGGCGTTTTGAATAACTGTAATCGCCCGGCCGGGCGTTCACCAACCGACGTTTCTTTTGAAAATGCCCGGGCCGGGCATTTGAAACGCCCGATCGGGCATTTTCTCTGTACTCGTTTTCTCCCTTCGATTTTCATGTTTCAACATTTCATGAAACAATCACCCAATGCGCAGCGGAATCAAATAACATCAAAATGAAACAATGATATTTATATTTCAATTTTGAACACTTAAAAATGGTGAATTAACCAAATCTAGATTGGCTCTGATACCAACTGTTAGCCGTCTTTACCGATTTCTATACCGAAATCACATTCTAGATTCGTATTAATTCAACCATAATATATACCACATCAAAGAGATGATTTACCAACCTCCATCCATAGCTCATATTTGATGTAGGGTGGAATTCCACGAGTTGATGTTTCCCCTAAAAGCTGCGGTTGATATTATCGTCTCTTTGGCCTTTCCTTTATGAATTCTTTTGATGGAGAAGAATTCGATATCAATATGACTTTATTGTATATAGGATTCTGTAGAGGTTTCTGTGTGTTTAAATCTGAAAATCTGATTTGTTTATATAAGATATAAGCAACCTTTCACGAAAGGTTGCATCCGTTCACGAAAGGTTGCATCCGTTCACTTATACCCTTTCATGTAAAACTCTTCAGATTTTATGTAGACTTTATTCTACAGCTTTTCATATTCTATATACTTTAATGTACACATATTTATACCATCTATGCAAGGCAAGAGAAGAGGGTTATCAATACACCTGATTCTAACTCTTTAATCGAAACCGATCCATCACGGTATCTTCTTTCATGTTAGAATCCAACTGATATATTTGAACTTGATCTTTAATATTAAACCAATATATACATAGGTCATATATAGGAATAAATATTCCTACATGGAGTTGGTAAATTTTATTGGAAATCTACACAGCGCATAGAACAATGGCGTCGAGCTCCTTCGAGGGCATACGGTGGTGGGCAACGTATATCACATTAACACTTGAATTCAGTATTGATTTCTTAACTGATTTAATTTTTTGCAGTGAACCACGGAGCAATATAAGTAAAGAGCCAAGCTTCAGCAAATGCTTCTCTAAATGGCATGATCTCGTAGAATTAGTGAGATAAGCTTTGCATACTGTGAAGAACTTATATTTGGTCGGCCCAAGATCGACTGTTTCTTGCTTTATACTTTTCAAGTACTATAATATCTTGCGTGATTTTGCAGCGCCTACCTCCGAACTGGGTGCAGGTGTTTGCAGCCGATGTCCCATTCGACTGCGTCTTAGTCATGCCGAATGGCTTCCAGTGGAAG
This sequence comes from Salvia splendens, assembly GCF_004379255.2. NCBI lineage: Eukaryota > Viridiplantae > Streptophyta > Magnoliopsida > Lamiales > Lamiaceae > Salvia > Salvia splendens. The sequence continues at coordinate 9,220,658 of NC_056050.1, read as the reverse complement.
GCAATGATGCTTAATATTGCTAGCGGCTGTCAGTTCATTTTAGGATGGAGTGCTTTTATTTGAGATAATAACATTCAGCACGGTGACAACTTAATCTTCACTTACGTGGGAGATGACGAATTTCATGCAAGGAGATACAACTTTCTAACTGGCTGTCCTCCTAGAGTCAACTACGATGGTAAGTGTTTTCAAAACAGGTGTAGTGTCAATTTACTATGTTTGATTCTTATGTTTTGTAAACATTTGTGTAGGATCTTGGTATGGAGAGCCAGAGCCTGAAGGTGAGCCTAATGTAATAAGCTCCAACGATTACACCAGTTGAGAGGAGTGGTCTGAAGACGAGTTTGAGTGTGAATATGTTATTCATAATGCAGATGCTGCTAGTGGAGAGCATCCATCCTTAACTATCGTCCTCACTGAGTCACACATTAAACGCACATTGGTCAATATCTTTACGTAACATATTGTTTCTCATAAAACGATTGAGTGATCGACAGATTCAGCTCATAGTACTTCATGAAATGCTATCGCAGACACTCCCGCTAGATTTTTGGAGGACCTACATTCACCAGTCATCACTACACTCTGGTGTATACTTCAATGTTGATGGCCAGACATGGGACGTGTTTCTGACTAATGTACAAGGGAAGATAAGGGTGAAACATGGATGGAGACGATTTGCTCGTGTTAACGCGTTGAAGGTAGGCATGTGCTGCCACTTCTACCTTGTCGACACCAAAGAGGTAATTTTCTATGTGGTTATTGATCACTAAAATTGTATGGGTATACCTACTAAACCTATGCTTTTTGTGTTTCTAGTTATGAGTGTCGAAGTGTTGGTCGTCTAGTATTGGGCATGGAAACATCCCCTTTTGTAATGGTTATATGCGAACTACTTTGGTGTCTTTACTCCTAGACATTAGAATATTTCCAGTTTACAATTTGTGCGCATTTACAGTAGGCAAAGGCATGTACTTAAATAGCCATTAGGATACACAAAACATCATAATAGGCTGCATAATACCATTAAGTTCATGGTTTTACATCATAATACTAAGCTGCTAGGCATCGTGCATCACATAATCCAACAAAAACTAGCCCTATATTGGGCACAACCACAGTACTAAACACAAAGATACGATAATGTAGGTCTTTTACAAAATATTAGCTACTAATGGAAGGGGTTGGCAGCGTAAGCGCATATTTAGACAAAATCTATTTGCGTAATTATCACTATCATGTTCATAACTTGAATTAAAACATGCATTAAGTATAATTGAAACCTAAAACATGCTTTTCTACGGAGTAGGAATTGTACCTTGATGATTCTCCAAGGAATCGAAGATTACTCGCTACTTCTCCTCGTGAAGTTGTCGAATACTAGACCACGGATATTTTGACGGGTTCCCGAACTGTAATCCGATATCAGTGTGGGCTGATCTCACCGGGATACTAGGACTTGAATAAATAGGACAGAAAAAATTCGATCTCACGGAAGAGAGATGAAGTGAAAAAATCATCCTCTACAGTGTAGGAGAAGGGACGAAAATTTTGAGGAAAAATAAGTGCATATTTTCTGTCTCATTTATTCTCCTATTTATATTAAGTTCCTTTTGGCCTCAGACATGGATCTACGGAAGGTTTTGGATAGTGTGTAAATTGAACCCACAATTTAATACTCCCTCCGTTCCTTGTTAATAGAGGCATTTCTTTTCGGTAAGGAGTTTAAGAATAGTGTGTTAAATTGATGGTGAAAAAGTAAGAGAGAGTAATGTATAAGAGATGAAGAGATAATAAAGTAACATGGAACGGAGGGAGTATAAGCTTGTATTGGAATATTATGAGTAGCCATTACAGATGTAATATTGACATGCCCATCCAAATCCGAAATTACAAGTAATCCGGGTTTTCGTTTTTTACTTTTATTTCCCGCGCTTAAGATATAATGGTCCATTAATTAATTAAAATCTGTTATGAACTTAATTAATTAACATCTTATTAATTACAAGACCGAACTTAGCATGAAATGATTATTTATTATTCATAGAGTAATTAAACTCTAACTAGCTAGGTTCTGAATAATAAAACCTTGTTTCGAGCTCCTCTTGAGGACATTATCAAACGAGACTCGCCTCGCGCACGTTTCATTATAATAGCAATCCAAGCACCGCTAAATATTAACCACCACTACCCAATATATTAGAATTATTGGGTTGTGAAAAATCTACACCATTTGATAAGTCAAAGTAGTGCATAATCAATACCGTATGCTCAATGCTAATATATATCAATAAAGAAATAAATATTTATCAAGACCTCGTCTTTCAGTAGATAGCATAAAGGCATGTCTCCCTGTTAGATTTCAGTGTTGTACCATACCAATGTCATCTTATTTCAGTGAGGCTTAGAAATATGCAGACTGACATTGCAACATTTTATGATAGGTGATGCACTTTTTATTAGCACTAAATAAACCTACAAGTATACATAGTATATATAGTATAGCTAAAGGTCAGTACCGGATATCGAACACATGGAATAAAGTCACAGACTGGCTACCTTCTACTAAGCTTCGTTCACTATTTGAAAAACCGAGAATTTTGGAGATTTTGAAAACTAAAAGCAATTTGAAAGCAATAAAACAACTATATGCAAATAATTAAAGAGGTAAAAGTATGAGAGATAAGAGAATTCCAGGGATGTGCGTTCACAGTTATGGTTATACAAATTCCAACTACAATACCCTAGCACAGTTTATACTTCGATAGAACGAGTCACATAAGTGTTGCCCATGCGGCACAAGCGTAGATTACTAACACTAGGGTTGTCAATCCTAGATCCGTAACTCTTAAAAGCTCCTAAGACCCTTAAAAAGTCCCCACTCTCAATTAACAGTGACGTTTTAAGGGAAGCTAATTGTAGTGTCTACTAAGTGGATCTAACTCGCCAACCTCCTCTCACGATTATGTAGCAAGTTATAATAAATCATCACCGAATGTGTCACTCAAACTTGAAGTATAGAACAACTTAGGGAAGAAACGAAGTAAAAACAAAACAGATATTAAATAGCAAAACGGAATTGTATAACCAAAGTCGTTACTAACATATCCCTAGAATCCTATGAATTTAGTTACACATAATTGAGTAAGCTAAAAACATAGAATGAATGGAAAACAAAGTGAACATAAGAACTAAAGCAATAAAACCCAAAGGTTGAATCCATGTAACATTGATGTTCTCTTGATTCCTTCTTCAACCTCTTTCACATTGAAGAATTCTCTCAATGTATGCTCTAGAATTATATGGCAAAAATATGATGATAATGAAGAGGTTTTAGGGGGTATTTATAGAGGGAAAATCGAGTTCCATCAAATAAGGAAAAAAGTGGCTATGTTTGGTAAATCTTGGAGAGAAAGTAGGTCAAATTCGTGCGCCGCGTTTTCGCAGCGGGCCGATGCACCTTGGCCAGCGGTCGATGCACATTGATCCGTAGCCTCTGCCTCTTGGATAGCGGTCGCTACACTGTATTGCAGCGGTCGCTGTGAATATTCCAGTAGCTTCAGAAACTCTTCGAGCGGTCGTTGCGCACTCCCAGCGGTCGCTGGGTGCCTTCTTCTTTTCAGCACTACTTACTCCGGAGCTGACCGCTACTGGCTTAACGGTCGTTGGGCCACAGCGATCGCTGTGCATTTTGCAGCGGACCGCTGGGCATCTTGAAAGCTCCAGATTTCCAACTTCGATTTTTTACTGTCTTTTTAGGCTCAAATATGCACAAATCTCACAAAACACGTCAAAAATACCAAAATAAAGAAAATATGTAAAATATGGACATGAATTGTGATTTTGACATTAAAAACAGACCAAATAAAGGTCTTAAAAAAGTGCAAAATCCGAGCGTATCAATAGGTAGTCTAAGTCTATCTGGGTTGTGAAATTCTACTTATTCTTTGTTCAGAACTGACCATGTAACCTTAAAGTGGACGTTGCGCACAACTTGTCTACTAAAACAAAGACTTAGACTTTGTTAAGATTCTTATACATTTAAATATTTAATAAGACAACCATTAAATGTAAAATATAACAACATTACGACAAAAATAATCTGTTTTATTTCTTGGAAAATAAAATAAGAGCTTTTACATTATTCAATCACTTGAAAGGTGATTTCTAGTATACAAAGAGAAAGTAGAATTTCACAACCCAAATAGGCTTAGACTACCTATCATGAAAGATTGCAATGTCAGTCCGCATATTTTTTAACCTTACTGAAATAAGATGACATTGATGTGGTACAACACTGAACAGATCTAACAGTGAGACTTGTGTTAATCCTATCTATTGAAAGACGAGGTCTTGATAAATATTTATTTCTTAATCAATATATGTTAGCATTGAACATACGATATTGATTATGAACTACTTTGACTTATCAAATGGTGCGCGTTTTTCACAACCCAATAATCCTGATATATTGGGTAGTGGTGATTAATATCTAGCGGTGCTAGGATTGCTATTATACTAAAACGTGCGCGGGGTGAGTCTGGTTTATAATGTCCTCAAGAGGAGCTCAAAACAAGGTTTTATTATTCGAAACCTAGCTAGTTGGAGTTTAATTACTCATGAATAAAAGAAGTAACTTTCCTGAAGGGAAAAAAATACTGAAATATGAAAGTATAAAGTATATGAGTTTGGTACCAATTGTTGAATTGATGTCTCTTTTTGAGTTTGTGACATGATATTTCTTTTTGAGTAGTCATTGAATCATGTTGCTAGTATGGGAAAATCGAAATTTCTAAAGAACTTAGAATACTTAGTTATGCATTCCTTCTAGAACACAATATGAACTCGAACTTAGAAGTACAGTATGAACATTTCTCGCTTTTCCGAGCGACGAAAAGAAAAAGGGCGCGATAAGAAAGAAACTTCGTCACGAGAAAAGCAATCCAACATAGAACAAAACGATGTTTCTAGAAAGATGGTAGGGGTTATATGCCATTTTCTACGTCCCAATGACATGAATAATCTGGGTTAGCCATTGTCTTTCTTGACAATCCAATCACTCCAAAGGATCATACCTTTGATCCAACTAAGCGATGTACACATACATAGCAAGAGAATATGATTACAATGTAAACAAATAACCTAGCTTTACAATATAAGTAAACAGAAACGGCGTGTTACGAGGATGAGCGTTATGACAAACCGGGAGTACCCAAAGAGTCATAATCCCCACATATGGTCATTTGATGTGATTGTAAAGTGAAAATAGCTTGTGATCAAAGTTTCTCATAACTCAGTTACCATTCTCTATAGGGAATTGATAGGAGGGAAAAGATGAGACTATGACTCTGTGTGTGTGTGTCAGCTGCCCAGGAGGGTACCTAGACCTAGCTGTGTCGTTGGGTCTGTGTCTATCTTCCCTATCAACAAAAAAATACCTCAACCCACTTCTACTGGCTAGTATAGTGGAGTAAGGGTCGAATCCCACAGAGATGGATGTAGGCGAGATACACTTGCGATGACATTCTGGGAGCGGTTGGTTAGCTACCACGCTTTTTTGGGGTTGAGTTTTACCTAGTCGGAAAATGAAATGGAACCTATACCCCTCCTGACCAGTAGGTCAGGGTGGGCTCTAAATGCTGCGTGCTAAGAGAAATTAAAGTGCGTGTGTAAATTAGGGAACGAGTGTGTATGTGAGAAGCTACTAGACAAAACTTACTAAAAATGACTAGACAAAAGGTAAACAGAATCAAAGGACATGCTGGCAGACTGCCTCCTGGGTATGCAGAAAAGCTGAAAAAGTGCAAGTACAAAAGCAAAAAGCAACAAAAGCAACACAAGTGGTCCCATTCTTTGATTGTGACATTATCTTCTTCACCAAGCTAAACAACAAGATCTAAAAAAACTCCATTGATGAATGATCAAGCTTGAAAATTCGTAAATGCAATATTTAACTTGAAATCGAGAACGAAAGCTAAGAAAACTGAGATCTACGCAAACTGGTCAGCGAGACAAGGTGACAGAAGCAAGCAGAAACGATTCCCATGCATTTTTTAGAAACTTAACTCGATTAGAACTTATAAACACTCCAAGAAAACCTAGATCTAACTAAGCAAAGCAGATTCAAGCACTTAAACCACGGAAATCAACGTAAAACTACCAGATCTAGCTACTTGGCAGAAAAAAAATAATAAGCAAGCTGAAACACAAAATAAAACCACAATAAACTTCATTGCATTCAAGATTATCACCCAAAAGATATTCCAACTAAGTAGCTACTGGAATCCAAATCAAAGGCAAGCAAAAACAAGTACTTAAACTAAGAAATCTTAAAAAACAAAGCAAGTAAAAGATTGTTTGGCTCATCGGAAACTGAAACTGGAGGAATTTCTGGAACTACGGCGGCTGGAATGAATCAGGCATGATGCTCCTGGCCGGCAGGTGGCCGGAATCTTCAAGTCAGGCTGCTGGATTTAGATGGAACTAAAAGCTAGTGGAGCTATTCTCCTCCAAAGTGATGTAGTAGTGACGATAAGTCCTAGGTAAAGTGGTGTGTAGATTCCCCCTTTTCTTTATGTTCAGCTCCTATTTATAGGGTGGCTTGCCCTAATTTCTAGGGCTTTCTCTTCATGTGGAATGACAATTTTGCCCTTCTTTAGATAGGTAATTATTCCAAGCAAGTCCTTCCTTCTCGTGTCCAGCTCTGTAGCATCCATCCTGACCAGTTTGCGTATTTTCTGCTCATACTGACCAGTTTGCACACTCTTCGCAGCTTTTTCACTCGAATTCCTTCTGAACCTTCCCTCCTGATTTAGTACTTCAACCTGCACACTTTAACAACTATTTTGCAGATATTATCCAATAAAGCACCTTATACTGACCAGTAACCAAGGCCTAGAATGCGACTTATCAAACTGCTCACACTTACCACATGCTTGTCCTCAAGCGTGAAGAACAAACATAAAGAAATAAGTCGAATTCTAGCCTGGTTACACCCCTGACCGACCTAAGACTCTAAAACTTGGACGTAAAGAAAAACACATAAACGACGGACAACACACATAAACAGACTCACAAGCACTTAAACACATTGAACGGGCTATATTTTCAACCATCCGTCCCCTTGGGATTAGGTGCAATCCGGCCTTAGACAACCTTGAACTTCTGCCGCCCCCCTTTTCCTTCCCAGTCAGTATATCTGCTCGTCAAGATCACCCAAACTCTCAGCCAAACACCAGATTCGCTCAGTCGCTCATTCCTCACTAGGGATATTAGGACTGTTTTCTCTCAAAATGCTGAACCACAGATGCTTCGGACTCAGATCTCACGTGCGGCTCCTGAAGGGCTTTAAGGTTTGTAACGGGGCTATTGGTTTGTAGTGTATGGGGTAGATGTTCCTAAGGCTCTAAGGTTCAAAAACTACTACTTTATTTCGATGTGGGGGAACTGTGTGCATTTGAGCTCTTGGCTGTTGCTTCTCTTTGGCTGGACGTTTTCTGATATTGGACTCCAACTGGTCAGTAGCTTCTTTGTGGCTTCGCCACCCTTATTCCTTCTTCTTTCTTTTTGTGGTCAAGTGTTTTTTACCATTTTCTTCAACATTTCTTTATGTGGCTTCGCCACCCTTATTCCTTCTTATATTTTTTTGGACCTGGAATTTCTCCTGATCGATTTTCTCCTTCCTTCTCGATTTCTTTTTCTAGTTGTTTTTTTTTTCTTGTATGTCCTCCTGGCCAGTCGCCTTCTTGCCTTATGCCTCGCACACACAGTCCCAGTGGCTAGTGGGTTATATATCTGGGTATAGATTTGGCTAGAAAGAGGGGTTCTAAAGGATGGTTTTTTTTTTTTTTAAGATGGGGGGTTTCCTACTACCTTCAGGACTTGCTACACGCAGTCACCTGACCCTAGGCATCATGTGGCAGGCACTCTTTTCTTTTCTAAATTGGTGGAAAGTGGTTCCACTTAGGCTTATAACTCACAATTTAAGAGGGTTTTTGTATCTGGCTCTAAGGATGAGTTTTTCTCTCATACTTGCGTCATCTATACTGACTAGGAGATACTAAGGGGGGTGGTTTCCATTGTCCAGCATGCCTTATCTCCCTCAATTCCCCTCACCGTCAGTTTGAGGCAGTTGAGTTTTAAGCCCGTGTTTTAACACATGTCCTAAAAAAACAAAACTTAACCTAAACTGACTTACTAGGGACTGACACAACACATGACAACACATATATACAATTATACTGGCCATTATCTCCTCCTCCCACTTCATCCTTGCTTGCCTTCACACAAGTTTAGTGAAGTGGAAAACAGGATGACCAGTATCCAACACATAGAAACACAAAAGACCAGAAAACACATACCACATGAAAAACATATTATGTATGAAACTTCTCACACTTAGACTATGCAATAGGCTAAGTGGGAGAAGAATAACGAACATAGAGAACACATAAACAATGTGGAACAAGAACTAATATGCAAAACATACTATGTCAACAAAAACTTCTCACACTTAGACTATGCAATAGGCTAAGTGGGAGAAGGTATAGGATTCACATAAAAAAAACACAAAACAAAGACAACTTCTAAACATCCTAAACACATATAATGTTGTAAACCCTCGTCTTCTCACTCTTAGACTATGGAATAGACTAAGTGTTATGAATGAGGGTATACGCATGCTAAAACATGTACAAAAAAAAACAACACAGCTAGAAAAAAAAACTCAAGTTTACTAAAAATAAAAAGAAAGCTAACTGGTCAGTTGGTAGGGTCGGTCATCTTCTCCTTTGGATCCTCTCTGGTTAGGAGCCTTGTGCAGTTTCCTTCTCGGGTTCCTTTGTTGGTACACATCAGGGTGTCACTCTTTTTCTTATGATTCTTGAAAGTCCCCTTGATTTTCCGCTTTTCCATGGGCCGCAGATGATGGTTGCTGGGGACCTTGCTCCCGATCAGTTTGGGCACTTGTCCCAGCTTCTTGATCATAATGGCCGATAGGACCACCCTGGGCTTCTTGGTCTCCTTCTTTTGCTTTGCTGCCCCATTGTCTTTCCTCTTTCTTTCTTGGTTGCATTTTCTTTCTTTGTCTTGATTTTCCTGTAAGTCAGTTTCTGATACTGGTGTCTCTTTCTGGGCAGCAGGGATGGCAAGTGGATTGTCGATGTTGGCCTTCTGTACTGGCTGGGAGAAAGTTGCAGTCGGGTTCTCCCCAGGTTTTGTAGGAGAACCCCCTTCCTGGATAGTAAGGGTCGATGACGGATGTCCAGCAACAGTTGTAGTATGTTTTGGATCCTCCCTAGGTTTTGTAGAAGGTCCACTATCTTCCTGGCCAGTATCAGTGTCCTTGCTCTTCTTTTTGTTGCAAGGATTCTTGTCCTCCTTGTTTGAGATCTCTACAAGATCATGAACCTTGCTGGCCCCCTTCTTTTTCTCAATCCTACGCCCGATGATTCGCCTCGATGCGCGCTTCATCCCTTGTTTTCTCTCTGCATTCTTCTCGGCCAGTAGGTGAGCCCAAGTGGCTCTAGCGAATATTGACTTCCGACAAATAGTCTCTTCAATATCCTCTTCATCAGGTTCTTTGGTGGCTTCCCTTGAACTCTCTTCCAGACCCTGGTTGATTTGAGGTTCAGCAACTGGTTCAGTTTTATCAGGACCACTCCTCTTGATCAGTATGTCCTCCATATCCTTCGTCTTGCTTGATTCCCCAAATGACTCATTCCCTTCAAGCTCCTTGTAGGATGTTCTTGACCACAATGTCACCTTGCTAACATTAGGCTTGTCATGTATGTGCACCATAACTGGGAGCCTTTTCGCATTCCCACAAATCTCATTCATCGAACTGGCCAGGTAGGACAGTTGCTTATTCAACATGTCCATATTTTCTTTATGCTCTTTCTGGGCGTTTTGCATGCCTTGCACCACTTCATTATTTGACTGAAATTCACTCCTCATGGTTTGTTGGTAAGCAAGCATCTCTCCCATCATCTCTTCCATAGATCTTTCTGACTTGTTTTGGTGTGGGAAATGGTTAGGGTTTTGCTGATGGTGGGGATTATACTGGGTGTTAGGGTATGGGTGGTAGGAATAGTTTGGCTGATTTTGATGAGAGGGGTATTGGCCGAATTGGTTAGAGTTGTGGGATTGACTGTGATTGGGATTCAGGTGGTGTTGGTAGGGATATTGCTGGTGATGGGAGTTATACTGGCCGTTGGGATACGACTGGTAGTATGGATGGTTTTGGTTGTAGGGGTAGTTTGGCTGATTTCGGTATGAAGGGTACTGACTGAACTGGTTGGGGTAGTGATGCTGGTTAGGGTTAGAGTTTTGGTTTTGTGGGTTTTGGTTTTGGGGTTGTTGGTTCCTTCCTGACCAGTTAAACTGGTGGTCAGGGTTTGCTAGGCCACGGTTTGGGTTTTGGTTCGGATGGGAGTTATATTGGTTCTGACCTTGACCTTGGTTTTGATTCTGGTTCCCATCTCCCCAACGAAAGTTCGGGTGATCCCTCCATGGCGCATCCCGTTGCCTACCCTGGATCCAATTCCCACTTGAATTAAAGTAGCCGGCAGCATTGACCTGCTCCATACTGGCCAAGTCGTTTGGCTGATCATAGGTCAACCCTTGATTCCCTTGCTTTGCACCCTTGTAGCCAGTTGAGGAAGGTGGTGGAGTGTTTTTCTCAATTGCACTCAGAAGTGTCTTCTTCAACTCCTCCATCTTCAAATCCATCTTCTGTTCAAGCTTCTGCTCCTGATCAGTAAACGAGGCACTTGCAACCCTTTCTCGGCTGTATCCATCCCTTGAATTGTCGTACTCCTTCTTTGCACTCAGTAGCTTCCCTAGGACCCTCTTCGCTTCGCTGACCCGTAGTTGCGTGAAGCTTCCTCCGGACGATGAGTTTACAAGATCCTTGGTTGCCTTGTTCATCCCCTCATAGAAGGTATGGTGTATCTCAATATCCGTCATGCGATGGTTCGGACATGCATCCAACAGACCCATGTATCTTGACCAGTACTGAGTAAGGGTCTCATCATAACTTTGTGTAACTCCTAGAATTTTTTCTCTTAGTGCGCTTGTCCTGGCCGCTGGGAAGAACTGATCCAAGAACATCATCTTGAAGTCAGACCAGGTTCTGATACAATTTGGTGGCAGCCTCTTGAACCAAGTATTCGCCTCCCCTTTAAGGGCAAGGGGAAGGGCCTTCAGTCTGTAATCATTTTCGCTCGACCCCGCTGGCCGCTTTTGAGCCTTGCAGATTTTGCAAAATTCATGCAAGAACTCGTATGGGTTGTCACAACTCCTCCCCAAGAACACAGGCAGGACGGCCATAATACGAGGCTTCACGTAGACTGCTTCTTGTCCTAGGGTCATGACGATTGCTTGCGGTGGTTCACCATCCAAGTGGGCGTACAATGAGCTTATCTCGGGATCATCTTCCTGGTCGTCAGCCATGTTGGCTTTCTCATCTTCAGCTGCGGATATTGATTCCGGTTCACTCTTGATGGCTGTGCCGCGATCCTCCTCATTGCTCGCATCCAAGTCAACAGGCAAGGCAGTGGTTAATTCTGAATGAGTGGTGACTGGATTCACCCCTTCTTCCTTTAGCCAGTTGGACTCAGTTTCATTTAACTGCGGAACACAAAAAATAAAGAAAAGTTTATCTACAATATTTACACCAAAATTCTTAACAAAACTCCTCATAAACTAATAAACAAAAGAAAAGAAAAATAATTAACTATATGTACACCAAAGTGTCATGCAACAAATGTATGCAAAAACGCCATCCATCCCCGGCAACGGCGCCATTTGATAGGAGGGAAAAGATGAGACTATGACTCTGTGTGTGTGTGTCAGCTGCCCAGGAGGGCACCTAGACCTAGCTGTGTCGTTGGGTCTGTGTCTATCTTCCCTATCAACAAAAAAATACCTCAACCCACTTCTACTGGCTAGTATAGTGGAGTAAGGGTCGAATCCCACAGAGATGGATGTAGGCGAGATACACTTGCGATGACATTCTGGGAGCGGTTGGTTAGCTACCACGCTTTTTTGGGGTTGAGTTTTACCTAGTCGGAAAATGAAATGGAACCTATACCCCTCCTGACCAGTAGGTCAGGGTGGGCTCTAAATGCTGCGTGCTAAGAGAAATTAAAGTGCGTGTGTAAATTAGGGTACGAGTGTGTATGTGAGAAGCTACTAGACAGTAAATTGATGTGGTACAACACTGAACAGATCTAACAGTGAGACTTGTGTTAATCCTATCTATTGAAAGACGAGGTCTTGATAAATATTTATTTCTTAATCAATATATGTTAGCATTGAACATACGATATTGATTATGAACTACTTTGACTTATCAAATGGTGCGCGTTTTTCACAACCCAATAATCCTGATATATTGGGTAGTGGTGATTAATATCTAGCGGTGCTAGGATTGCTATTATACTAAAACGTGCGCGGGGTGAGTCTGGTTTATAATGTCCTCAAGAGGAGCTCAAAACAAGGTTTTATTATTCGAAACCTAGCTAGTTGGAGTTTAATTACTCATGAATAAAAGAAGTAACTTTCCTGAAGGGAAAAAAATACTGAAATATGAAAGTATAAAGTATATGAGTCTGGTACCAATTGTTGAATTGATGTCTCTTTTTGAGTTTGTGACATGATATTTCTTTTTGAGTAGTCATTGAATCATGTTGCTAGTATGGGAAAATCGAAATTTCTAAAGAACTTAGAATACTTAGTTATGCATTCCTTCTAGAACACAATATGAACTCGAACTTAGAAGTACAGTATGAACATTTCTCGCTTTTCCGAGCGACGAAAAGAAAAAGGGCGCGATAAGAAAGAAACTTCGTCACGAGAAAAGCAATCCAACATAGAACAAAACGATGTTTCTAGAAAGATGGTAGGGGTTATATGCCATTTTCTACGTCCCAATGACATGAATAATCTGGGTTAGCCATTGTCTTTCTTGACAATCCAATCACTCCAAAGGATCATACCTTTGATCCAACTAAGCGATGTACACATACATAGCAAGAGAATATGATTACAATGTAAACAAATAACCTAGCTTTACAATATAAGTAAACAGAAACGGCGTGTTACGAGGATGAGCGTTATGACAAACCGGGAGTACCCAAAGAGTCATAATCCCCACATATGGTCATTTGATGTGATTGTAAAGTGAAAATAGCTTGTGATCAAAGTTTCTCATAACTCAGTTACCATTCTCTATAGGGAATTGATAGGAGGGAAAAGATGAGACTATGACTCTGTGTGTGTGTGTCAGCTGCCCAGGAGGGTACCTAGACCTAGCTGTGTCGTTGGGTCTGTGTCTATCTTCCCTATCAACAAAAAAATACCTCAACCCACTTCTACTGGCTAGTATAGTGGAGTAAGGGTCGAATCCCACAGAGATGGATGTAGGCGAGATACACTTGCGATGACATTCTGGGAGCGGTTGGTTAGCTACCACGCTTTTTTGGGGTTGAGTTTTACCTAGTCGGAAAATGAAATGGAACCTATACCCCTCCTGACCAGTAGGTCAGGGTGGGCTCTAAATGCTGCGTGCTAAGAGAAATTAAAGTGCGTGTGTAAATTAGGGAACGAGTGTGTATGTGAGAAGCTACTAGACAAAACTTACTAAAAATGACTAGACAAAAGGTAAACAGAATCAAAGGACATGCTGGCAGACTGCCTCCTGGGTATGCAGAAAAGCTGAAAAAGTGCAAGTACAAAAGGAAAAAGCAACAAAAGCAACACAAGTGGTCACATTCTTTGATTGTGACATTATCTTCTTCACCAAGCTAAACAACAAGATCTAAAAAAACTCCATTGATGAATGATCAAGCTTGAAAATTCGTAAATGCAATATTTAACTTGAAATCGAGAACGAAAGCTAAGAAAACTGAGATCTACGCAAACTGGTCAGCGAGACAAGGTGACAGAAGCAACCAGAAACGATTCCCATGCATTTTTTAGAAACTTAACTCGATTAGAACTTGTAAACACTCCAAGAAAACCTAGATCTAACTAAGCAAAGCAGATTCAAGCACTTAAACCACGGAAATCAATGTAAAACTACCAGATCTAGCTACTTGGCAGAAAAAAAATAATAAGCAAGCTGAAACACAAAATAAAACCACAATAAACTTCATTGCATTCAAGATTATCACCCAAAAGATATTCCAACTAAGTAGCTACTGGAATCCAAATCAAAGGCAAGCAAAAACAAGTACTTAAACTAAGAAATCTTAAAAAACAAAGCAAGTAAAAGATTGTTTGGCTCATCGGAAACTGAAACTGGAGGAATTTCTGGAACTACGGCGGCTGGAATGAATCAGGCATGATGCTCCTGGCCGGCAGGTGGCCGGAATCTTCAAGTCAGGCTGCTGGATTTAGATGGAACTAAAAGCTAGTGGAGCTATTCTCCTCCAAAGTGATGTAGTAGTGACGATAAGTCCTAGGTAAAGTGGTGTGTAGATTCCCCCTTTTCTTTATGTTCAGCTCCTATTTATAGGGTGGCTTGCCCTAATTTCTAGGGCTTTCTCTTCATGTGGAATGACAATTTTGCCCTTCTTTAGATAGGTGATTATTCCAAGCAAGTCCTTCCTTCTCGTGTCCAGCTCTGTAGCATCCATCCTGACCAGTTTGCGTATTTTCTGCTCATACTGACCAGTTTGCACACTCTTCGCAGCTTTTTCACTCGAATTCCTTCTGAACCTTCCCTCCTGATTTAGTACTTCAACCTGCACACTTTAACAACTATTTTGCAGATATTATCCAATAAAGCACCTTATACTGACCAGTAACCAAGGCCTAGAATGCGACTTATCAGGAATTAAACAAAAGAGTATCACCATTGTAGTTAACCAAGAAGATTCATCAGCAACGCTTACTTGGATTCTCATGAATTCCATTTTCTCGAATCCCCCTGATCAAAATACTTTTATTGAATTAAGATAATAAATGACTTCTTTTGCAAGGTAATGTGCCATTATTTTTCTCTCTTCTATGTCTAGGTTGTGAATCACTTTCAGTTTTGAGCTTGCTCTCTCATGTTTTCTGATAACCTCCGGTGACTACAATCCTTCTTTACTCATTCTTTATAAAAGCAATACTTTGACTCTCTGAATTCTTGCCAGCAAACTCTTATACTCGGAGCTGCTTTATTTATAGCCTTCAAAATGAACATATTTCCTTAAACAATTGTCTTTTCAATGATATATTCCTCAAAGATCATTAGTGGACCTTTTTGTTTTCAAAAGTGCTTCTTGACAAGCTCTTTATTTTATATGAGTAGTTCCCTCTTAATATTTCCACTACAATTATCCATCATGCTTTGAGCTCATCAGCAACTCCAAGTCTAAAGTAATTTGTTCTCTTCCCGAACTAGTTTGTTCTGGTTGTCTTCTCTACTAGTTAATTTCCGTGAATTGGTTATAAACTTTGTGAATTCGTTAACGTGATATAGTATCACGATATTGTTGACCCAAAAGGGCAGTTCCTTGTTATTCTTCTTTCTCAAATCCACTTGAGAACAATCATTTTCAGTCTTACTATATTGGAGCAGCCATCTAGTGAGACCTTAAACCTTTTAATTTGACCCTTTTTGTTTTCAGACATACTTATTGACAAGCTCTTTGTTTTACATGAGTACTCTCATCTTCTGAATTCAAATATGACTGTTGTCTCTTGATTTGAGCTTATCTGCAAGCTCCATGTTAAAGCTGGCACATTGCTTCTCCCTTGGCTAGTTTCCTCTTGTTGCCCTCTTTATTAGTTAGTTACCCTGAATTACTTATAAACTCTAAAAATTTCGTTGATATGATCTTCTATCACAGTGTTGTCGAGCAAATTGCAATTGTTTGTTTTTCCTTTTCTTTTCAAATCCATTTGTAACCAACCATCTAAGGTCTTCCTGTTATCATCTGAGGATACTTGAAACTTTTCTACTTCATTGTTCATTTTGATTATATTATTGGCAACCTATTGTTGACATCTACATTCTATTCATCATACCCTCACTTTTGTAATTTATTCCATCTGGCAAGTTCTTCCCACAATAAAATTTCCAAGTTCTATGGGTATAGCTCAAGCCCTTTGAAGTTGTATATTTTCTTTTCTAGGAATGAGCATAATGAGCCCAATTGAGCCTAGTCTTTGCACTTCATGAAAACCTTTGTTGCAAGCTACTGGTGAAAATTTGTGGTGAACCAAACACTCATGTAATTGAAATAATTATAATTGTTTTATTTTCATGGTTACCTTGGAGCCTACACAAAGCAAGAACGATTCGATTTTTTCTCTTGGAATCCCAAATTCAATTCCTATCAAAGTTAAAACTGTTACACCACCTCTAAATTTCCTCGCATGAGACCCTCAAGGAAGCGCAAGACCGGCAAAAATCCTACGCCGATGAGCATCGAACGGAATTGAAATTTAACATCGGGGAGAAGGTCTTCTTGAAAGTATCCCCTTCCAAAGGAATAACCAGATTTGGACTCAAGGGAAAGCTGAAACCACGATTTATTTGGACCCTATGAAATTCTGGAAGAAGTGGGCCCAGTAGCATATCGCTTGGCATTATCACACAACTTTGGGAACGTACACAACGTATTCCACGCCTCCCAACTTCGAAAGTACTAGTTCGACTCAAAACATGTGATTCGCCACGAAGAAATCTCTCTAGAGCCTAACCTGAGTTACGAAGAAAAGCCGGTAGAAATACTAGATCGAAAGGTGCAGCAGCTTCGGAACAAGTCGATTACTACAGTGAAGGTTTTGTGGAAAAACCAGGGACATGAAGAAGCAACATGGGAGCTAGAAGAGAAAATAAAGGAGAGATATCCCAAGCTTTTTGTCTAATTACTTCCTAAATTTCGGGACGAAATTTATTTTAAGGGGGATAGTATGTAACGACCCGCTAAAACGATATTATTAGAAACAATAATGTTGGCGTAATTATACACATATAAGTGACTTTTTGCATAATTAATTTCGAATTACCATAGAGAGTTGTTTACGATAGAGTATCGTTGTGGTTTATAACGTTAGCCAAATATATATAAAATATAATTTTGTATAATAAAAGAATCAGATCTCAAAAATTAAAATTTTAATGTCTGATACATCCAACAAAAGTCCGACGAAAATTTAATTTATACATCATTCGTTTTAAGAAAACGGATACTTCAACGCGGACAACCACGAACTTGAACCGATTATACCTACACCAATTAAATAAACAAGTAAATAAATATTCAACTAATTACTTAAATAATTATTTAATTAAATAAAAATAAATAAATAAATATATATAATAAATAAAAAAAAGGGAACAGATCCTGGAAGGATAAGTGAAATCTGTAGCATTTAATGCCACATTAATTGGAATGATCATTCTCTGACAAATGAAAATATTTGGGAGAGGAAAGTTAGGCCACTTGCATTCCTTGCGTATAAATACCACCGTCACTCTCACCTGCTCCACCCCCTACTAAAAATACTCATCACCAAAGGCATAGATATCCTACTTACAAAGCTCAAAAGAGAGCAAGCCGACAACCCCAAAATAGGAGGCTTTGTCCCCAAGTCTCAGTCACAAACAGCCAAGAGCTGAGGCTATATAAACAACCCTCCTTACTCCATTCTCCCCACACTTTAGGCACCAAGGATTCGCATAGCATAAGGAGGGCAGCAAGGGGAAGGAGCAGGGAGTGAGGTCGGGCAAAGATCGACACAAGCGGTAGTCAAAAACCGAGAGGTAACTTCACAAAACACTCTCTTTGCATCATGTGTAGAACAACCACAGTGTTAGCCAAGAACTTAGAAAATTCAATAGGAATCTCATCTCGTAGCAACAATAAGAATGACTCAGTGACCAAGAATCAAGCTGTTTACACGCCAATATAGGCTGCTAGAATTAAGCAGTACGATCCCCAAACTGTTAGAATAAGATCACATAATATCGGGAGAATATTATGTGATTGATATGGGAATATATCATGCCTAAATTAGAGTAGCAATTATTGTAAATTTAGGTTTACCATATATGTAAAATACCTAGTCTATAAACATGTAATCTTTGTACCTCCTTATTGATAATAATAAACGTAGAAATTCTCCCACCAATCTTATCATGGTATCAGAGCGGGTCGCCGACTGTGGGTCATATTTAACTGACCCAGCAGTATATCTGGGCTGCCTCGCGAAGGAGACAACGACGAACGGCGCGGGACGACAGCGGTAGGAGCTGCTGCTCGCGGTGCGAAGTAGAGGACGGCGCGAGGGCCCGCACGATGGCGGACTCCGAGATTTCCGTCGAAGTGGCAACGTCTTCGCCGGAGAGGAGAGAGAGGCATGAGGGGGAGGCGTGGGGCTGTTCTTCCCAAATTGGGGATCTCGAATTAATGAAGGAGAAAGGAAAAAGAAATGTTTGGGGAAGAATCTGGAGAAGTCACGATGGGTGAAAGGGAACATGAATGTGGGGCTGCCCATTTCTAATTATTGGGCCATTAAATTAATTAAGTTGGGCCATTTTAATTGATTAAGAGAATTTGGTCCTAGAAGTGAATTAAGGGAATAAATGGGCTGCCTCATTTATTGTTGAAATGGACCATGGGGCATTCATTTAAATTAGATGGGACCGAGAGATTTTTTTTGACTTAAGGTTGGACTACATGATTTATTTTATTAGACTTGGAATTAAGTATTGTTGGAGTGAAATTAATTTAAGGATTTGAACTTGGAGCTTAATAATTTAACTCCCGGATAAGGTATTAAATTACAATGGATGGAAAGGTGTTAAGGGAAGACGCGAAGGGCCGACCGGCATCGCCCCGCGACGCCTCGGGCGGCCGCTAAGGAAATGGAAAGAAAGAGGGAGACGACGTTCTCAAGTCACAGAAACAATTAAGTTTAATAAAGAAGTGCTATTAATTAAATTTCCCAATTTAATTAATATGCAAGTTTCCAAAATTTTCTAACAGTGAACAAATGATAAAAGAAATAAAGTAGGGGCATGCATTCCTATAAGTATGTGAATTTCTCGAGTCTTATTAGTACGTTGTTTGTTTTCAAAAGGTTATCTCCGTGAGTTAAGGGAGGAGTCAGGAAAATTCAAGTTAAAGAAACTAAACGATCAAGGTGAGTTTTCCTATACTAAAAATACAAATCGTATTTTATGAAAACATGAACACATATTCGTGATTCTTAAAGATGTTGTCTTGCCATAAATATTTTTGTATGATGCCTATCTGTTTGGCTAAGGCCAAAGGAATTATGAATGATGATATAAGTCGAATTCGGGTCCCAGTGAGGGTGGTGTCCCCGCTCGGACTAGTGTACACAAGCTACCTCTGACATGTTGGGCAGAGCAGGTGACCGAGGAAGGTGGCCACCTTCCCGGCACATGAATGTAAGGTGACCGTGGGAGAACGCCATCTCTACTGCACAATGTGATCAGATATGGCAAAGAATGGAAAGAACTTAGACTGCGCAGTCGAATAAAGATTTTTAGTAAGCTCGGGTCTTTTCAACAACACCCCGAGTGTTACTGTGATGATGGCTTGACAATATTTTCAATCCTATATGTGTAATTTTCGGCAATGTGTTCACTGAGTACTTTTTGTACTCAGCCCTGCATATATTTCTAAATGCGCAGGTTGAGCAGCGAAGTGGTGGAAGAAGTGCTATTGAGACAAGACATTTAATTCAGTCAGATTTTGACTCTCGGAGGTTCATGTCTTCATACATGGAACCGCGTTCATTTGCTTCCGTTGTGCATCCTAAAAGACTAAAGTCTATTTGTTCAAAACTCTGATAAATTGAAATTTTTACAAACAATTACCCGAGTCTTCATGATCGAGAATCTTTTCTTCTATGTATAAGCACTTGATTAGTATGTTTGATTTAATTTCCCCTTATTTCTTTCCACGCTTCTTTAATCCTCCTTAGTCACGATCAACCGTGTTTTCTATCCTTAGAAAATATGGTCGTGACACACCGAAATGCAAATACGCGTCGAAGAGGTCGGCCGTTTTCCCAGTAGCGAGTTGTCGGATGGCACACGTACACTTCTGCAACGTCGAGAGACTTTGCCGATCGGCTGGATCTGAACCTGTTTGGAAGTATTTAACACGGGCGTATAATGTGTTGACAATACGCATAAACAAGCACTTTGACATGCGAAAAACGGCGCCTAAATTAATCTTCCGGAAACCGCGGCTGGTCAGAAAAATAGTCGGCAACGAGCCTTTCGTGGGCTCCCTCCCGGTCACGATGAATGTAGCGGCGAGTTGATCTAGTTGGTTGAGGAGGAGGGGCGGGGGTATTCGCTGCGACATATGCTTCATAAGCGGCAGGATGTTGTTCGTAGTATTCTTGTTCTTCGCGCTCCGCTTCCGCAATGAGATGGGTGAAATCCATTTGAGATTTTGAGTGAGAGATGAAGATGTAGATAAGTTGTATGAAAAATATGAATGAGAGATGAATGAGAGATGATTTGATGTGAAAAATGGATGATGAATGTGTGTATTTATAGATGATTTTGGGAAAATAAAAAAAAAAATACAGAAAAACGGACAAAAAAACGGTCATTTTTTGGGATTGTGAAAATATTTTTTTGGTATTATTTTCAATTTTTTAAAAAAATAAAAAAATGATTTCCAACGGATATGTCGTTGGCCAATCAGAACGCGCCACGTTGCTTGCTCGTTGGTACGGACGTGCTCGATGCATCGAGCAGCATCGTGCCAGCGGCGGACAGCATCTCCTTGTCGCTGGCACGGACAGACAGACGCATCCCTGCTCGCCGACGTGGATGCTCTTAAATTTACCAAAACAACACAATACTGCAAACCACACAGTTTACCGTAAACTAGTGTTATCACTCGTGCTATGCACAGATAAAATTTTTAAACATTAAAGATAAATTCTAAGGTAAGTAGATTAAAAAAGATCATAAAAAAAATATAATGATGTTTATAATTAAGAATATGTGTTAATTACACTAAGTATTCATAACACTATAAACAATAATAAAAAGAAAAATGTACTTCTCTAAACCCCTTCTAAATGAAATATTTCATATTCGACAAAGGATGCTACACAATTTTAATTTGATATGAGTGGAGCAAAATAAAATAAAATACACGATAAATAGAAGATGTGCGACTAAAGATCAAATAGTACGTGTTAGTTAGAATAAGATATGCGAGTAAAGGAAAATGTCCGACTACGAATTAAAGAGGAAGAAATTATATAATTTGAAAAAATAAATAGCTCAATAGTTTTAATCAAAAAAATATATTATACCTAGTTATTTAAATAAAAAAATTAAGTTAATCCATGTTTCTCTCCCTTGATTTTTTTTAATTGCCTCTTCTATCCTTCTTTCCATTCTCTGTGGCCGCCCGAGGCGTCGCGGGCGACGCCCGCCAGCCGCTCACATCCACAAAATTATGTGAGTTAATTCGAGCGCACATTATTTTATCCAAGCTAACCCAAATACTAATTAAAAAAAGTGGTCTAAAAGAAAAAAGAAAAAAAAAGATAAAAAAATAGAAGTAAATGAGAAGGCTATTAAAATGTCATTTGTTATCTCCTCTCGATTAATTTAACAGCCCAATTTATTAAAAGGTAAAAAAAATCATCACAATTTCCATTGCTCCACCATAGTATGTTGAATTATTATCAGTATAATATCTTTTTTTCTATTTCTTCTCTGTTGGAGAACCCAATTTGAAATCTCTCAAAAATTGAAATCTAACATCTATATTGAAATCTAACAGGCATATGCATGATTTATAAACTATTACCACCTTTCAAGTTAAATTAAATGTACTACAAAGAAATTCAACATTTTAAAGTACAACAAATTAATAGAATTCATGGTTTAGGAAGATATATAGAATTAATAGAATTTTTTAGAATAATATACAATTATAAATTTGCATATTTGCAATTTGTCTTATTAGAGCACCCCCAATGGCATCATGGGAGATCGGACCCATCCCGTCGGGACAATCCGTCGAGACCCCATTGCGGGTGTCCCGTCCCATAGAGATACTTGGTGCGGAAGGTTCTCATCCCATCCCATAGGTTGATTTATTTTTTATTTTTTTAATTAATAAATTTTTTTAGAATAATATACAATTATAAATTTGCATATTTGCAATTTGTCTTATTAGAGCACCCCCAATGGCATCATGGGAGATCGGACCCATCCCGTCGGGACAATCCATCGAGACCCCATTGCGGGTGTCCCGTCCCATAGAGATACTTGGTGCGGAAGGTTCTCATCCCATCCCATAGGTTGATTTATTTTTTATTTTTTTAATTAATAAATTTTTTAGAATAATATACAATTATAAATTTGTATATTTGCAATGTGTCTTATTAGAGCGCACCCAATGACATCATGGGAGCTCGGATCCATCCCGTCGGGACAATCCGGCGAGACCCCATTGCGGGTGTCCCATCCCATAGAGATACTTGGTGTGGAAGGTTCTCATCCCATCCCATCCCATCCCATAGGTTAATTTATTTTTTTATTTTTTATAATCAAATTCATACCAAAATTATTTATAAATATCTCATTAATAATATTATTTTTTAATCATTAGTCTCACATGACATCATATTATCATTTTTCCACATCAAGATATTTATTTTTAAATTATAAATTTAATATTACGCTTATGTTGTCATTTAAATGCACTATTTCTTGATATCAATTTAGATATTGTTGGAATTTGTACATTTAACTTATATATACTATTAACAATTCAAACTAAAGAAATATATTATTAATAAAAATACTACACCATTATTAATTTTAATTTTATTTAATGATTTAATTATTAATACTTAAAAAGAAAAATAAATTATGAGTATCCATTTAACTGCTCCAAAATTGACATTAATTAATATATTAAAGTTCAACGGTGAAGTGATATTATAAGTCATGTTTGGTGAGCGGTTTACTACCAAAAATAACTTTAGAGCTAATTAGAAATAATAAATAAATTAAAAATATGAAGTTCAAACTTTTTAAATATTTTCTTTTCCATATTATTAGTACCATCAAACCTGATTATATAGTTCATGATTTAAATTATGTTTTTTAGAATTAAGAAGACATGAGCAAACAAATACAAAAATAATATTTTTCACAAATAATAAATTCACTTTTATAAATACTAATTTCAATAATGCATGATAATATTCATAAACATAATATTTTGAGAATCATAAAAAAAGAAATAGAACTCAGTCATAAATAACAATATCTTAGCTAGTGGAATAAATCAAAATCAACTCAATTATAACTATGTATACTACTTATAGTAATTTAAATATAAATATATTTCTATATATATATATATATATATATATCTTGAATGTAAATATATATTTATAAAGTAATTTCAGCACATTAAATTAAATTAATATATTTAAATAATTTTAAAAATATATACTATTATATACAATAACAATCCAAATGTAATTTTAAAAATGTGTTCAATTTAAAATTCTACTATATTATTAAAAGCCCATATTATTAAATACACAAAAAGCCCAAACTAAACCCTAATAGACTGAACCCACGGCTCCACATCTACTCTCCCACCTTGAATATATAATTATAAATAACTTCAACACATTAAATTAAAGCAATTCATTTCACCATTTTTTGGTCCAATAGATGCTACCTTTTATTATAGATACACGCTGCCACATACACAATTCATATACATATATAACGTGAACACAAATTCTGCAATTAATAACATGCTCACAAAATGCTTAAAATGGTAAAAAATTAATATTTACAGTTTCCAACGGATATGCCGTTGGCCAATCAGAACGCGCCACGTCGCATGCTCGTTGATACGGACGTGCTCGATCCATCGAGCAGCGCCGTATCAGCGGCGGACAGCATCTCCGTATCGCTGGCACGGACAGACGGACGCATCCCTGCTCGCCGATGTGGATGCTCTTAAATTTACCAAAACAACAAAATACTGCCAAGCACACGGTTTACCGTAAATGGGTATATTTTATTGAACCGCCTCTTTTAGATTATGATGAATTTATAGAAACCAAGTGCAAAGAAGTTATCGAGGCCATTTGGCAATTAACCCGTACGAGTCACGTGGATCTACAATCTATCGCACGTGCAACTGCAATATCAATATTCAAACTCACACAACGTCAAACCGACCTCCTGTCCTACGGGCGGGTCCCGCATCACATCGATCCACACGTAACTATACATCCGCGGTGCACCTGATTAAATCTCGATAAAGCACTGACCCCCACTGGCCGCCACGTGTCCCATTTATTATGCAATCTGCGTCCTCTCACCGCCCATTCCACTATTTTGCTTTAGTTTCATTAAAATATCCATATTTTACCGACATCATCGGGCCCCACTAACTATCTCTCCACCTGGCAGTATCTTATTGGCGTGATTTTTTCGTCGCCTTTGATTTTTTATCTATCTATCTTTTACTTTTATGTCGGCTCAGCGTCTGCAGTGGACAGCGTGGAAGTAGATTTTACTAAGTTTTGGTAATAATTTTTTTTATTATTTCGTTGATTTTTCATTAGATATTGCTTTTTGGCGATGTGCTACGGATTAAAATTAATGTAAGGGACAAAGTTATTTGATCGTCGATACTGTTATGTGTCACACTCTAAGCTAATCGTGTATATTCTTTAAATATTTCTTATTAGTTATCTTTTCGATTTTTATTTTTATAATATTGTGAAGTGTGCAAATAATGAACGTATGATGTGATATTCGAAGTTATTTCAACAAGTTGATAATCGTTGTTGAATAAGCATATGTATTTTTCATTATAAACAAACAAAATAATTGAGTCACAACAATATCCTTTGTTGAAAGAGTACTCAATTTCTGTTTTTGTTTAATTTAGCAGAAATCAACCCTCGTTTCCATGCGACATTAATATATATTCATATGGTGCAATAACTATATATTACGTCATCCGCTCTACTTAGTTGAAACGGTTTTATATTTTGTGATTTTTTTTTATCATTGTTGAGTTGTTCTCATGTATATACCGTAGTATATATTTTCTTGTTTAGATTTTATTCCCTTCTCTATCCTTTCACTTGTTTTATGATAAATATGTTTTTCTCAATATTCATACACAAAATGTTTCAACTATGATGTAACAGTGTGAGTACAACTTAAACACTTCAAATATATTTCTTTTTTATATTTTATTCTCTTCGTTATCCTTTCACTTATTTTATGATATATATTATTTTCTCAATATTCATACAAAAAATATGATGAAACGGTTTGAGTAAAACTTAAACACTTCAAATATGCTTTCTCAGTTCGTCATTAGAAGCCCAAGTATATTCTATTATAGTATGTCTGCGATTTCGAATTTCAAATTCACTTTTTATATATTAAATGATAGGTAGGCACCACACTAACTCATTTCATTCACATTTTATTACTCTATGTGCCCCATTAAATATAAAATATTAGTTTTTAACATGAGATTTTACGTAGTGTTGTTTTGTAAGTTAAGCGTGGATAAAAAGAAAGAGAAAAAAAAAGTAAAGATGAAGTTATTTCCATTTTGGCCAACGTTTCACTTTTGGCGGGATAGCCCAAAAAGAAAAAAATTTCATTGTTAATAGGACAGAGGGAGTATATTAGCTCATATCATTAATTTCAACTCCCTCTGTTTCATGATTGTTGAGTAATTTTTTAATGTTCCATTATAGTATAGCTATTTTACGCAGTTTTATTTTGTGTGTTAGGTGGAGAGAATATAGTACTCCTTCCGTTCTATAGTAGTAGAGTCATTTTGCCATTTTGGTACGTTCTAAAGTAGTGGAGTCATTTCCCTTTTTAGTAAAAGTCACACACATTTCTTCTCACACTGGCAGATCCAGGTGGGGTCGGGGCGGGGTCGGCCGACCCCACCACCTGCCCCGGAAGGCTACTTTCTTCGGCCTCCGACCCTACGGCGTTCACGTCTCCGCCCCCACCTCACGTCCTCACGCCGTGTGAGATGATGGGGAGACTGATCAGAGAGAAAGGAAGGAAGTGAGGCAGCCGGATGGGTAGACTGTTGTCGAGAACAAAGGAGTTGGAGGGGAAGAGTCCTTCCGCGGTTTTTGTTTTCGAAGAGAAAGAGGAATAGTATTGGAGATGTCATTATTATTTTCTCATCCCTATATTCACTCGTGAAATATAATAAATCGGCATCAATAAATTTAACTAAATTTAAAAGATTAAATATCTTAAATATGTTATCTAATTGTAAAATGGGCTTTGAAATATTTTTCTTTATTTGAATTAATTCTTAGAAGTCCATTAAAAATATATTCTCATCTTAAAATATCAATTAATGTTAAGTAGTAGTAGTAATATTTTTTTTACAGTATATCAAAATCAACTTATCTAAATTAACCACCTACTTATATAAAGTAAATATTTCTTAATTTCTTCTACTCTTAGTTTTATAATTTAAATTTTCAACCTTATTATTCATATTCAATTTTTTAAATCTTTAAAAATTTGGTATGTTACAGAAAAATTATGCTATGTGTATGTCATTTTTTTTGTCAAAATACGTAGTATAACATAATTGTTCTCTCTTAATTTATTATTTATTTGCATCTTTGTTTTATCTAAGATTATATTTTATTCTTTCTTCAGTTAGCTCCATAAACGTCTTTTTCTTAAATTCTGTATCCAAAAGAAGCGTCTCGCTTATAAAAGGGAAGAAAGTGGAGTATGTTGTTTTAAGAATATCGATACTCGCTTGAATTATTTATATTAAAAATATATATTTATAAAAATAATTGATTTAAATAATTATTTTAAATAAATATTTACTATCTTGTTCGACCCCACCATATTTTGTTCCTGGATCCGCCATTGTCTTCTCACTTACTTTAATCTCTCTTACTTTATTCTCTCTTTATCTCTCTACCTTTTTCACTTCCTACTTTATTCTTCCTTTATTTAACTCACTTAATACAACTTTTCTTAAATCCCTTGCAGAAAAGAAACGCATCCACTACTATGGAACGAAGTAAGAGAGAGGGAGTAAGTAGATATAAAAAAGTTTCTACTTTTGGTAATGGGCCATCTTGAATGAGACAAATTAAAAAAGAAAGTGAGTCATCTTCGGTGAAATAGAAGAAGTAACACATTTTCCACATCTCTTACTTTATTCTCTTTATTTCACTCTCTTTCCTACTCTCTTTATTATCCCTTCACTTGATTCATTTAATGTCTAATTCTTAATCTCTGTGCTAAAAAGAATTGACTTCACTACCGCAAAATAAGGGGGAGTATTAGTTAAAAGAAGAATTACTTTTACCAATTACACAATTGGTAAATATTTTTACCAATTGCACTTTCATGGTTCTCTATATCAGAAGAGTGTTATGCATAATTCCAGTATTGTAAAGAATGAAATTTGCACTATTGTGCTAAAATAAGGTAATGTTCATTGAATTATTACATAGAATGAAATATAACTATCCAATCTTCTGAAACTTTATATTAGAACATTAATTTGCAATTTCAAAGTAATATAAATAGATTATGCAACCGCATGACCGAAAGTTTATGATAAGCTCAAATTATAATACTTTCTTGGTCCCTACTCGGAACATATCTACAACTATTATTATAACTAATTATTAAGTGTCACAATATAAATAAATACTCCCTCTATTTATTAAAATTTGTCATGTTTTGATCGGGCACGAGTTTTAAAAATATAATATAAATTAAGTTAAAAAAGTTAATGGATTATTGGTCGTACTTTTATATATTAGTTTTGTAAAAAAATGTGATAATGAATTAATAGAATGTGCAGTCCACAATTAAAAATAATAAAAATAAAAGATGATGAATTTTTGGAAATAGATTAAAAAGAAAATAAGTGACAAGTTTTTAGGGACAGGGAGACTAAATACATAAGAAAAAGATGCCTTATATTAATATCTTTTAGTATTAAGGAGAAAAGAAAGAAAGAGATGATGAAAATGGCAGTATAACCTCAATATGGGAACTATGCTATAGAAGAATGGTCTATGATTCATTTAAAAATGATGAAGACAGAAACTAGAATCATAATTGTCATTTCATTTTTCTTCTTGATGATAATGGCGAGTGTCCCATTTAACACAGATACATGAAATGGATCGTTACAAGCAGTGGTAGACGCAGAAAAATTTATTCGCAGGGGCTAGATTGAATAATTTTAGACAATGCGAAAGTGATTTTTATTCAGTTTTTAGTTATTTCAGTAAGGATGACTTAAAACGATCTAAAAATGATCTCTATGTTCTTAAAATCCTAGTTTTTGAAAATGAACTTATAACGAACTAAAAATTACTCCCACGTTATCTAAAAATGACAGTTCCACGCTGGACACTATATTTTCTATTGATTAAAAACGCTACAAGATATGTATGTTACGAATCATTGAAAAAACTCATTAAATATACGCAATGAAAAATCTTTTAGTTTAAAAGATATGGAGTAATTTATAACAAATAGATTAAAATTTATGTTAATTCAATAATTCAATGGACTAATGAAAAACGAAATATCTTTTAGTTTTGACCATTTTTGTGAAAGTACTTCCTAAATTTCTAATCGAAACAAATTGAGGATGACACTCTTATTAATATTAAAAATAAATAACTTGTTATATAAGAGATTAAAACATCTAATAAGTAATAAGCCATTTAAATATAAATGCACTCCATTGAGGAAACAAATTTTAAATCTTTTAATAAATATTTCATCAAGTTAAATTGATAAAACTATTAGTGTAAGAAATTAGAATGCTAGATGAAACGTGTCTAACACGCGAGGGAAATAGCGTGAAAAAGGCATAAGAAATTACTTAAATAATAATTTTATACTCCAATTAAATAACTTTGGTTTGCTTCTTCTTCATCAAACGATTGGCGGCCATTGCTGAGAGTTGATACTTTCTCATTCTCTAATTTCAAATTTCACCCCTTCCAACTAATCACTTTTCAATAATTTAATCTTTAGTGACACATTTTGGCAGGGGCTAAACATGATTTTCAACCAATCTAAAAATAAAAGTAGTAGAAAAAATGATTAAAAATATCTTTTGGGAGGAGCTTAGGCCCCTTATCCCTTTTTCTTGTGTCCGCCAATGGTTACAAGTCGACATACGAGTTAGGCCAAGCATCATAAATATCTCAAGAAATGATGTCGAATTATTAAGTTTCGTTCTCTCTCTAAATCCATGGTTTATTAACGATTGAAAATGTTAACCTTTTAATTTGTTGTCACAACTTTTTCTATTCTATATTATCCCTAAACTCCAAATCCAAAACTCTCTACCTATTGCCTAATCCTAATTCACATAATTCACATAAGTTAAGTACAGTACTAATTTGAACTATATAGACGCACTAATCTAGAATTCACTTAGCCCCCTTGATCTTTACATTGGCATTGTTGTTATTTATTAATTAAAATTATTCTGAATTTTATACCTCATCAATTGCTACCAATATCATTAAATGTATAGATTACAAAAAAATCTACATGAGATTTTTATTGTTTTCTGATTGAGTAAAAAAAAGAAATTAAGCTTTAATTTTCATGTAAGTTATAAATTTATGGTAATTATCATTTGATTCATTTTAAATCCTAAACTATATTAAATGTTTTTTTAAAAAAATAGGAAGTGTAAGAAATATTTATCGACTAACGCAATTGCATAAAAAAATCTCCCTCCGTCGAGCAAGGAGCATTTCTTTTAGATACAAAATTTAAGAAAATGATAGAGTAAAAGAGAAGAGATGATAACAAGAAAAATGAATAGAAAATACAATATAGAAGTGAAAAAAAATGGAGAAAGTAATAAAATAAAAGAAAGAAAAAATTATAAGTACTTAATATTTTGCTAAAATGAAATGACCCATTTTAGATGGAACTTCCAAAAAAGAATATAAATCACTTACGGTTTACGGTGAGGCGGAGAGAGTACTACATATCTTTTTTGGGATCCATAATATTGACATGGTTTGTTTTATCAAAACGCAAAGCGATATAATAATTGTGTGATATTACTAAAAATAAAAATAAAATAAAATTACACATTAATACTGAGGTATGTTAAGAATCTGAATAACTAAAAATGGACACATGATATTATTTTCATACAATATCGATAGTGTGGAGTTTGACTAATTACTGTAATAATTCGGACTATTTTCATAAAACAATTATAGTTTGGATTAAAAAATGAAACTCCTATTTACCAATGATACAACAATGGTACGAAGACATAAATTAGTATACTTGAGACGAATTCTTCATAAGAAAATGAGAGTAAATATTGTTCTGACCTTGGGAGGAAAAAAGGACAGCCCAATAAAGGAAAATATAGCGCAAACTTATTGTCGGTGTAGCCCAAAAAAAATGCAAGGGAAAATAGAATTTACTGAATTCTGCTTTTGGACATGAAAATAACAGTAATAAGATATTACCACGTCAGCAAAATGGAGCAGTTGATTGTTCTTTAAATTTTCGAAATATAATGATTTAATTAGGCATGATTTGGGTAATTAAATATCAGCGTCCAATCCGCGTCGCAATTTCCTATATAAACCCCGCCTCCCCTTTCCACAATTCCACCATCTCAACTTCCACAAAACCAACAATTTATAATCAGTTTCCATTTCAATTTCCAACCATCTCTCAAAATGGCTGATCACGTGAACTACGACAACACCAAGCCCGTTTCCGACGAGCCTTGCGAAGGCACCACCACCGCTGTCGCCGTGGAGAGCACCGATCGCGGCCTCTTCGGCTTCGGCGGCAAGAAGGAGGAGGCAAAGTGCGAGGAGACTCCGATCGCCTCCGAATTCGAGGAGAAAGTCAAGGTCTCCGAAGAGCCGGTGAAGGAGGAGGAGAAGAAGCACGAAGGATTGATCGAGAAGCTTCGCCGCTCCGATAGTTCTAGCAGTTCCGTAAGTCAAAGTCCCAAACATTTAGATTTTCAGCATGAAATTTTATGCAATATTTATTTTTTAAGTTAATTAAATAGAGATGAAAAAGTAAAATGTTGTTTTCATTTTTATTAATACGACAATCTAAAGGTAAATATTTCAGTTTTAAGGAGACAAAGTCTGTTACGTTTATGTATCATTTGATCTGTTATTTAATTGGTGAATTAATTCAAATGACCACAGTCGAGTGAGGAGGAAGAAGTTGGGGAAGACGGACTGAAGAAGAAGAAAAAGAAGAAGGGTTTGAAGGAGAAGATTGTAGGAGAGAAGGAAAAGGAGAAGAAGGCTGAGTGCGAAGATACATCGGTTCCGGTGGAGAAGTACGAAGAGCATGAGGAGAAGAAAGGCTTCCTAGACAAGATCAAGGACAAGCTTCCCGGAGGCAAGAAGACAGAGGAGGTTGCTGCACCTCCACCACCGGCTCCGGTCGTTGCGGATTATTCGGAGGCGGAGGGGAAGGAAAAGAAGGGATTTTTGGATAAGATCAAGGAGAAGCTCCCTGGGTACCACCCAAAGAGTGATGAAGAAAAGGAAAAGGAAAAGGAAAAGGAGGGTGCATGCTAAATTTAATCAAGTGTGATTTTCCAACTGTTATTTGTTGATGCTTTTCCAATGCTTTGATTTCGCTTATTTTGTTGTATTTGCTTTTCTCAATTATATATGTGTATGTGCAGTATTTTGTGTACATCCATATTAAGTTTGCTTTTATTGCAAGTGTTATTGTTATTATGATTTGTGGCATTTTAAGTTCTGGAGTTGTATTTTGGTGATATTAGTTTCTAAAATCATGTTAATTTTGATGTTTTATGTGAGCTGTATGATAGGTGTTACGTTTTGTATGTTATTTTTCACAGTTGATTAATCGTATTGGATTGAGAAATAACAATGAAATGTAAAATTTGGGACATTTTAAATCACACTTTTAAAATTCATGAAAAATGTGCATTCTTAATAATTTTAGTAACTACTATCCTGGTATTCTGCACAGCTGGTTTTATGAAATTTGATTACTTGCTTTGTTTGTAATCCATACCTTATTCTTAGCTTATGAATAGGCTCGACAAAAGATGGGTGTCCACATGTGTTGTGATCTGTCTTGTATTTTACTATATCTTATATACATAGTTATACTAATAGATTGGGTATATGATAAAGCAACACGTAAGTCGATTAATTAATCTGATTTTTCATGGAGGTATTCAATGATTGCGACTCAATCAGCCTATATATAGATAGTGAAATACTAGTATAAATTATAGAGCTACATTTCGTTATAGTATGATGGATGGATAGGAATGATCTAGAGATTGTGCTTTGTTTAATATTGAAGAAGAGTAGTTGCGGTGTCGACAAGGAAAGCTTTAATAATTAAAGATATGAGATGAGAAGTGGGCAACCACTTCTTTTTCATTTTAATAATATCATAATGGCTGCTTTATCTTTGTTTTGGTTGGTGGATATCAGTCTCAAATCTATGCACGTAGCCATAGGATATTGAATTTCGTGATTCATTCATCTTGAAGATTCTAGTGAATAATAGTATCATTGTTACTCGAAGGATCCACCAAAAAAAACTTATCCTTTATAAATACAAGAGTGAACTATACAAATAGTCCCTCTACTAGGTGTTTATCTTGTCATTAGTCCCTACATTTTTAAAATATCCTCAGGCAATCCTAGACTAAGCTTTTATCTAAAAAATGATCATTTTCACTGTTTCGGGTCGAAAATACTCTTTTAGGAGTTTGGGCAATTCCTTCATTTCAAAAATTTGACTTTTTCAGAATGTCAGCACATTAATGTGCGTGCAAGTTGTCTGTTTTTTTTTATATTTCTCTCTCTCTCATACTTCTCTCCTCTATTAAATACTATCTCATTCTCTCTCTCACCTTCTCTCCTTCATCTCTCTTGCCTTCTTCCTCCCCTTCCTTCCTTTTGCAAAAGTCGTCGCAAAATCTCGACTCAATTCTTTGCCTTCATGTCTTCGCTGGCTGTTACAAAATCGGGTGACGGAGGAGGCGGGACTGGTTGTAGGTGGCTCCGATTTGAGTACGAAAATTGTTTGTGCCGACAAAGAGTGATTCTCAAACTCGTTGTCGACCCAAGAAAGGAATCAAATGGAATATTGTATTTCGTTTGCGAGCAAAAGGGCAAGGTTGGAGGCTGCAAGTATTTTCGGTGGTGTAGTACTCGGCTTAATCAACAGAAAATAATATCATAAGGAGTACTAGGAAAAGTTACTAAAATAATAACATATCCAGTATATATACGACGAAATAAACGTAAAATAATATCATATTTGATACCTGATAGTTATATCAGATGTAGTCCCAAAAATAATATCATATCGGGTTTGAAAGAAATATTAATTGAAGTCCCTAGTAGAGTACTGTACATTTTAGACTTTTGAAAATTTTACCCGGATTTGCATGTACTATCAAATATACACATATATAATTTTAAAAAATGAGTAATGGGGTGATGCCACGTAGAGAGAGAGAGGCAAATTTGAGTGACCTTTCCATCTTCACACCATTTTCAACCTTTCATCTTCCTTCCCTCATACCAACCCTTCACTTTCCCTCTCAGCTCACTTTCTCACCTCGCTCTTGAAGGGGTTGGCAGCGGAAGCGTGTGATATTTACCGATCATATAAACTTGATCTATTTAGCAGATTATTTAGACAAATTCTATTCGCGTAATTATCACATGTATCATGCTTATAACTTGAATTAAAAAACATGCTTTAGCACATAAAATCCCTAAAGCATGCTTACTACGGAATTAGCCAATTTACCTCGTAGATTCAATCAAGAATCGATGATGGCTTGCTCCGTCTCCACGTGAAGATCTTCAATACAAGACCTCGGATCTTCTGACTGGTGTCCCGGACTATACGCTGATATTTGTGTGGGCAAATCTCACCAACGTACTAGGACTCGAATAATGGAAGACAGAAACTGCTCACAGAGGGAGCACAAATTTCGAGCTCTCTCTTTGTAGAGGGGGACGAAAATTTTGTATGTTAAAAGTGTATTTTCTGTCTCCTTTATTCTCCTATTTATATAAGTCACATATTGGGCCCAGTCAGGGATCTAAGGAAGAATTTGGAACAGGCCTCACCCAATTAGCTTTTTACTAATTAAATTGAACCCACAATTTAATATAAGCTTATATTGGAATATTACGAGCAGCGACTACAGAAGTAATATTGCACTGCCTTCCAAATCTGAAATTACAAGTATTCCGGGTTTTCTTTAATTGCATTTGATTTATTTCCCGCGCTTAAGATAGAAATATCCATTAATTAATTAATTAATGTCTGCTATAGACTTAATTAATTAACATATTTCAAATTCCAAGAGTGGATTTAGCAAGAAACTCTTATTTATTATTCATAGAGTAATCAAACTCCAACTAGCTAGGTTCCGAATAATAAAACCTCGTTTCGAGCTCCTCTTGTGGATGTTATCAAACGAGACTCTCCTCGCGCACGTTTCAACATAATAGCAATCCTAGCACCGCTAGATAATGATCACCACTACCCAATATACCTGGATCGTTGGGTTACGAAAAACCCACACCTTTGGTAAGTCAAAGTAGTGGATACTCAATGTCGTGTGCTCAATGCTAACGTACATTGATTAAGAAATTAATTATCAAGACCTCGTCTTTCAGTAGATAGCATAAAGGCTCGTCTTGCTGTTAGATCCATTCAGTGCTATACCACACCAACGTCATCTTATTTCAATAAGGCTAAGAAATAATCGGACTGACATTGCAACCTTTCGCGATAGGTAGTCTAGCCCTATCTAGGTTGTGAAATTCTTATTTTTCTTTGTTTAGAACTGACCGTGTTACCTTAAATTGGACGACGCCCACAACCGGTCTACTAAAACAAAGAATTAGACTTTGTTACGTTTGCTTATACATTTAATTATGCAATAAACAACCATTAAATGTAAAACATAACAACATTATGACAAAAATAATCTGTTTCATTTATTGGAAAATAACCATTAGAGTTTTACAGTATGCAATCACTCGAAAGGTGATTTCTAGTATACAAAACCCTAACAATCTTCCACTTATACTCAAAACAGCTTTCGAGTATACAAAATGGTAGTGCACATGTCTAAATTTCTCCCACTTATACTGAAAGCGAGTTGAGGTTTTGAATGAGTCAAACTCCCATCCCTTCAACGTGGCATTCGAACGGTTTCACCGCCAAAGCCTTTGTAAAAGGATCTGCCAGGTTGTTCTCTGACACAATCTTGACCACTTTTATGTCTCCTCTCTGCACTATATCTCTAATGATATGATACTTCCGCTCTATGTGTTTGCTCTCTTTGTGAGCTCTTGGTTCTTTCGAGTTTGCCACAACACCAGAATTGTCACAATAAATGGTGATGCTCTTGGGCAGATTCGAAACCACACCTAAATCCATAAGGAAGTTCTTGAACCATATCGCCTCTTTTGCAGCCTCCGAAGTGGCCACATACTCGGCTTCCATGGTCGAGTCCGCGATGCATTTCTGCTTCACACTCTTCCAAATTACGGTTCCACCTCCTAAGGTGAACACATATCCTGAAGTAGATTTTCTCGAGTTCTGATCAGCTTGAAAGTCTGAGTCAGTATATCCCAAAGGACAGAGCTCGGCTGCATTGTAAACTAGAGCATAGTCCTTAGTCCGTTTAAGGTACTTGAGTATGTTCTTTACGGCAGTCCAATGTCCTTGGCCCGGATTCGACTGATATCTTGCCACCATGCCAACAGCAAAGCAAATATCAGGTCTAGTACAAAGCATAGCATACATGAGACTTCCAACTGCCGAAGCATATGGAATCCTTCTCATTTCCTGTATCTCAGACTGCGTTTTAGGGCACATCTCTTGAGATAAATGGATGCCATATCTAAAAGGTAAGAAACCTTTCTTGGCATCCTGCATGCTAAAACGACTAAGTACTGTTTCGATGTAAGATTCTTGAGATAAGCACAACATCTTCGTCTCTCGATTCCGAAGAACCTTGATCCCGAGGATGTGTCCCGCGTCTCCCATATCCTTCATCTCGAACTGGTTCGACAACCATGTTCGAACTGATGAAAACATCTTTTTATTGTTTCCAATTAGAAGAATGTCATCTACATACAAAACTAAGAACACTACATTTCCCTTATCAACTTTCTTATACACACAACTTTCACTTGGGCACTTTTCAAATCCAAACTTGCAAACAGTTTGATCGAAACATTGGTTCCACGACCTAGATGCTTGCTTGAGGCCATAAATGACCTTCTTAAGCTTCCAAACCATGTGTTCTTTTTGCCCTTTATGGCATATCCTTCGGGTTGTTCCATGTAGATGGTCTCCTCAAGACTGCCGTTGAGAAACACAGTCTTAACGTCCATCTGCCATACATCCCAATCCATATAAGCTGCAATAGACAACAGTATCCGGATCGATTTGAGCATGGCCACTGGGGAGAAGGTCTCATCATAATCGATGCCTTCCTTTTGGGTATACCCCTTGGCCACTAGTCTTGCTTTGAAGACTTTAACTCGTCCATCGGGTCCACATTTACGTTTATATATCCACTTGCTCCCAATGGCAGTACAGCCTTCGGGTAGGACGGACAAATCGTAGACGTCTTTGTCTATCATAGATTGTAGTTCCGAATCCATTGCTTTCACCCATTCGCAATGATCGACATCTGCCAGCGCTTCCGCAAAGTTCCAGGGATCTAATACATTGCTGTCCGAGGAGTGATCCATAGATTCCCCCAAACCAATGTATCTGTCGGGCTCATGTGAGACCCTTCTACTGCGGCGCGGCACTACAATATTTTGAGTAGAAGTTGAAGTTTCGGGAATTGTTTGTACACTTGGTACTTGTTCTTGGTTTATAGAACTTGTGACAGAAGTTAGCTCATCAAGAGCCACTTCATTGCTGGGTTTATGATTCATTACATAGTCTTCCTCTAAGAATGTCGCGTGAGTGCTCACAATGACTTTCTTATCTTGGAGACTAAAGAATTCATAACCTTTCATCCCTTTGGGGTATCCTATAAACAAACATACCTCCGTCCTAGATCCTAGCTTAGTTGGATCCTTTTCCAATACATGAGCCGGGCAACCCCAAACCTTGAGATGTGCTAGATTGGGCTTACGCCCAGTCCACAACTCATATGGAGTTTTAGGTACGGATTTTGATGGTAAATTGTCTAAAATGTGACTTGCAGAAAGCAAGGCATGTCCCCAAAACGAAATAGGCAGACGTGCATAACTCATCATCGATCGAACCATGTTTAATAAGGTCCTGTTCCTTCTTTCAGCCACGCCGTTCTGCTGGGGCGTGCCCGGCGCAGTCAGTTGGGATTCAATTCCCACTTCCGATAAGTAGTCCAAAAATTCGGCACTGTGGTATTCGCCTCCACGATCAGATCGTAGGCATTTGATATTCTTCCCATGATACTTCTCCACAAGAGTCTTAAAGTCTTTAAACTTGTCAAAAAACTCTGACTTGTGACGCATCAAGTAGACATATCCAATTTTCGAGAAGTCATCAATAAAAGTGATGAAGTATCGAAAACCACCTCTTGCCTCAGTAGACATTGGTCCACATACATCGGAATGAACGAGCTCAAGTACTTCCTTGGCCCTATTGCCCTTAGCCTTAAAAGGCCTCTTGGTCATCTTGCCTTCTAAGCATGACTCACACTTATGAAAAGGTTCCTCCTCTAGACCTTTGATAAGATCTTGTTGAACAAGAGAATGGATCCTCCTTTCATTGGCATGACCAAGTCTAAGGTGCCACAAGTACGTTTCGTTCATTGAACTTGAAGGTTCCTTTCGTTTCTTTGAAATTTTTGATGTTGTATTGAGTTCTGATTTGCGATTATTAAACTGTGTAGAAGTGATTGTATACAGATTGTTTTCCATGATACCACGACAGATATAAGAACCATCTTTCTTAATAACGCAGTTGTCATTAAAAGAAATCGAATATCCATCATAAACCAATTTAGAAAGTGAAATTAAATTTCTTCTAAAAGAAGGTATCAACAAAACATTCTTCAAAATCAAAAATCTATCACTACTAAAACGCAAATAAATGTCTCCCACTGCAACGGCTGCCACTTTGGTAGCGTCGCCCAGCTGGACTTCGATCTCACGATCATGTAGCCGTCTTGTCACCTGCATTAAGTCAGGATCAAAACAAATATGATCAGTGGCTCCTGTGTCAATAACCCAAGTGTAAATTGATGTCGAAGTCAAACAAGACTCGACAACTAGAGCCTGGTGCATACCTGTAGCCTTGCCCCGTTTAGGACAGTCTGGCTTCCAATGCCCATTCTCTCCACACTTGAAACACTTCCCCGTGGGCTTCTTGTTAGCCCTCTTCTTCTTCTTTCCCTTAGCTATCTTGGCCGGTCCTGAGTTTGTTGCCTGCCTTTTTCCTTTGCTAGGCTTTAAGCCATAGGAACGAGGCGCCGAAATCATCATGGCCGCCTTAGCCTGGACCATAAGGTCCTCTACCGACTGAAGTTCAGTCAACGGCTCTGCCAAGGTGTAATTCCTTTTGTTCATCTCGAAGTTGAGCTTGAACTGTTGGAAGCTAGGGGGAAGACTTTGAAGTATGATAGTCACCTGGGACTCGGGATCGATCGTCCCACCCAAGACCTCAATTTGGTTGAGGTGGCCCATCATCTCGAGGACGTGGTCCCTCACAGACGAGCCTTCCTTCATTGTCTTCGACATGATACTCCAAAAGGCTTGAGACTTAGCTGTTCGATTTTGAGTACCAAAAAGATTCTTGAGATTCTGCATAATCTCGGCGGCAGTTTCCATAGCAGAATGCTGATGCTTGAGTACTGATGACATAGATGCCAACATGTAGCACTTAGCCATCTCATTCGCCTTATGCCACCGTCTGTGTGCATCTCTGACTCCTGCCGTAGCGTTAGCCGGCGGCACTGGAGGTCCAAATTTTGTTTCCATTCTATGTAATTTTGGCCCTCGAGTTTATTTTCTTTGAGAATTGCAGAAAGAAGATTGAACGACATATTGACGATTTGATTTGCACTGCAAAACAGAGTATTTTACTATTGTCATAAACTTATGTAAGAAGTTTGATTAGATTAACCATAAAACATTTCAAAATCTTACAACTGTAAAATTAAAATTTTGTATCCTCCAGAGGAAGTCAATACGCATTAAAATCTTACAATTTTACTGGTCGCAACACCGACGAATAGTCCAGAGACCACAGAGTGGCATGGCCGCCTAATGTTGCCTAAGCAAGACCATCTCTTTAGCATTACAGAGTCTCATTTCTACAACACACTCCCATAACAATGCTCATGTGCTGCTAACAAGATCAAGCTATCTCATAAATCCTGTGTGAACTTCTGAATCTCGCAGTTTCTTGGGATTATTGTCCCCACAGAGCAGGCGATGATAATATTGGAAACTACATTCTAGTTCATACTATTTATATTTGAGAAGTCCGCCCTCATGAACTTGCTATTTTCTTAGGATTATTATCCCCACAGAGCAGGTGGCGATAATATTAGAAAAATGCTTCATAAATTGCAGACTAATTGATGGAGATCATATACAAATGTTGAGTTCGTAATTATAACTTAGATAATTTTGGGTTATTGTTTTTCTTTAATTATCTTTAGCCTTAGGGCAGAGAAAGACTTTCATTAAATTCTGTTGGTATTTAATTTGCTGGATAATTAAATCTTTTATTAATTGGTATCTACCTTTAGGAAATTATTGTTCTAGAATATAATTCTTATCCATGTCTACTATAAGATATGTCTAAAATAAATAAATTATTTAATTCTTAATAAGACATGAAAAATTAAATTCAAATTAATTCCGTGTTCAAGATTAGGAAGAGATATTTCATTATTTAATGTATTCATACATATCTATCCTTTTTAGGATCTTAGATATATAAATATTAAAAAACTATTAAATTATTCTGATCCATATCATCTAGGAATCAAAATAATATTATTTATTTCCATAGATATAGAAAATAATAAAATATTCCTTAAATCTAGACAAATATTAGGAAACTATTAAATTATTCTCATCTATATCATCTAGGAATAAAATAATATTATTTATTTCCATAGATATAGATAATAATAAAAATATTCCTAAAATCTAGACAAATCTTCCAAAAAGAATTTATTTCCATTAAATAATAATATTTTAATGATATCTTTTAATAAAATATTTAAATAATCATTAAAATAATCCTTCATCGTTATCTCATCGTACGAGGTTCGAACAAACGATGAACGACGAAGATCCGACGAATTCGTCGTCGAATCACGACGCACGTAGCGTCTCGGACACTAGCGAGCGCCCGTCTCGGTCGTCTCGACCGTCGGGTGCCGACGCGTCTCCGCCAGCTGAGCACGTCGGGTGACGCGGTCCTCGGCCAGCGGCGCGCACGACGGTGGCGCTGCTCTCGGCCAGTTGCTGTCGCCCGTCTCGGCCTATCCGAGCGACGATGCTCCCATCGCAGTGGCACACGGCGCGTAACTCGGCTCGTCCGTCTCGGCCAGTGGCGACCGTCGGTTGCCGATACTTCTCGGCCAGGCGCGCACGAGGCAGCGCGCACCTCTTGACCAGCGTCTCTGCGCCCGTCTCGGACATCCGAGCCATTGGGTGGCGCGAGCTCTCGGCCAGCGGCGCGCACGGTGGCGCGCCCGCTCTCGGCCAGCTCCGACCACCCTTCCTTCCGCCTAGGGTTCCAGCTCTCGGCACCTGGTGTCTCGGTGGTTCTCGGACGAACCACCACTCCGTGCCAGCCTTCACGTCGGCCTGGGGTTTTGCGGTCTTGGCCAGCGTCGCGCTTGAGCCCACGCTCGACCTCGCGTTGCCCCGTGATCGCGATCCCTCGGCTCCCACTTAATCGACAACCCTATTTCGCGATCGCGCGTGGTGCAATCCGTCTCGGCGCAAGCGCCGACGGTTCGCACGTCTCGTACGATCGAGTAATTCAAGTTCTTTGATTCGATAGTTCTTGAGTTCATCATGCATAATTTATTAAACAAAACACCAAGAACATGCTTCGCAATCAAATAATACATGCATACATGAATTTCGCGAAATTTAAATCCAAATAATCAGAGCCAAAGACTGGCTCTAATACTAATTGAAGGGGTTGGCAGCGGAAGCGTGCGATATTTACCGATCATATAACCTTGATCTATTTAGCAGATTATTTAGACAAATTCTATTCGCATAATTATCACATGTATCATGCTCATAACTTGAATTAAAAAACATGCTTTAGCACATAAAATCCCTAAAGCATGCTTACTACGGAATTAGCCAATTTACCTCGTAGATTCAATCAAGAATCGATGATGGCTTGCTCCGTCTCCACGTGAAGATCTTCAATACAAGACCTCGGATCTTCTGACTGGTGTCCCGGACTATACACTGATATTTGTGTGGGAAAATCTCACCAACGTACTAGGACTCGAATAATGGAAGACAAAAACTACTCACGGAGGGAGCACAAATTTCGAGCTCTCTCTTTCTAGAGGGGGACGAAAATTTTGTATATTAAAAGTGTATTTTCTGTCACCTTTATTCTCCTATTTATATAAGTCACATATTGGGCCGAGTCAGGGATCTAAGGAAGAATTTGGAACATGCCTCACCCAATTTGCTTTTTACTAATTAAATTGAACCCACAATTTAATATAAGCTTATATTGGAATATTACGAGCAGCCACTACAGAAGTAATATTGCACTGCCTTCCAAATCCGAAATTACAAGTATTCCGGGTTTCCTTTAATTGCATTTGATTTATTTCCCGCGCTTAAGATAGAAACATCCATTAATTAATTAATGTCTGCTATAGACTTAATTAATTAACATATTTTGAATTCCAAGAGTGGACTTAGCAAGAAACTCTTATTTATTATTCATAGAGTAATCAAACTCCAACTAACTAGGTTCCGAATAATAAAACCTCGTTTCGAGCTCCTCTTGTGGATGTTATCAAACGAGACTCTCCTCGCGCACGTTTCAACATAATAGCAATCCTAGCACCGCTAGATAATGATCACCACTACCCAATATACCTGGATCGTTGGGTTACGAAAAATCCGCACCTTTGGTAAGTCAAAGTAGTGGATACTCAATGTCGTGTGCTCAATGCTAACGTACATTGATTAAGAAATTAATTAGCAAGACCTCGTCTTTCAGTAGATAGCATAAAGACTCATCTTGCTGTTAGATCCATTCAGTGCTATACGATACCAACGTCATCTTATTTCAATAAGGCTTAGAAATAATCGGACTGACATTGCAACCTTTCACGATAGGTAGTCTAGCCCTATCTAGGTTGTGAAATTCTTATTTTTCTTTGTTTAGAACTGACCGTGTTACCTTAAATTGGACGACGCCCACAACCGGTCTACTAAAACAAAGACTTAGACTTTGTTACGTTTGCTTATACATTTAAATATGCAATAAACAACCATTAAATGTAAAACATAACAACAGTATGACAAAAATAATCTGTTGCATTTATTGGAAAATAACCATTAGAGTTTTACAGTATGCAATCACTCGAAAGGTGATTTCTAGTATACAAAACCCTAACAGCTCTCTCACCTGCACTAACATACGCATCTCCCCTTCATCCACCGACTCTCACTCATCTGTCTCGTGACTGTTGAGCAAGTAAATCACCGGTTCCCACCCTCCGAAAGTTGTATCATCGAAGGGGGTGAAAACGCGATCGTGATGCCACAGAAAAAAAGGGGACGAAAGAAGAAGAACGATGA
The DNA here is from genome assembly GCF_004379255.2 of Salvia splendens. NCBI lineage: Eukaryota > Viridiplantae > Streptophyta > Magnoliopsida > Lamiales > Lamiaceae > Salvia > Salvia splendens. The sequence goes on along the minus strand of NC_056050.1, from coordinate 9,177,755 downwards.
TTGTGCTGGGTCGAGTCGAAATACGAGGAACAATGATGGTGTTGGCCCTAGCCGCCGTCCTCGGGTGATAATAGACCTTGAGTAGGAGACACGGGTACTTCGTGGTGGACATATCTCCATCTTCCACCCGGAGCTTAAATATGCTACGCATTTTTTCTTTAAAAGTGTTCGACTATATAGTTGAAAAAAATGATGAATTTGTAATTTATGTAATGTTGAGGTTAGGGGTTAGTGACAAGTTATCGATTTTATGCACCCGAAAAAGGTAGACATTTTTGAATTAATGGATTTTATTGTTTTGCGTTACTTTGAACAGAGAATAGGCCCGATTGTTTTACAATTGCCCTTCACCCCCATGGTGTGTTCCGCGCTAGAGATTACATTACAGGATTGTTAAATTACATCGACTACGTGAGCATATTGCAGTTTGACCTGTTCGAATTGGCAAGTATGATGGTCAGAGTTGGGTATCCAAGACACGCTATATGTGAGTCTTATTATTGTCATCCCCATTTCAATGATGGATGCGTTGGTACTCAAATTGGGCATCCTCTTGATCCACTCATTGAAGAAGACGATGTCTCTCGATTTAAGAAGGTTGCTAGTAGCTCAAAATCGAGGCTCGTTCACGTTTACGTGGTTGAAATCACACATGCAGACGCTCGGGCACGACAGCAGGAGGAACAAATTGAGTTGTTTAAAAAATTAATGCAGTCGAAATCGTCTAGTAGTGTTGTGATTCTCCAATGAATCGACGATTGCTTGCGCCTTCTCCACGTGATGATCTTCAATACTAGACTACGGATCTTCTGACAGGTTCCCGAACTATATCTCGATATCAAGGTGGACTGATCTTATCTAAATACTAGTACTCGAATAAAGAAGACAAAACTTTCTCACGGAGGAGAGTTGAAAAACTCACGGATGAGAAAAACTAATGAAAAAGTACATCCCACACTCTAATTAGGAGTAGACGTGATTTTCATGGAAATTAATAATCTTTATTTTGTCTCATTTATTCTCCTATTTATATTAAGTTTCATATTGGGCACAGTCAGGGATCTATGTAAGGTTTTGGATATGGGCTCACTCCAATTAACTTTTTACTAATTAAATTGAACCCAATTTAATACAAGCTTATAATGGAATATTACGAGCAGCCACTTCAGAAGTAATATTGACCTCCCCATCTAAATCCGAAATTACAAGTAATTCGGGTTTCCGTTAGGTTTATTGTTTATTTCCTGCGCTTAAGATATCAATGTCTATTAATTAATTAAAATATGCTATGGACTTAATTAATCAACATCTTATTAATTCCAAGAGTGGACTTAGCAAGAAACACTTATTAATCACCACTACCTAATATATCAGGATTATTGAGTTGCGAAAAACCCAATAATCACCATTACTCTTGAGGACATTATCAAACGAGACTCACCTCGAGCACGATTCAACATAATAGCAATCCTAGCACCGCTAGATATTAATCACCACTACCCAATATATCAAGATTATTGGGTTCCGAAAAACCCACACCATTTGATAAGTCAAAGTAGTGCATAATCAATACCGTATGCTCAATGCTAACGTATGTAGATTAAGAAATATAGTTATTTATCAAGACCTAGTCTTTCAGTAGATAGTATAAAGACACGTCTTGCTATTAGATCCATTCAGTGCTGTACCACACCAACGTCATCTTATTTAGTAAGGATTAGAAATAATCGGACTGACATTGCAACCTTTCACGATAGGTAGTCTAAGACTATCTGGGTTGTGAAATTCTTCTTTTTCTTTTGCAAAGCATTGCATTGAACCGACTGTGTTACCTTAAAGTGGACGTCGCCCACAACCAGTCTACTAAGCAAAAGACTTACACTTTGTTTGTTTCTTATACATTTAAATGTTTAAACAACATCTTATAAATTCACAAACAAACACAATGTAATAATATATTGATTCTATTCATGCAAACTGCTCGAATAATACTGAATCGGGTTAAAAGTGGATTGTAGAGTTTTCCGTACACAAGCAAGATTCTATTCGTGCGAACTTACTTGAAACATGCTTTTCAGTATACCAAACCTAACAAAAAGCACGTGAGGAAAGGAAGGCGAAAGAAAGGGAAAATGAAAGTGTTATCAAGAATTTGATGGATGAATTTGTTGTGGTTCAGGTAGTGACTTCGATGTTATGTTTGGTTGTGTTATAACTATACTAACTGCTACTATATCTAAATGTGGACATTACCTTGTAGGATGATGTTGGTGATGTTAATGTTGGTGATGCAATTGAGGAAAATGATGTTGATGTTGTACAACAGGTATTAAATGTGAGACTTATGCATATAATTAAGTTAACTGCATAACGATTGCTATATGCATGTTGTAGGTTGACAAAGCCCATGGGGCAGTAGGATTACAAGTACATGCAGTTGGACAAGTTGATGAAGTTCAAACTGCATTTAATGTAGCACAATATCATGTTGATGAGGTACTATCATTTATATTAGTTTTCATGCATATTGATTTTGATATTATGTTTTGTTGGTTTTGGGGAGGAGATAAGAGATTTGGTGTGGTTAACAAACGCAATTAACTTGACTTTACAGCAACTTGAAGCAGTTGAACAAGTTGATGAAGTTCATACTGCATCTGATGTAGCCTTGTCTCACGTTGATGAGGTACTGTCATTGATATTAGTTTTCATGCATATTGATTTTGATATTATGTTTTGTTGGTTTTGAGGAGGAGAGAGGAGATTTGTAGTGGTTAACAAATGCAATTAACTTGACTTTGCAGCAACCTGAAGCAGTTGAACTAGTTGATGAAGTTCATACTGCATCTGATGTAGCTGTGTCTCGTGTTGATGAGGTACTGTCATTGATATTGAGATTTAAATTTTGGATTGAATTGAATACATTATGATATGCTATGGTTGCATAGTTACTAATTTGGCTATTATGTTGTGTTGGTATACGTGTTGTAGTTTGAGACTGTGCTTGGAGTGGGGGGATTACAAGATGAAGTTGGACCTACAGTTGGAGATGAGGTTCAATCTGTTCAAATTGAATCTGATGAAGCCCAAACTAATGTTGATGAGGTAATTTACTGTCTCTGTCATTGGTATTGAGACTTTGGTGTTGAATTGATTACATTCACATAAATGTCATGGTTGCAGAGTTACTAATGCAGACTGACTGTTTTTGAAATTATTTTGGCTATTTTTTTTTATTATTTGGATTGAATTTTATATGAGTTTATGATATCAATAGTACTGTCTTTGTCAATGCTATTTTGTATGAATAGCTATTTGGTTTGAATGCAATACATTACATTATGATGTGATGTTATAGTTGCATGGTTACTAATGCAGACTGTTTTTGAAAATATTTTGTATGAATAGTAATTGGTATTCATGTTGTAGGTTGAGAAATTGCTTGGAGGGGGAGGAATGGGAGGAATACAAGATCAAGTATATTATTCAGTTGGAGATTAGGTTAAAAATGCATCTGATGAAGCCCAACATAATGTTGATGGGGTACTATTACTTGTCTCTATCATTGATATTGAGTTTGAGGATTGAAATGGAATGTAGTTTAGTTCCACACTGATTTTGAATTTATTTTGATATTAGTTTTCATGCATGTTGATTCTGATATTATGGTGTGTTGATTTGTATTTATTTTGATATTAGTTTTCATGCATATTGATTTTGATATTATGTTGTGTTGGTTTTGAGGAGGAGAGAGGAGATTTGTTGTGGTTAACAAATGCATTTTGGTTGCCTTTGCAGCCAACTACAGTAGTTTGTGAAGCAGTGGAACAAGAGTCAGTTGGTAATGCACAGACAGAGGATGCTGCTTACAGGCCAATTATGGATGGTTTGGAAGATTACGGGCCATTTCATTCACACTCTGAAGGGCAGTTTGTTCCCGACTTTGTTGAAGCAGCTGCTGTGTTTGAGGTGAATCTAGCGGGCCTAAATGAGTTGGATTTTGAAAACCACGTTGGAAAAACTGCACACTGGCCTGAGGTTGGGGATATTAACAAAGATCCAAACCTGGGTGGACCAGGTGGAGCAACCATAACTTGGCCCGAGGAGGTGAACAACGTAGGAAGAAGCTGTACGCCTATTGTTAGGGTTTGTATACTAGAAATCACCTTTCGAGTGATTGAATACGGTAAAACTCAAATTATTATTTTCCAATAAATGCAACAGATTATTTTTTATCGTAATGTTGTTATGTTTTGCATTTAATGGATGTTTATTGCATATTTAAATGTATAAGTGAACATAACAAAGTCTAAATCTTTGTTTTAGTAGACCAGTTGTGGGCTGCGCTAAATTTAAGGTACACGGTCAGTCCTGAACAAAGAAAAATAAGAATTTCACAACCTAGATAGGCCTAGACTACCTATTGTGAAAGGTTGCAATGTCAGTCCGATTATTTCTAAGCCTTATTGAAATATGATGACGTTGGTGTGGTATAGCACCGAATGGATCTAACAGCAAGACAAGTCTTTATGCTATCTACTGAAAGTCGAGGTCTTGATAATTAATTTCTTAATCAATGTACGTTAGCATTGAGCATGCGATATTGAGTATCTACTACTTTGACTTACCAAAGGTGCGGGTTTTTCGTCACCCAACGATCCAGGTATATTGGGTAGTGGTGATCATTATCTGGCGGTGCTAGAATTGCTATTATATTGAATCGTGCGCGAGGAGAGTCTCGTTTGATAACATCCACAAGAGGAGCTCGAAACAAGGTTTTATTATTTGGAACCTAGCTAGTTGGAGTTTGATTACTCTATGAATAATAAATAAGAGTTTCTTGCTAAGTCAACTCTTGGAAATTAAAATATGTTAATTAATTAAGTCCATAGGAGACATTAATTAATTAATGGATGTTTTTATCTTAAGCGCGGGAAATGAATTAAACAAATAAAAGGAAACCCGGAATACTTATAATTTCAGATTTGGAAAGGCAGTGCAATATTACTTCTGTAGTGGCTGCTTGTAATATTCCAATATGAGCTTGTATTAAATTGTGGATTCAATTTAATTAGTAAAAAGCTAATTGGGTGAGGTTATGTCCAAATTCTTCCTTAGATCCCTGACTGGCCTATATGTGACTTAATATAAATAGGAGAATAAAGGAGACAGAAAACACACTTTTTCCATAACAAATATTTCGTCCACCTCAGATTTGAGAGAGGATCGAAATTCTTCTCCTTCCGTGAGCAGATTTCTGTCTTCGTTATTTAAGTCCTAGTACACTGGTGAGATTTGCCCACACAAATATCAGTCTACAGTCCGGGACACCAGTCAGAAGATCCGAGGTCGAGTTCTGAAGATCTTCACGTGGAGAAGACGCAAGCCATCTTTGATTTTTAAGTGAATCAACGAGGTAAATTGGCTAACTCCGTAGTATGCATGTTTTAGGGATTGTTTGATCTAAAGCATGATTATAATTCAAGTTATGAGCATGATATGTGAGAAAATTACGCGAATAGAATTTGTCTAAATAATCAGCTAAATAGATCAAAGAACTTGAATTTTTCAATTGTACGAGACGTGCGATCCGTCGGCACTCGTGCCGAGACGGATCGCACCACCCGCGATCGAGGCAGGGTGGCCGAGGGATCGAGGGTCACGGGGCGATGCGCAAACGAGCGTTGGATCGTGCGCGCCGTCGACCGAGACCTAATCCTAGGCGGCGCCCGCACCCAGGTCGACACGGTGGCTGGCGCGGTGCGGCGGTTTGACCGAGAACTCACCGAGACACCGAGACGCCGATAGCCCAAACCCTAGGCGGAAGAATCGAGATGAAGCTCCAAGCTTCTGGCCGAGACGTACGCACCACGTAGCGCGACGTGTGCCGGAGCAGTGGGAGCAGAGAGTCTCGGATGGGTCGAGACATGCCATTGCAGCTGGCCGAGAGGAGCCGCGCCACCGCGCATGCTCCTGGCCGAGAGACAGCGACACCCGACGAGTCAGGCGGCCAAGAGGAGTCGCTCCACCGCGTGAACTCCTGGCCGAGACGCTCGCGAAGCGTGACGAGCCAGTCGGCCGAGACACTGGCGCGCGACGTGCGCTGCTGGCTGAGATGCTGTGCGCTTCGTGATCCGACGACGAACTCGTCAGATCTTCGTCGATCATCGTTCGTGCGAACCTCGGGCGATGGGATATCGATGAAAGATTGTTTTAATGATTATTTAATTTTTAATTAAAAGGTATCATTGAAATATTAATATTTAATGCAAATAAAATCTTTTTGGAAGATTTACCTAGATTTTAGGAATATTTTTATTATTATCTATATCTATGGAAATAAATAATATTATTTTATTCCTAGATGATATAGATGAGAATAATTTAACAGTTTCCTAATATTTATATATCTAGAATCCTAATTAGGATAGATATGTAAGAATACATTAAATAATAAATCCAATCTTCCTAATCTTGAACATGGAAATAATTCGAATTTAATTTTTCATGTCTTATTAAGAATTAAATAACTTAATTATTTTAGATATATCTTATAGTAGACATGAATAAGAATTAAATACTAGAACATTATTTTCCTAAAGATTTAATTACCCAGCATATTAAATACCAACAAAATTTAATCAAGCCTTAATCTGCCTCAAGGCTAAGGATAATTAAATAAAAACCACAACACAAAATATCTAAGCTGTAATTATGAACTCAACTTTTGTATATGGTCTCCATCGATTGGTCTGCAATTTATGAAGCTTTTTTCTAATATTATCGCCACCTGCCCTGTGGGGACAATATGGGAGTGTGTTGTAGGAATGAGACTCTGTAATGCTAAATTTGGTGGTCTTGCTTAGGCAACATTAGGCGGCCATGCCACTCTGTGGTCTCTGAACTATTCGTCGATGATTATGACCAGTAAAATTATAAGATTTTAATGCGTATTGACCTCCTCTGGAGGATACAAAATTTTAATTTTGCAGTTGTAAGATTTTGAAAAGTTTTATAGTTAATCTAATCAAACTTCTTACATAAGTTTATGACAAATGGTAAATACTCTGTTTTGCAGTGCAAATCAAATCGTCAATATGTTATTCAATCCTCTTTCAGCAATTCTTAAAGAAAACAAACTTGAGGACCAAAATTACATAGAATGGAAGCAAAACTTGGACATCGTTCTTACAGCAGAAGAGTACAATTTCGTACTCACAACCCCGCGACCTCCAGTGCCGCTGGCCAACGCTGTGGCCGGAGTCAGAGGTGCACACAGACGGTGGAATAAGGTGAATGAGATGGTTAAGTGCTATATGTTGGCATCTATGTCATCAGTGCTCAAGCATCAGCATTCAGCCATGGAAACTGCCGCTGAGATCATGCAGAATCTCAAGAATCTTTTTGGTACTCAGAATCGAACGACGAAGTGTCAAGCTTTTCGGAGTATCATGTCGAAGACAATGAAGTAGGGCTCGTCTGTGAGGTACCATGTCCTCGAGATGATGGGCCACCTCAACCAAATTGAGGTTTTGGGAGGGACGATCGATCCCGAGTCCCAGGTGACTATTATCCTTCATAGTCTTCTCCCTAGCTTCCAACAGTTCAAGCTCAACTTCGAGATGAACAAAAGGAACTACACCTTGGCAGAGCTGTTGACTGAACTTCAATCGGCAGAGGACCTTATGGTCCCGGCTAAGGCGACCATGATGACTTCGGCGCCTCGTTCCTCTAGCTTTAAGCCTAGCAAAGGAAAGAGGCAGACACCGAACTCAGAATCGGGCAAAGTGGCTAAGGGAAAGAAGAAGAAGAAGAGGGCAAACAAGAAGCCCACGGAGAAGTGTTTCAAGTGTGGTGAAAAGGGGCATTGGAAGCCAGACTGTCCTAAAAAGGGCAAGGCTACATGTATGCACCAAGCTTTAGTAGTCGAGTCATGTTTGGCTTCGAAGTCTACTTGCACTTAGGTTATTGACACAGGAGCTACTGATCATATTTGTTTTGATCCTGACTTAATGCAGGTGACAAGACGGCTGCGTGATCATGAGATCGAAATTCAACTGGGCGACGCTACAAAAGTGGCAGCCTTTGCAGTGGGAGACGTTTATTTGCGTTTTAGTAGTGATAGATTTTTGATTTTGAAGAATGTTTTGTTGATACCTTCTTTTAGAAGAAATTTAATTTCAGTTTCTAAATTAGTTTTGATGGATATTCGATTTCTTTTAATGACAACTGCGTTATTAAAAAAAGATGGCTCTTATATCTGTCGTGGTATCATGGAAAACGATCTGTACACAATGACATCTACACAGTTTAATAATCGCAAATCAGAACTCAATACAATATCGAAAATTTCAAAGAAACGAAAAGAACCTTCAAGTTCAATGAACGAAACGTACTTATGGCACCTTAGACTTGGTCATGCCAATGAAAGGAGGATCCATTCTCTTGTTCAACAAGATCTTATTAAAGGTCTAGAGGAGGAACCTTTTCATAAGTGTGAGTCATGGTTAGAAGGCAAGATGACCAAGTGGCCTTTTCAGGCTAAGGGCAATAGGGCCAAGGAAGTACTTGAGCTCGTTCATTCCGATGTATGTGGACCAATGTCTACTGTAGAAAGAGGTGGTTTTCGATACTTCATCATTTTCATTGATGACTTCTCGAAAATTGGATACGTCTATTTGATGACCCACAAGTCAGAGTCTTTTGACAAGTTCAAGGACTTTAAGGCTCAAGTGGAGAAGTATCATGGCAAGAGTATCAAATGCATGCGATCTGATCGTGGAGGCGAAGACCTCAGTGCTGAGTTTTTGGACTACTTATCGGAGTCGGGAATTCAATCCCAACTGACTGCGCCGGGCACGCCCCAGCAGAATGGCGTGGCTGAAAGAAGGAACAGGACCTTATTAAACATGGTCCGATTGATGATGAGTTATGCACAGCTACCTACTTCATTTTGGGGATATGGCTTGCTGTCGGCAAGCCATATATTAGACAATTTACCGTCAAAATCCGTACCTACTACTCCTTATGAGTTGTGGACTGGGCGGAAGCCCAATCTAGCACATCTCAAGATTTTGGGTTGCCCGGCTCATGTATTGGAAAAGGATCCAACTAAGCTCGGATTTAGGACGGAGGTATGTATGTTTATAGTATACCCCAAAGGGACGAAAGGTTATGAATTCTTTAGTCTCCGAGATAAGAAAGTTATTGTGAGCACTCACGCCACATTCTTAGAGGAAGATTATGTAATGAATCATAAACCCAGCAGTGAAGTGGCTCTTGAAGAGCTAACTTCTGTCACAAGTTCCATTAACCAAGAACAAGTACCAAGTGTACAAACAATTCCCGAAACTTCAACTTCTACACCAAGCATTGTAGAGCCGCGCCGTAGTGGAAGGGTCTCGCATGAGCCCGACAGATACATTGGTTTGGGAGAATCCATGGATCACTCATCGGACAGCAATGTATTAGATCCCTGAAACTTTGCGCAAGCACTGGCAGATGTCGATCATTGCGAATGGGTGAAAGCAATGGATTCAGAACTACAATCTATGATAGACAAAGACGTCTACGATTTGTCCGTCCTACCCGAAGGGTGTACTGCCATTAGGAGCAAGTGGATATATAAACGTAAACGTAGACCCGATGGACGAGTTAAAGTCTTCAAGGCAAGACTAGTGGCTAAAGGGTATACCCAAAAGGAAGGTGTCGATTACGACGAGACTTTCTCCCCAGTGGCCATGATCAAATTGATCCGGATACGATTGTCTATAGCAGCTTATATGGATTGGGATGTATGGCAGATGGACGTTAAGACTGCGTTTCTAAACGGCGGTCTTGAGGAGACCATCTACATGGAACAACCCGAAGGATATGCCATAAAGGACAAAGAACACATGGTTTGGAAGCTTAAGAAGGCCATTTATGGCCTTAAGCAAGCATCTAGTTCGTGGAACCAGTGTTTCGATCAAACTGTTCGCAAGTTTGGATTTGAAAAGTGCCCAAATGAAAGCTGCGTATATAAGAAAGTTGAGAAGGGGAATGTAGTGTTCTTAGTTTTGTATGTAGATGACATTCTTCTAATTGGAAACAATAAAAAGATGTTGTCATCAGTGCGAACTTGGTTGTCAAACCAGTTCGAGATGAAGGATATGGGAGACGCTGGACACATCTTCGAGATCAAGGTTCTTTGGAATCGAGAAAAGAAGATGTTGTGCTTATCTCAAGAACCTTACATCAACACAGTACTTAGTGGTTTAGCATGCAGGACGCCAAGAAAGGTTTCTTACCTTTTAGACATGACATCCATCTATCTCAAGAGATGTGCCCGAAAACGCCGTCTGAGATACAAGCAATGAGAAGGATTCCATATGCTTCGGCAGTTGGAAGTCTCATGTATACTATGCTTTGTACGAGGCCTGATATTTGCTTTGCTGTTGGCATGGTGGCAAAATATCAGTCGAATCTGGGCCAAGGACATTGGACTGCAGTAAAGAACATACTCAAGTACCTTAAACGGACTAAGGACTATGCTCTAGTTTATAATGCAGTCGAGCTCAGTCCTTTGGGATATACTGACTCAGATTTTCAAGCTGATCAGGACTCGAGAAAATCTACTTCAGGATATGTGTTCACCTTAGGAGGTGGAGCCGTAATTTGGAAGAGTGTGAAGCAGAAATGCATCGCGGACTCAACCATGGAAGCCGAGTATGTGGCCGCTTTGGAGGATGCAAAAGAGGCAGTATGGTTCAAGAACTTCCTTATGGATTTAGGTGTGGTTACGAATCTGCCCAAGAGCATCACCATTTATTGTGACAATTCTGGTGCTGTGGCAAATTTGAAAGAACCAAGAGCTCATAAAGCGAGCAAACACATAGAGCGGAAGTATCATATCATCAAGGATATAGTGTAGAGAGGAGACATAGGAGTGGTCAAGATTGCGTCAGAGAACAACCTGGCAGATCTTTTTACAAAGGCATAAGCGGTGAAACCGTTCGAGTGCCACGTTGAAGGGATGGGAGTTCGACTCATTCAAGACCACAACTTGCTTTCATTATAAGTGGGATAAATTTAGACGTGTGCACTACTATTTTGTATACCTGAAAGCTGTTTTGAGTATAAGTGGGAGATTGTTAGGGTTTGTATATTATAAATCACCTTTCGAGTGATTGAATACTGTAAAACTCTAATTATTATTTTCCAATAAATGCAACAGATTATTTTTGTCGTAATGTTGTTATGTTTTACATTTAATGGATGTTTATTGCATATTTAAATGTATAAGTGAACATAACAAAGTCTAAGTCTTTGTTTTAGTAGACCGGTTGTGGGCTGCTAATACGATCATGGGAACCGTGCATCAAATATTTCAGCCGCAACGGGATTCCTAGGGTACTTGACCTATTGAAATGACGTCTAAACGATCTTCAAAGGCCACCAATGTGTTCATCTTCGAAAGAGGGTCGCGTGAGTATATTGCACGCCTCAATCGGAGTCCGGTGGAGAGAGTTATGGCCGATTTACAAAAGCCACGCAGAAGAGATAGCGAGTCCAAAGAAAACACCCGACCGAGTCCGGGTGATTTTCGAGAAAACACCCGACCGGGTGTGTTCATGCTGAGCACAATTGGAGTCCAGGAGGTTCACCCGACCGGGTGAATTAACTTCGCGAAAACACCCGACCGGGTGATTTTACTGTTTTAGACGATTTTCTCTTATTTTGGGCCCTTTTCTTGGGTTTCCAACACTAGCTATAAATACCATTTGTGAGACATTTATTTGCAGACTTTGATGAATGATATTTTGAAGACTCCTTTGAGAGCATCTCCCTTGTGAGATTTTTATCCAAATTCCTACATGTAGGTTGCTTGGTTTATTTTCATTAGACTTGATCAAGTATAGGTATGCATTTATGGTGGTGTAGTCATGAATGTGGAGACAATGGAGTATTTGCTTTGGGTGAATGTAGCCTAGGGTTGCCCACATCTTCTTGTGGGAGGTCATAGGTTCCCAAAGAGGATTCATCCTTCATTACACTTTCTTCTCATCCCTTTTCTCTCCATCCAAATCCATTTTGAGTCTAGTTTTTGAGGCTAGGCTCTTTATCTTTAACTTTAAAAACTAAAAATTGAAATCAAACACTATTTTAGGTATTTCTTTGGCACATGGAAGGATTCGCTCACAAGAAACCTTATCTGCTGCGCTCAATTTAAGGTACGCGGTCAGTCCTGAACAAAGAAAAATAAAAATTTCACAACCTAGATAGGCCTAGACTACCTATCGTGAAAGGTTGCAATGTTAGTCCGATTATTTCTAAGCCTTATTGAAATATGATGAAATTGGTGTGGTATAGCACTGAATGGATCTAATAGCAAGACAAGTCTTTATGCTATCTACTAAAAGACGAGGTCTTGATAATTAATTTCTTAATCAATGTACGTTAGCATTGAGCATACGATATTGAGTATCTACTACTTTGACTTACCAAAGGTGCGGGTTTTTCGTCACCCAACGATCCAGGTATATTGGGTAGTAGTGATCATTATCTGGCGGTACTTGGATTGCTATTATATTGAATCGTGCGTGAGTAGAGTCTCGTTTGATAACATCCACAAGAGGAGCTCGAAACAATGTTTTATTATTCGGAACCTAACTAGTTGGAGTTTGATTACTCTATGAATAATAAATAAGAGTTTCTTGCTAAGTCCACTCTTGGAAATTAAAATATGTTAATTAATTAAGTCCATAGCAGACATTAATTAATTAATGGATGTTTCTATCTTAAGCGCGAGAAATGAATTAAACAAATAAAAGGAAACCAGGAATACTTGTAATTTCAGATTTGGAAATGCAGTGCAATATTACTTCTGTAGTGGCTGCTTGTAATATTCCAATATGAGCTTGTATTAAATTGTGGGTTCAATTTAATTAGTAAAAAGCTAATTGGGTGAGGCCATTTCCAAATTCTTCCTTAGATCCCTGACTGGGCCCTATATGTGACTTAATATAAATAGGAGAATAAAGGAGATAGAAAACACACTTTTTCCGGAACAAAAATTTCGTCCACCTCAGATTTTAGAGAGGTAAATTGGCTCCGTAGTATGCATGTTTTAGGGATTGTTTGATCTAAAGCATGATTATAATTCAAGTTATGAGCATGATACGTGAGAAAATTACGCGAATAGAATTTATCTACATAATCAGCTAAATAGATCAAATTCATGTGATTGGTTTTTATGCACGCTTCCGCTGCCAACCCCTTCACATGTGGTTGAGGAGTTTAGCACAGAGGCAAACCAGGCCGGAGAAACCAATTATGGGGCTGGGACTGAGGAGGATGTGAACAATGGAGGAAACATAAACTTGCAAGTCGGCCAGGTCGAGGGCGACGACGACGACGACATAGACATAGGCGACTGCCCTCTACATAACGAGGGTTTTGATACACATAGTGATGATGAATGCGAAGACTTGGACCAGTTCATTTCTCTGGCCAGCATGTGTCGTGATGAACAACTGTTTTCGTCCTTCTACGAAGAAATGCAAAGGCAACGCCAGGCTCAGCGAGCCGCAGCCAATGCTTCCGCAAGAGATCAGAACGCGACCGACAATACATCTACCTCAAAGACAACTAAATGCCGCAAATCCTTCCCTGTGGTTGATGTTCACAATGATGATGACCGACGGCTGGCTGATGAGGCTGACGTGCTACAGGACGTGGCCAATGCCGATGTGAGGGATGTATATTCCGAAGATGAAGGACCTAGGCGTAGGCATTCTCTTGTGGTTAATCGGCCATTCGTACTCACTGATGACCTGCCACACTTTAGTGTTGGAGATGTCTTCGGCAGCAGGGACTTCTTTAGAGAGGTCATCCAACAGTACGACGTGATGTCGCAGAGGCCCGTTTATATCAAAGTTAATGATGATACAAGGTTGAGAGTTGTGTTCCGTGGGACTGATGGTGAGTGCAGTTGGTTTGTGTACATGCTTAAGAAAAAGAATGGGGCCTATGTCGTGCATACTTTGAACATGAAGCATATTCACACTTGTTCAGAGGTTCAAGAAAATAAATGGATCACGTCTAAGTGGTTAGGGAAACAGTTCACTGAGAAGATCAAGGCAAATCCTCAGATTCCATTGGTTGCAATCAGACAATGTGTTGATGAGCAGTTTGGTTCCTGACTTAGTGGGATAAAGGCCTACAGGGCTAAGAGACACGCGCTCGAAGGAATATTTGGGAACATCGACAAGCAATACAAGAAGCTCTTCTACTACAAGAATGAGCTGATTCGAACGCATCCCGGCTCCACTGTTCAGATACACTATGAGAATCATAGACGCACACCAACCTCTAGTCCGAGGTTCCTTAGAATATAAATCTGCCTAGGGTCACTGAAGATCGAATGGAAGCGGTTCTGTCGACCTATCATCTTCCTTGACGCATGTTTTTTGCTAGGGTAGTATAAGAGACAGATATTGACTGCCATCGGGATTGATCAGAACAATGGTTGGTGGCCAATTACTTGGTCTGTTTATGAAACTGAAAGCTATGAGCAATGAAAATGGTTTCTAGATCATCTGGACGAGGACTTGCAGCTATCAGAAAATGGGCCTCGATATGTATTTATGTCTGATCAGCAGAAGGTAAGTACTCTAATTGAAAATAATTTCATTTCCGTATAACTTGCTAGGTAACTACTTTCATTTTTCTCTGGACAGGGTTTGTCGAAGATAATTGCTGAAAAGTATCCTCAGAGTGAGCACAGGTTCTGTGTACAACATATGCACAACAACTTTAAGAAGCGGTTCAAGGGTAAAGAGTTGAAGAAAAAGATGTGGCAAATATCTGAAAGCACGACTGCGGAGGTTTTTTGAGAAGAATATGGATGAACTTCGAGTGTACAACGAGGCTGCTTATCAACATTTGTTGGGTGCGGATCCAAAAGAAAAGTGGGTTAAGGCGTACTTCTCTGGACATGCAAAATGTGATACACAGGTGAACAACTTTTAAGTCAATAACACACGTTTAATTTATATAACACTGTTTTGGGTATTGAATCTAGATTCACCATTGTCTAATGTCGACATTATTGTGCAGCTGAACAATATGTGTGAGACGTTTAATGCTAAGATCGTCGAGCCACGTGAAAAACCAATTCTGACGTTGTTGGAGAAATTTGAACAAACCAACTGGAGCGCATCCAGATAAGAGGTCAGTGGGTGAAGAACTACAACCACCCCGTATCACCTGTCATAAAAGAGCTTCTTGATAAGGCGACACCCAACTCTACTTCTTGGAGAGCATTGTGGAATAGGGAAAATGAATACCAGGTCTCAGGCCCTGCTGGTCAGTCTGTGGTGAACATTCTCAATAGGACATGCACGTGTAGGCTTGGCAAATCAGTGGGATCCCTTGCGTTCATGCTACAGCATCCATACTCAAGTGTAAACACCCTCTGGCTGATTATGTTTCAACATTTTATTCGAGGTCCAGCATGACGATACTATATGAGCATGTCTTGTACCCTATCAACGGTATGGAAAACTAGTCAAGGTCTTAAATGGTTGGTTTTGAGCTGGACCCTCCGAACACAAAAAGGTAACGTGGGCGCCCAAGGAAACTGAGGAGAGAACAGCCTCAGGTAACACATCTTTTCAGATTAGATGTATCACATATGTGTTGTTCGACCTTGATTACGAATGCAAGTTTGTTTTCCTGACAGGTACGTCTTCATGAGAATGGAGTTGAATCGCTACAGCGAACTGCAGTACTCTCATGCAGCCGGTGTGGACAAATTGGGCATAATAGGCGGACTTGCCAGAACAGCCAACGTAGTCAGGCAAGTGCTCAACCAAGTGCTCATGGGAGTCAGGAGCCAGACGCGCAGAGGGACCGACCTCCTCGCCCTACTACCGAGACAACTGCTGGGCCGAACCTTGCTGCTTCGTCCTCAACCCATGTTTGGAAAGCTCAGAGATATGGTCGTCGCAAGACGACTGATTGAATTGGCCTTGCAAATTGTGTATTTGGTGAATGGCATTGGAAATATTGAAACTTAATGGTTTTGTTGGTGTAAATCACATACAATCTGTGTTTCTAGCCTTTATTATTTGGGTTGCAACTCCTTTTTGTTTGTTTTTGCACATGAAATAGTAAAGGAATATGCAGACTGATGATGATTTTGGTATGCATTTATGTAGGATTGCATACATAACTTAGGAGTACTTATGTACTTAAACCTTCTTCTAAACTGATATTATTTTGTGGCATCCACTACGGTTAAGTTTACTATTTGTATGCAGTATGTAATGCCCCAAAACCCACCTTAGACGGAAAAGTGAATTTCCGGTGCTGTAAATCATCGAAATTAGGGTTTTCGGCGAATAATTCGAAATAAATAACAAAATAAATTCTGATAATTCGATAAATCATGGAATACTGAAATACAAGTCTTAAATAAGTGTTAGAAAAGATATGTGAGCAAAGAATTGAGTTTTAATGAATTTTAGTACGTTTTTTAGAAAAGTCGCCGATTAGAGTTTTTCGGCAAATTTGCCGAGAAATATTAGGAATTTCCATTGGAAAATAATTTATATGGAATCTAGAGATCAAAAGAAGTATAATATAAGTAATATTGTGCAAGAAATTAAAATTTAATCGATGTTCGTATAGAGAATTCGATAGAAGGGCATTTCAGTCTTTTTACATTAATTAAATCAATTCTTTCTCTTTATTTGGAAAGTGCCGATTTTTACTCATCAACTAGGAATGAAATGGCTGCAAATTTTATTTTAAATATTAGAGAGAAGTCTAGAGACAAGGCTTTACAAGTAGTTTAACTAAATGTTGCCAAATGTCTCCATTTTTAGCCATGGAAAAATACTAATGTTGGGAGACTAAAAACATGAGATATCATCTTTCTTCCTCATTCTTCTCCTCTACAAAAAAATCGGCAGCCACCTCTCTCAAATCACCATGGCTATTTCCTCTCACATTTTCTTAAGTTTATCGGCGAATCGAACATGTAATCGCGTAAAGGTTAAGAAATCAAGCGAAGGAGCCTATAGCGTGTTTTGAACACAAAAGGAATGGACCTAGAAGATAGCGAAGGGTAGGAAGGTGAAATAGGCTTATATTCATAAGCCTGTGAGGTAGCGTATCCTCTCTATGGTTTTTGATTCCTTTGGCTGAGATGATGTGTGCTATAATGTGATTATATGTGAGATGTTAATTAAATAATGTGCTTAAATATTTTTATGGTTTAATATGTGGACTATTATGATACTAATTCATTTTGATATGAATGATCTGTGGAAAAATGGTACGAATATGAATAAAAGACATTGGATATGATATGCAATGAAATGTAATAAATTATGAAGATCTGAATAGTGTGATATGTGTCTGAATAGATTATGAAAAGATATCTGAATGTATATGAAAAAGAAGTTATCTGATAAGTACAGCCTGAATAAAATGAAACAAGAGAATATTATATAAAGGTTATAAAAGCATATACTAAAAGTTTAGAATGTCTGTGAATTCGATAAGAACGATTATCTGAAGTGATTTTAGGAAATGGAATAAATGTGAGAGAAAAGAGATTTGAAATAAGAATATGAAATAAAACGTCCCGTTTGCTTGGTCATACGTGTTGGGTACAATTGGCATGCCATAGGACAGCAGCGCTGCATTATATGTGATCACTCGTCTTCTGGATAACCGAAGCGAGGATCGTCTGTTATCTGATGGGCCCCTATCTGATCTGTCTGATCTGCACCCTCATGGGTGGTCTGATTATCTGTCTGCACCCTAATGGGTGGTCTGAATTATCTGTCTGCACCCTCATGGGTGGTCTGATTATCTGATATGCACCCTATGGGTGGTCTGTGCGGAGTCCTCTCGAGGACAAAATCCGCATCTGCATCTGATTCTGTTTCTGATCTGGTCCGTGTACCCTACCTGAAACCAAGCAGATATTGGGGCTATACGATAAGATAATATAAAATAATATCTGATGACTTCTGATTAAGAATCTGTATTCTGTTACGTATAAAATAATATCTGATGACTTCTGAATAAAGAGTCTGGTAATATGTGATCTGTGATATATAATAAGATAAAATAAAATAATATCTGACGACTTCTGAATAAAGGATCTGTAATTTGTGATCTGTGATATATAATAAGATAAGATAAAATAATATCTGATGACTTGTGAATAATAATCTGTGATGGATAAAATAATATCTGATGACTTGGGAATAAGGATCTGTGATATGTGATATGTGATTTGTGAAATATGATATATGATATGGTTGTTGATCGGACCTCACGCGGAAGAAATGATATATTATGTTGATCGGTCCCCGCTCGGGGTAATTAACACGGAAAAATAGTATATGAAAATAAATGATAAAAGGAGAAAAATGTGATACGAAATAATATATGACGATATGTGAAATATCTGAAGAGACATAAGTAAGAATATATGAAAAGTTTGTATGATGAAAATACATATAAGTTTGATATAGTGATATTGTAAGTAATTTTTGGAAATTTGTGAAATTAAAATGAAAACCAGCAAAAGATTAAAAAGGAAATAATGTAGTTACTATTGTCTTAGCTGAGAGGGTCGGATTCTGTAGTTTGGATATTGCTACTGGGCTTTCGAGCTCACTCCCCCTCTTTTCCCCCCTGCAGGTTGGAGTTGATCTTATGTCAGTGGTGTTGCGCAGCTTTGCATCTTTGGTGAGTCACTGGTGGTCAACTTGGTTTAGTAGTCGTGGCATATTGTGTAATAGTTTAATCTTTAATCTTCCGTTGGATAAATGTTAAGTTTTTAATTGTGCTTTTAAGCTAAAAAGAAAAAAGGAAAATTTCAGCACGGGTTTTCGATACTGAAACGTGACATCACTTATTCGGTGGGTTTACCTACCGGTTAAGGGGTGTTACAAGTTTTGGTATCAGAGCCTAGGTTTAGGCGGTTCTGGATAAAAGTGAGTCAATAAAGTGTGTAGAAACATGCCACGTAGAAGTAAATGTCTGTTAGTACCAGTGACTCGATGCAGCTGTCTATGTCTAAAGTGGAAAGAAGTTAGCAAAGTACGGGACATAGTTTCCCGGGTGACTGAGAAAGATGTTATATGGGACTGGCCACCCCATATAGCTCGAATCTTGGTTGAGTCGGTATGTGTAAAAGATTTAAAAAAAAATTGCAGGGATGATGTGTCTAAAAATGTTGATGAAAAGTGAGTTTTAATGAAATATACTAATAAATAAATGTAAATTATGAAAGAGTATAGGTAAAAGAGAAGAAAAAGAGTTATAGGAAGGATATGGAAAGAAAGTAAGTTATAGACTAAGTGACCATTATGATATAAAGGTGTAACACGAAAATTCACAAAGGTATGTGAATTGTCTGATATAAAGTGGATTAAGAGTCATAAAGTAATATCCTATAATGATAAACAAAAGGATAGAAATATGTGAAAGGAAATGTGTTTGGCAAAATGATAAATATTGAAATGAAAACCTTTGAAACTATAAGGCATTATACGAATAAAACCATAAATGTGCGAATGAGCAAATGCGACGAATAAGAAATAAATGATATAATCTGAACACGTGTGCCCCTATATGGATTATATGTGTATTCTGAATCGGACAATATGAAATATGACGTGATGTGATGGAAATATGAACTGAATAATCGTGCATTACAATAAGCTATGTGATATGAAATGTGATACGATTGGAAATGTGAACTCTGTGAGAACTATGTGTGTGCTCTAAATGAGCTATGTGTACTTGAAGATGAAGTGTATAATACGTGATGTGATATGAGTTGGATATGTATGTTCTGAACGGGGCATTTGTGTGCTCGAGATCTAGCTATATGCATGTGAAATGTGATATGATTGATATGTGTGCCCAAGTGAGGGCAATAAATGGCTCATCGAGACCTATGTAGAAATTATTAGGCAATGTTTGCTACCTTGAATAAATAAGCTTAAGTGTAGAGATGTTATTTAGTAATCGCTATATCTGATGATATTTAATGATGCATAGGAATGTATAGAATTATATGATGTTTTCGGATGAAGTGATATATGTGAATGCGTGCCCTAAATGGGTTATACGGTGCTCAAAAATGAATTATTAACATATAGTGTGATATGATGAGAAATTTGTGCACTACATGTGATAAATGAGCGTGTTCATAGTTAAGTCATATGAGATGAAATATGATATGATTGAAAGTAACAAATTCATATGAATTATATGCTTGAAACGAACTATGAGAAAGCGAAAATGTTTATGATCGATACATGATGGGATTCGAAAATAAATATGGTTGTTGATGAATGTTAACTTGTTATTTGAACTTTGTTGTGAATTGTTGGGTTGATGTGATAATCTATTATTAATGTTGTATCTTGTTGGTTTTTGGGCATGCAGTAGTTATAGAGGAAATGCTGCCCAAATTTTGACAGATGTTCATAAGATAAATTAATACGAAGTTGTGATAATAAAATGAAAGGAGAGAATGTATGATGTGTTGTGAATGATAATGAATGGAAACGTAATGAAAATATTATGATGATATATGGAAAATGAAATGCACCATCTTATGGGCTATATGCGCCCGAATAAGGGCTATATGGTATATGATGAGTATGTGAATTATACATATATGTGATGAATATGATATGTACGCCCCATGTGGGCAAAGAAAAGATGCAAATAACATGGAAATTACTATGTAAAGAAATGATAATGTGACATGATGGAACCAATATTATCAATATGATATATTAGGGTGAAATATGAACTTATGCGGCATTATATGTGAAAGTTGGATAATGTGATTATAAGTGCGATTTTGTGACTTGATGTGGAGAAATGAGGATACGCTACGAATAGGAAATGACGTTATGCCATGAAATGGCATAAGAGAAACCATGACGCTTCTAGGAGTAATAAAATTCGATGGAATTTCGAGGACGAAATTCTTTTTAGGGGGGTTGAGTTGTAATGCCCCAAAACCCACCTTAGACGGAAAAGTGAATTTCCGGTGCTGTAAATCATCGAAATTAGGGTTTTCGGCGAATAATTCGAAATAAATAACAAAATAAATTCTGATAATTCGATAAATCATGGAATACTGAAATACAAGTCTTAAATAAGTGTTAGAAAAGATATGTGAGCAAAGAATTGAGTTTTAATGAATTTTAGTACGTTTTTTAGAAAAGTCGCCGATTAGAGTTTTTCGGCAAATTTGCCGAGAAATATTAGGAATTTCCATTGGAAAATAATTTATATGGAATCTAGAGATCAAAAGAAGTATAATATAAGTAATATTGTGCAAGAAATTAAAATTTAATCGATGTTCGTATAGAGAATTCGATAGAAGGGCATTTCAGTCTTTTTACATTAATTAAATCAATTCTTTCTCTTTATTTGGAAAGTGCCGATTTTTACTCATCAACTAGGAATGAAATGGCTGCAAATTTTATTTTAAATATTAGAGAGAAGTCTAGAGACAAGGCTTTACAAGTAGTTTAACTAAATGTTGCCAAATGTCTCCATTTTTAGCCATGGAAAAATACTAATGTTGGGAGACTAAAAACATGAGATATCATCTTTCTTCCTCATTCTTCTCCTCTACAAAAAAATCGGCAGCCACCTCTCTCAAATCACCATGGCTATTTCCTCTCACATTTTCTTAAGTTTATCGGCGAATCGAACATGTAATCGCGTAAAGGTTAAGAAATCAAGCGAAGGAGCCTATAGCGTGTTTTGAACACAAAAGGAATGGACCTAGAAGATAGCGAAGGGTAGGAAGGTGAAATAGGCTTATATTCATAAGCCTGTGAGGTAGCGTATCCTCTCTATGGTTTTTGATTCCTTTGGCTGAGATGATGTGTGCTATAATGTGATTATATGTGAGATGTTAATTAAATAATGTGCTTAAATATTTTTATGGTTTAATATGTGGACTATTATGATACTAATTCATTTTGATATGAATGATCTGTGGAAAAATGGTACGAATATGAATAAAAGACATTGGATATGATATGCAATGAAATGTAATAAATTATGAAGATCTGAATAGTGTGATATGTGTCTGAATAGATTATGAAAAGATATCTGAATGTATATGAAAAAGAAGTTATCTGATAAGTACAGCCTGAATAAAATGAAACAAGAGAATATTATATAAAGGTTATAAAAGCATATACTAAAAGTTTAGAATGTCTGTGAATTCGATAAGAACGATTATCTGAAGTGATTTTAGGAAATGGAATAAATGTGAGAGAAAAGAGATTTGAAATAAGAATATGAAATAAAACGTCCCGTTTGCTTGGTCATACGTGTTGGGTACAATTGGCATGCCATAGGACAGCAGCGCTGCATTATATGTGATCACTCGTCTTCTGGATAACCGAAGCGAGGATCGTCTGTTATCTGATGGGCCCCTATCTGATCTGTCTGATCTGCACCCTCATGGGTGGTCTGATTATCTGTCTGCACCCTAATGGGTGGTCTGAATTATCTGTCTGCACCCTCATGGGTGGTCTGATTATCTGATATGCACCCTATGGGTGGTCTGTGCGGAGTCCTCTCGAGGACAAAATCCGCATCTGCATCTGATTCTGTTTCTGATCTGGTCCGTGTACCCTACCTGAAACCAAGCAGATATTGGGGCTATACGATAAGATAATATAAAATAATATCTGATGACTTCTGATTAAGAATCTGTATTCTGTTACGTATAAAATAATATCTGATGACTTCTGAATAAAGAGTCTGGTAATATGTGATCTGTGATATATAATAAGATAAAATAAAATAATATCTGACGACTTCTGAATAAAGGATCTGTAATTTGTGATCTGTGATATATAATAAGATAAGATAAAATAATATCTGATGACTTGTGAATAATAATCTGTGATGGATAAAATAATATCTGATGACTTGGGAATAAGGATCTGTGATATGTGATATGTGATTTGTGAAATATGATATATGATATGGTTGTTGATCGGACCTCACGCGGAAGAAATGATATATTATGTTGATCGGTCCCCGCTCGGGGTAATTAACACGGAAAAATAGTATATGAAAATAAATGATAAAAGGAGAAAAATGTGATACGAAATAATATATGACGATATGTGAAATATCTGAAGAGACATAAGTAAGAATATATGAAAAGTTTGTATGATGAAAATACATATAAGTTTGATATAGTGATATTGTAAGTAATTTTTGGAAATTTGTGAAATTAAAATGAAAACCAGCAAAAGATTAAAAAGGAAATAATGTAGTTACTATTGTCTTAGCTGAGAGGGTCGGATTCTGTAGTTTGGATATTGCTACTGGGCTTTCGAGCTCACTCCCCCTCTTTTCCCCCCTGCAGGTTGGAGTTGATCTTATGTCAGTGGTGTTGCGCAGCTTTGCATCTTTGGTGAGTCACTGGTGGTCAACTTGGTTTAGTAGTCGTGGCATATTGTGTAATAGTTTAATCTTTAATCTTCCGTTGGATAAATGTTAAGTTTTTAATTGTGCTTTTAAGCTAAAAAGAAAAAAGGAAAATTTCAGCACGGGTTTTCGATACTGAAACGTGACATCACTTATTCGGTGGGTTTACCTACCGGTTAAGGGGTGTTACACAGTATGATGTTATTTTGTGTAGTAGTGTTTGCAATCTTCTGATATTAGTACTACAGATGATATTATTTTCTGAAATAAATGTGACTGAATATGATATTACAATGATTGTTTGTACTAAAGATGATATTATTAGTTGAACTAAAGATGATATTAGTTTTGTATGATATGTGTAATTCGATCAGTACCCAATATGATATTATTTACGTATACTACGCAATATGATATTAATTCTTATTGCTTTCAAATCATCCATGTGCCAACTTCCAACTTCCCCAACTTCCAACTAACTCATTTAATGATACATTGTCAACCAATATAAACACCTGCACAACCCAATACATACGCCTAAACACAACAAAATGGAGAAAAGCAAAAATCCAAACACACACATTGGTGGAAAATTGTCTGAACAAAAGTTGAGAAGTATCTTTGCAAGATTAAAGCGACCCCAAAATGCAAACGAAACGAAGCTGACACCATCCAAAACTGAGTTTCGCATCTCAGCACATCTCTCAGAAACTGCCGATGATGGCACACGTGTCTCAGCCTCAACTATTACAGCGACGTCGAACAATCAACACCCATTTGAATGGGCAATCGAATGGGATCACTGGGTGGAAGATATCGAACAAGATCCGTTCGAGTAGATGTCCAACAACATCAATTTAAGTAGGATACCCAACATGATCCATTACAGTAGCTACTATAAGTTTATTAGGTAAGATTAGTTTTATTTCTAGATTTCCACCATTAATTACCAACGTCGGACATTTCGAATGAAAATGCCCATTTCATACTTCTACTTCCGACAGAGTGATTTTCATATTCTCATTTTTATTCAGTGAAAGAGTCGAAATCAATTTTTCAATCAAACTACAACATCACAACCTTCAAACTTAATAAAATTCCTACTTACACCTTACAGACACATAATCAAATAAAATTCACGCCAATCAGAAATTTCCCCAAAACTCACTAACTGCAATCTATCTATCAAAACCTACTTGCTCAAACCCACGATAATGGGTACATATGAAACAAACAACGGAAAATCACCAAATGAAACAAATCAACTTCGTCCGTCCTCTCCCCTAACCCCACCTTCGCGCCGAATCTGCCCAACCAAGTTAAAATCCACACAATTAGGATAACACCACCGAAATTAAACCTTTGCCCTTTTTCTCGCAACAATCCATTATTATTATTATTATTATTATTATTATTATTATTAATGTATGAAATGGATGTTTATTATGTAGAAGAGATCCACTATTAGAAAAATAATTTCTCACTACACTTTATTGTCACTCTTTATAAAAATTGTTAGCATATATATACAATCCATACACTAGCTTTTCACTACACAGGTGTATCAATACTTACTACACCTCAAATAAATGCCATATGGAAACTTAGCTTTTCACTACACAGGTGTATCAATACTTACTACACCTCAAATAAATGTCATATGGAAACTCTTTGAATGACACTTCTAGTAAGTGTAAAAATTTGCAATATAATTAATCAAATAAAAAAAGCTAGAAACTTAACAAACAACCACACACCACCATTCACATACACACACTATGACACACGCACACATACAACCCTTCATCGGCATGTCGCGTCTCCGGTGACCACCGCCCTTAGCCGAACATGGCGGCCCTTCCTTGCCATCCTCTCTGTCTCAACATGTCTCTCCCTCTACACACCCACACATACATTTTCTCTCTCTTTACATGGGTTGTCCGGCCGATTCTGTCGCTGCTGTCGTTAGGGGTGAGCATTCGGGTTTTCATCTGGTTTTTCACCCAAACCGAACTGAAACCGAAAAACTGAAATTGTTGAAAAATTGAAACCGAAATGAAAAAATAAAAAAAACCTAAAAACCAAAAATCGAAAATCGAACTAAAAAAACCGAAAAACTGAAATTGTTCAGAATTTCAACCAAAAACCGAAAAACCGAAATTATATGGAAACAACAAAAAACTGAAGAAAAAAACATAAAACCCTTACATGATTAACATCCATCAACCAACAAAATATAAATACTTAAACCACAATATCAATGTCAACCAAAATAAAATTTCATACTATCTAATAAGTGTTCACTCTTCATCTTCCAAAGTTTCAATGGCCATGCTCTATCTTGCCAAGTTCATTTCTAGATGGAATCTTAAAATGAGGACATATCTTAGAAACAAAGTGTTGAAAACACTTCCCTTCAACAAACTCAAAAGGTAACTCATCAACAATTATCATGAAAGCTAAAGCCTTCTCAATCTTTTCTTGATCAAAGTTCCAAGTGTCAATAGAAGAACATTGGCCAAATCTTTTGCCCATAGTTTTTCACTTTTTTTAATCTCCTTAGTCATCCACCTGGCAGTAACTTCAATTACAATGATATCTCCAATCATTTCACTTTCATTATTCAACATCTACAAGAAAAATATTTAAAAAATTATATAACATTAAATTGTAAATTGGAGAAAATTATAACATCAATGGTATCTCCCAATTCGTTTCACTCAATTATTAAAAATTAACACTTAATTTCACCATCTCACAAAGCATAAATTACTACAATCAATTATAGAATATAAATTTTTAACGCTCAATTCAACATATGAAATTACACACTGTATCAAAACATTAAACAATCAATTTCAATGTATTAGAAAATTAAACATTCAATTTAACTGTATAAAAACTTACACTCAACTTTGGATGTAATACACAAATTAAATAGGAAACAAATACTCCCTCCGTTCCATGTTAATAGAGTCATTTTTCTATTTTGGGAAGTTCCAAGTTAATTGAGTCATTTCTATTTTTAGCAAAAAGTAATTCTTCTTTTTACTTTATTCTGTCTTCATCTCTCTTACTTTACTCTCTCTTACTTTTTTCACCATCCATTTAACACACTATTCTTAAACTCCGTGCCGAAAAGAAATGCCTCTATTAACAAGGAACGGAGGGAGTATGTGAATATGAGTAGGAGATTTTACCTTCATCGGCGTGGATGGCTGAGGCCTGAGGGAGGAGGCGATTGATGGATGGCTGGAGGGCGCCGGCGTGGAGACTGGGGTGGAGGGGCGTCGGTGTCGGGCTGGGCTCTGGAGCATGTTAGAGTTTTTATACTAAAAATCACTTTTCGAGTGATAGAATACTGTAAAAACTCTTGTTTTATTTTCCAAGAAATAAAACAGATCATTTTTGTCATAATGTTGTTATGTTTTACATTTAATGGATGTTTATTGCATATTTAAATGTATAAGCAACTTAACAAAGTCTAAGTCTTTGTTTTAGTAGACCGGTTGTGGGCGTGTTCCATTTTAAGGTAACACGGTCAGTTCTGAACAAAGAAAAAGAAGAATTTCACAACCCAGATAGACCTAGACTACCTATCGTGAAAGGTTGCAATGTCAGTCCACATATTTCTAAGCCTTATGGAAATAAGATGACATTGGTGTGGTAGAGCACTGAACGGATCTAACACCGAGACGAGTCTTTATGTTATCTACTGAAAGACGAGGTCTTGATAAATGTTTACTTCTTAATCAATGTATGTTAGCATTGAGCATACGGTATTGATTATGCACTATCTTAACTTATCAAATGGTGCGGGTTTTTCGCAACCCAATAATCCTGATATATTGGGTAGTGGTGATTAATATCTAGCGCTGCTAGGATTGCTATTATATTGAATCGTGCGCAAGGTCAATCTCGTTTGATAATGTCCTCAAGAAGAACGTGAAACAAGGTTTTATTATTCGCAACCTAGCTAGTTGGAGTTTGAGTACTCTATGAATATATTTTTTTTAACAAAGACGCCCTTTATGGCAGGGGGTTTAGGCAGACCCCAACCCATGAATAAGATCATAAATATAATGTTCCAACACATGATCTTATCCCAAAAGTGACTAAGATCCAAAACAAAGGAAGCGGAAGTTAGATATCCCAGCTGGGATCCTCCATGCTATCAAGAGGAAACGAAGGACTAAATAGACAAAAGGAAAAGACGAATATAAAATAAAGCTAACCATCAAGGGATCAAGTTCAACCCACATCTCTACGTCGGAAGCGGAAGTTAGATATCCCAGCTGGTCCATCCTAACTAGTGCCTTCAGGTACCGAGGCGCAGAGATTGGATCGTAGTATGTGAGGGCAGGGGTCTGGACCCCCCTACCTGCTAGAAAGTCGGCAACCTGGTTCCCTTCTCTGTAGATATGTGAGAACCGAACCTGCCGCTGAGATGTCATACTCCGGATCAACGCCATGTGATGTCTAAGATCCACAGAGCCAAAATGTCCAGATGACAATAAGGTAACCAGAACCGCCCAGTCCAGCTCTATCCAAATGTATGTAGAGTGTTCCATAGCCATCTCCGAACCCCAAATCAGAGCCAAAAGCTCCGCCTCAAAGCTCGATGATGCAGCTACCGGAGAGCAGAAGGCCCGCAGAAGGCCTTCATCAGAACCTCGAACCAATCCTCCCTCTCCCGCCTCTAGTGTCGATGTAGAGAAGGCACCATTAGTGTTCAACTTCACCCACTTAGCATCAGGGGGATGCTATAGGACCATGAGCGACCGCAGAACACGCTGTCTGGGAGAGAGAGGCATGAAATCAACCAACGGTGAACATCCCCTCCAATGATTCGGGGTGATCTTGCCGGCCAGAACAAGCACGTGCAGGTGATGAGTGACCTGCCAAATAAGATGTGAGTGACAAAAAGGATGACCGCCATGCTTGCAGTCGTTCCTCTTCGTCCAAAGAAACCAAGCAATCAAACAGGGAACTAGAAAACTAATATGCATGGCAGGGGCCCTCTGGAAAGAGGACCTCCGCCAGTGACCTAGTCTAAGTGCAATATCAGTGCTCGTGTGAATCGGTGTGTGCGAGGAAGGAAACTAGGCATCGAAATACTCCCATGCAGAAACCGCCGACTGACTCGAAAAAAGACATGACTGAGAGACTCGACCGAAGGAGACCTACAACACTGACACCTAGACGCTAACTCAATCCCCCTCATCTGCAACTTCTCATCCACTGGCAACCTACCAAACAATAACCTCCAAATGAACACCGAGATGGTGGGAGTCAATCCCTGATTCCAAATAAGTCCAAAAATTTCCCGCTTCGGCAATCTAGTCCGGATGCTCTCCCAGGCTGAGGTCACAGAGAACTCGCCATGGCTAGTCAGACTCCACTGCCTCACATCATTTGCCCCCAACTCGATCGGCGTGGCTCTGATCTGGTCAATCACATCGGAAGGTACGCCAAACCTGAAAGACAAACTATGCAACATATCCTCATCCCATGCATGCTCATGCCAGTATGATGAATTGGCCGGGGATTGAGGAGGATCATTTCCTGGGACGCACAGACTCCGGATGGGGCTAGCCCCAAGCCAGACATCATCCCATAAACTGATCTTCCCTTCACCTAAGGATCAACGGATATAATCATGCATGTATGACCAAATACACCACAAACGACGCCAAGTAGGACTATCATGCGACCAACAAGGTGATGTATGCAAATCACAAGGAAGGATACAGTACTTTTGGGTCATGAACTGGGCCCAGAGAGAGTCCCGAGCGAGAAGTCTCTACCACAGCTTGAACCCAAAAGCCACTGCCACTTCCCTGAAGCGACGAATACCCAAGCCACCCTCATCAAACGGCAGGCAAATCTGTCTCCATGAGATCCAGTGCAACTTCCTCTGCTCTTCAACTGTACCCCAAAAGTATCTAGCAAGGATCTGCTCCAACTCATCCAGAAAACCAAGCAGAAGGCTCATGACCTGTAAGATGTGTAACGGGATGGCTGCTAAAGTGCCCTTAATCAAAGCTAGACGACCCCAAAAGCAAGATGTCGGTGCGACCAACTGTGGATCCTGTCCATCAGCTTCTGCCTGAGGGGCAAAAGATGATCTGCCCTCCTCGCTCCTCGAAAAATCGGCCCCCCTAAGTATGTGAAAGACATAACCCCTCTTTGAAATCCTCCAACCTCCTCCACAATGCTAGCGAACTCCATGTGCTCATTCACCAAGTAGAACTGTGTCTTCCCATTGTTCACCATCTGACCAGATACGGCTATGTAGTGATCTAGGCATCCCACCAACTTCTCCACTACCTCTCTGTGAGCTCTCAAGAAAATGATAATGTCATGTCATCCGCATAGGAGAGGTGAGTGATAACTGGGGCCTTTTTTCGGCACCTGTAGACCATCTCTCTATCCCCCTTGATCAGTCTAACTAGACATCTCGAGAGGTAATCTGCCGCTAACACAATGAAGGAAAGCAATAGGGGATCCCCTTGTCTCAGCCCCTTGGAGGACTGAAAGAAGCCTGCCGGACCGCCGTTCACCAGGATAGAAAACCAACATGACGAGATGCATCTACTAATCATACCCACCCAGGCTGGTGAGAATCTCATCTTTTCCAAGACCTTGAGCAGAAACGGCCACTGGACTCTATCGTACCCCTTTGCCATATCTAGATTGAGAGCCAGATTGGGCAATCTTCCTCTACTTGAGAGCTCATTCCCCAGATCATGTCTCAACTCTTGAGCTAGAAGAGCATTGTCACTAAGTAGGCGGCCCTTGATGAACCCACTCTGATTCGGCGCAATGACAAGGGGAAGTAAAGGTGCAAGTCTCGAAGCAAAGATCTTTGTGATGATCTTGTTCGTGACATTGCAGAGGCTGATCGGTCTGTAATCCCTCACGTGACCAGATTAGGTTTCTTCAGAATGAGAATGCTCATGGTCACCGTGAAGCTTCAGGGCATAAATGGCCCACTAAAGAAGTCTCCAACAGCTGCAATCACATCACTCCCCACAATGTCCCAACTGTGCTGAAAAAACAACGAAGTGAACCCATCTGGCCTGGACACACTATCACCGCTGATTCCAAAAACTGTCTCCCTAACCTCCTTCTCCTGCAGCAGCGAACACAGAGCCTCCTGATCAATTGAATCTGGCAGTGTATGGATAAGAGATAAATCGGGGCTGTGCAAGGTCCCCAACGTCCGATGTCAGAAGCTGTTGAAAGAAGACGGCCTCCGATTCCCTGATCTTTATCTCTTCCGTCAGTGTCTGTCCCCTAACCTCGACCGTGTGTATCCTCGAATTCACTCTCTTCTGTCTGACCCAACCATGAAAGAATTTGGAGTTCCTTTCTCCATCAGTATCCCATCTAATGGCCGCCTTCTACCTCCAGAATTCTTCCTCCATCTTGGCCGTGACGATAAGCTCTGCAGACACTCTATTGAATTCAGCTCTCTGTGCGGGCGTCGGGTCGCTGTCATATAGGACCTGCGCCTCAAGTACTGCCTGCTCTGCATCCTTTAGGTTCTAGAGGATGTTGCCGAACACTTCTCTATTCCAAACCTTGAGGAACTTCTTGACCCTGATAAGTGAAAGCGCAGGTTTGTGTAGGTGTCGTTCAAGCAAGGGTGTATCCTACTGATCAGGATAACAATCCCCTGCCAAGCCTAAAACCTGGTTTCAATAATTCCTCAACCCTCTTCTACTGGGTAGTATAGTGAAGGTAGGGGTCGAATCCCACAGAGATGAATGCGTTTTGGGAATTGTGGTTATATTCTGGAAAGGTTTGGTTAGCTACCACGCTTGGGTTGAGTCTCTACCTAGGCAAGAATTTGAAGGTGGTATCCTACTGGCTAGGAGGTGTGAGAGGATTCTGATATGCAGCTGTGTACGTGGACATGGTGAAACAGGAAATATTCGAAAAGTACTAGGTTTCTATTTTGGGCTAAACAGAATATCTGAAGGTAGTGGTAGTTGTGGTGACTAGGCTGACAGATCTGAAGGGTACCAGCTGAAAAGGTAGAAAAAAGTAAAGGACAAAAGCAAAAGTAACTAAAAAGTAAAAGTGGTCCCAAACTTGGATGTGGATGTTATCTTCTTCAACATGAATAAACTCAGATCAACAATCTCAGACTTCATGAACGAGAAACACAGATTAACAAACTTTACAGCTCAAATCTACAATTTAAACTTCGAATCGAAAGATCGAACACTGAAACTGCAATTATGCTTACTGGTCAACATGCAGGGTGTCAGAAATCACGTAAACTGGGTTTTCACACTTAACTAATTCAGATCTAGAATCTAACAGCTATCTAGACTTGCAAAATCAGAGAGAACAACTACAGAAGCTAAAACATGCGATTCCACACTGGAAATTACCGTAACAGCTAGATCTAAGCTATCTAGGCAGAAAGAAGTGAAAACAAATATGAACCGATGCTGGAAAAAAACAATTTCATAGCATTTAGAAAACGTTTGGATCACAACCAAGACTTCAAAATAAGCAAAATACTGGAAATGCGAAAAATCCAACGTAGAGAAAACAAACAAGATTAACTAGAAAGCAAATAAAGATTGTTTTTGCCACTCCGGGCGATGGAACTGCTAAACACGATCGTGCTGACTGGAACGAGATAATGGAACTCCGGCGAACTGATGATCTTCAAGTGACCATGGCTGTGGCGAGGAACGATACTCTGGACTGGGCTGAAGGACTGAACTACCGAGAAAATTCTACCTAAGAGTGATGATGATGAATAATGAGTTTTTTTTTTTCTTCTCTCTCCATGTGGCTTCCTTTTATAGGGAGGCTTACCCTTGATTTTAGGGTAAAACCTTGTGGTGAGATGACTTCTTTGCCCTTAATTGTGGTTGATCAGTCCCAGCTATCCTTCTTCTCCATCTCGAGCCATTTTTGCATGTATACTGGTCAGTACGTAATCGTCCTGACGCCCTTTTCACCTGAAGTATTTGAAGCTTTGCCTACTGGCTAGAACACTCAACATGCACACTTTGAGCAACTGTTTTGCAGATATAATCAATTACGCACATCATACTGACCAGTAACCAAGGCTTAGAATACGACTTATCAAACTGCTCACACTTACCACATGCTTGTCCTCAAGCGTGAAGAACAAACAAAAATAAGTAAGTCGAATTCTAGCCTGGTTACTCCCCTGACCGACTCTATCCTACCCTAGACTCTAACTACGACGCAAAGAAAAACACATAACAAAGACAAACACATAAAAGAAAACTAAAACACTTAAAACACATTAACACAGTAATTGAGCTATATTTTCAACCATCCCTCCCCTCGGGATCAGGTGCAATCCGGCCTTAGACAGCCTTGAACTTCCGCCGCCCCCCTTTTCTCTCCCAATCAGTATATCCGCTTGTCAGGATCGTCCACACCTCTCGGCCAAACACTAGGTTCACTCAGTCACTCATACCTCACCAGGAATGTTAGGACTGCATTTCTCTCAATATGCTCAACCACGATTGCTTCGGACTTAGATCTCACGTGCAGCTACTGAAGGGCTTAAAGGTTTGTAACGAGGCTATTAGTTTGTAATGTTTTGGGGTGGATGTTCCTAAGGCTCTAGGTTCAAAATTTCTGCTTTATTGAGGTGGGGAACTGTGTGCATTTGGGCTATTGGTTGTTGCTTCTCTTGGCTGGCACTTCTGGCTATGATCTCCAACTAGTCAGTAGCTTCTTGTGGCTTCGCCACCCTTATTCCTTCTCTTTCTTTTTTTGTGGTCAAGTTTTCTGACCATTTTTCTTCATATTCTTCTCTTTTTTCCTTTTTCCTTTGTGGCTTCGCCACCCTTATACCTTTTTTTTTTGTGGACCTGGGATAACTCCCTGGTGGATTTTCTGCCAAACTTTCTTGCCCAGCTGGATTCTGCTTTCTTGTACACCTTCTGGCCAGTAAGCTCCAATCGTCTCATGCCTTGCACACACAATCCCAGTGGCTAGGGGTGTATATCTGGGTACAAAGAGTTAAGAAAATGGGTTCTAAAGGTGGTTTTTTTTTAATTTTTTGGGGGGGGGGTTCCTACTGCCTTCAGTGTTCGCTACTCGTGGTCACTTCATCTTAGGTAGTTCGTGGTAGCCGCTCTTTTTTTTCTAAATATATGGAAAGTGGTTCCACTTTAAGCTTATAACTCACATTTTAAGAGGGCTTTCGTGTTTGGCTCTAAGGATGGACTTTTCCTCATACTTGCGTCATCTATCCTGGCTAGGAGGTACTAAGGGGGGTAGTTTCTGTTTTCCAGCATGTCGTATCTCCCTCAATTCCCCTCACCGTCAGCTCAGGACAGTTGAGTTTTAAACCCAATCAACACACAAAAGAAAAGAAAAGAAAAAAACTAGACCTAACAAGACATTAACACAAACACAAACACTAACTTCACATATACACATGTCATACTGGCCAGTGCAATCCCCCTCCCACTTCACACGTGTCTGCCCCAGATGAGGCTGTGAAGTGGAAAAAGGTAATGGCCAGTATGGCCGACACACAGACATATCAAAACACAACAAAAATACTTATACTAAAAACTTCTCACACTTAGACTATACAATATGCTAAGTGGGAGGAGTTACAAATCAACAGAAACCAATAAAAACAAAACAACTATATACACAACTCCTCGCACTTAGACCATGTAATGGGCTAAGTGTGGGCCAACATGCTTACGAAAAACAATAAACAAGTAAACACAGAAAATATGCGCCAAAGAGACAAACCCTTTACTTCTCACACTTAGACTATTAAATAGGCTAAGTGTTAGAAATGGGTTTTGCGCACAAACACAAGTTATACTACCTAAAAAAAACAATTAAAGTATGAAAAACTAAAAACTGAAAATAAAAAGAAAACTAACTGGTCAGGTGGGGTGGTGGTCACTTGTTCCTCCTGCTCCTTCGCGGGGCAGGTTGTGGTGCAGGTGGTTCTTCCAGTTGCTCCTCCTCATTCTCAGATTGCTTGTTCCCAGATTCGGCCGACTCTTCGGCATCTCCTTCCTCTTGTTCCGCCTCTTGTTTCTGCTCTGCTTCTTTCGTCTCGGTTAATACCTCCTCTTATACTCGTGGTTCATTAGTTCGGCCTCCATGGCCACTCGGTCCAACATCTTCCTCTTGTCTTCCTTGTGCTAACATCATCAGTATCTCGTCTATCACGGACGTCATCCTGGTCATTTCTGCTATCATCCGGTGGTTTTCCTCTCCTAGCCTGGTTACTATCGTCTCCAAAGCCTCTTGCCTCTGATTCTGCCTTCTCTGTCCTGCAGACTCCTTCAGGATCCCTTCCATTACTGACGCTAATCGGGTCATTTCTGATCTCATCTGTCTGTTTTCCTCTGCTATTTCGTCCACAGCCTTTTCCATTCTTTCTTGCCTCTGATCGTGTGCCGGTGCTCCCTGAGCTGCCGCTGCCCGAGCAGTTGGTAAAGCCTCCTCTCCCATCGCATAGAAGTGTGGCACGCCTTGCCTCATGTATACCGCGTTCGTTCGGACGAACAAGGGGGTATCAAACAAACCTGGGGCGTCCACTATCGTCAAGGGGGATAAGTCTTCTCCCTCCGAGACGGTTATATTGTTCCTTACAAAAACTCCCAAGTAATGGCAAAGAGAAAGATTCCGTGCGGGGTGGGTAGCGATGAGGTGGCACTGGTACGCTGTCCAGAACCCTAGGTGCAACTTCCTGCCCTTCTTAGCACACCACATGAGGTACAACTCCGTCATTGACGTCCGTACTACAGAATTCGACTGTCCTAAAAGGTTGAAATCATAAAAGTTGAACCAGGCGTAGAATAGGATCGTTGAGATGGATGGAACGGGAGATAGTGGACTGGAACTGTCCTGCCCCGGGGTGAGTCAGTTCTTCCCAGGCGACCTGGGGCTCAAATTCCACATGTCTACGGGAAATCCCCCGCTCTCTCTCTCTCCACTCAGGCCCTATGGCCTCTTCCAAACTGCACATTCCTAGCCGTACAGTCCATTCAACCAAACTCATCCTAATCTCACCTCCAAACACTCTGAAGTTGATACACTCTTCATCCAGATCAGTAGTGACCTTGAATCGAAAGGTCGCAAAAAATTCTTTGGCCAATTTGACCGGGACATTCAAAGCTTCATTTTCTAACAGCCATTCAAAACCCAACGCATGCAAAAGGGCGAGAAACGATTCGTGAGCTTTCAATTCATCTAAAGAAGGGAGATGAAGTACCTTCCCACACTTGATCTGCTTGCTTTTGTCATCCTTGGTGCGGTAGGCGTCCTGGAGCTTCTTGGAGTCAAACAATTTCATCTCCTCCACCACGTCGTCTGTGAGCTTCACCGACCAACGCTTATATCGGAGTCTCTCTGCAGGTGGATGCAATAACTCCCTATGATCGTTTGGAAGTTGTTGCTCCTTGTACTCCTCATCCTCCGTGGACGTATCACTATCCGATTCAAATTCCTCACTGATCCCATACTCACTATCACTCTGCTCTCGCCGGCTTGATGGGGTCCTCTGAGCAGCCTCAGTGATCACTATGCCAGTGTTCACGATACGCGGTTTCTTGGTACTAGGCTTTTTCTTCATAACGGCTTTTCCTTTCTGTTTCCTCTCTACTTGGTATCTGGCTTCCTCTTCTGCTAATGACTCCTCCTGGGCAGTGGAACGGTTCTCTACATGGGTGCCATCCTCCTCCGATCCCTCAGGTTCTACTGACTCGGATGCGAGGTCCAGACCCTCAACCATCCTTTCAGTATCTTCACTCCGGCCACCTTGTGTCTGAGGGGCATCATCGACTACCATTGCAGAATCCCTTGGGTCGGCAGTAGGTAAGGACTCCTCCCCAGGCTTTGTGGGAGTTTCCCGTTCATCTTCACTCACGATCTCAAGCAGATCTGCCGCTGTGTTCGGTTTGGCCTTTTTGGCTGCCCACTTTCCCAAACACCTCTGTGAAACCCTGTGCGGTTTAGGCCGGTCTGCCTTAGGATCAGCCTTTAATACTAGTCTCCGATTGACGGGCTTGGGCTTTACTACTGGAGGTGCCACTGGGTTGGGTACTTCTGGTCTCGCTTTTGTTTCTTTTACTTTCGTTTCCTGTGCTTTCGTTTCCTAGCTTGGCTTTCCGAGCGGTTTCCTTCTTCGGCTTCTTCACTTTCTCCTACTGCTCGTGATGCGAGGTCTAGCCCCTCAGCCACCACGGCAGTGTCATCTTCCATCCGATTGACATCATCTAAAATGGCCTGAAATTTCTCATCGGTCATTAGGCCCTGCTTCTTGGCTGATTCGTTCAGATCTATCTCCTCCCTCGCCACTTTTTGGGGAACGACTCCCGCCGTCAGTGTTTTCTCTGACTCAACTGCTCCCTGTAGGCTCCCCTGTTCCCGACCTTTCCTCGCTTCACGTTCTTCCGAGTCGGAATCGTAATGAGCTGAGATGGGGTCAATCTCCATTGAATCACTGTGTTGTGGAGTTTCTGAGGATTCCGAGGACTTATGTGGTGGGGTAGTCGACGGAGCTTCTCTTTCTGGTGGAATTCTGGAGGAAGTCGCAATGGGGGTAGGGAGTGTTGCTGTGGATGGAACAATCGGTTCCGAAGGATTTTCTCTGAGTACTTTCTCTTGTCCCCCGATTTGACCCAAACCGGCCGACCAATCCCTATTGGGGTCCTGCTGTCGAAGAAACGCCGCCATTGCTTCCAAGGAGACCATTGTTGGTGCTTGAGGAGTCGGCTCCGAACATTGCGGTTGCGGTTGTGGTTGTGGGCTCGGCGGCTGTTCTTCCCGCGGCTGCTGTGTTGCTGTGACTTCTACCCGGTGGGGTTTGATTTTCTTTGCGTAAGCCTTCTTACCCATAGTCGAATAATGGCGACTTTAGTGGTGGAAAGTAGGGTTTGGAACTGGTGGAGATGGGAAAGAAATTCTGGGAGAGAAAATGTAAATTAGGGTTTGTGAGGGAAAATGGGTGAGACGGTACGGATATTTGGGAGAGAGCATGCAGTTGTAGGTAGTTGTAACCGGCCATGGGATGTGTCCGGTCGCGTCGTTTCAAAAGAGAGACGGTTGAGAATGCTGACTCCTGATTGGTCAGCGTGTCCACTCTCTCTGCTCACGCGCCCCCTTTCAGCCGCTGCCACCCTGCAAAAGCTGCAGAAAGTCCACAAATTCAAACTCGTCCCTTAATGATTTCCCCTATATTTCCTAGATTAGAAATAAAGTAAAAAGGACACTTAAATAAAATAGGAGTTTCACCGAAATGGTATTCTGATGGTCAGTACGAACTCCCAATTAATATTTGAGGTCCGAAAAATATTTTTGGTTTTTTTTTTTCTTCTTAAAACTAACTAGCATGCAAAGGTTCAAATTAATTAACTACCAAATATTTACAATATTTACATTTCTCTTAGGCAATTTAGAATTCTACTTGGCCAGTAAGTGTGGACTTTCAAAAGAATTGGCCCAGTGGAAGTCTAAATTCCTATCCTACTGGTCAGTGTGCGGCCAAGGTACGTGGTTGTAGTGGAATTTCATCCACTACAGCCACATCACTGTTGTCTCTAAATGCCTTGAGCCTATGCCCATTCACAATAAAAGGTTCAGAGTTAGGAAGACTCCCTGAAATTTCTACTGCTCCATTGGAACGGAGTGAGGTGATGACATAAGGCCCTGTCCATTTCGATTTGAGTTTCCCAGGCATGAGCTTCAATCTTGACTGGAAGAGTAGTACTTTCTGGCCTACATGGAGCTCCTTGGTTCTCAGATTTTTATCATGCCACAATTTAGTTCGCTCCTTGTACCACATGGCGGAATCGAACGACTCCAATCTAAGTTCCTCAAGCTCCTGCAGCTGCAGCTTCCTTCCCTCTTCACAGGCTGTAGCATCCATATTCACTTTCTGTACTACCCAGTATGCCCGGTGTTCAATTCCAACCGGTAAATGGCACATCTTCCCAAAAATGATCCGATACGGGGACATCCCTATGGGGGTCTTGTAGGCTGTTCGGTATGCCCAGAGAGCATCTTCTAACCTCACACTCCAATCCTTCCTAGAAGGATTTACAGTTTTCTCCAGAATCTTCTTGATCTCGCGGTTAGAAATCTCCGCCTGACTGTTAGCTTGCGGATGGTAGGGACTCGAAAGTCTGTGGTGCACACCGTATTTTTTCATTAAGGCCTCAATCGTGCGATTACAGAAGTGTGTACCTTGATCAGATATGATCGCCCTCGGAACTCCGAACCGGCTGAAAATATGACTCTTTAAGAACTTGGCCACCTCCTTTGCTTCACAAGTGCTCGTGGCCTTGGCTTCTATCCATTTGGAGACGTAATCCACCGCGACTAAGATATACAAATTCCCATAGGATGAAGGAAATAGACCCATGAAGTCCATTCCCCAAATGTCGAACAATTCACATACAATTACCGGAACCTGGGGCATCTCGTCTTTCGCAGATATCCCACCGGTCAGTTGACAGCGCTCACAACTTCTGCAGAACTCGTACGCATCCTTGTTGAGGGTTGGCCAATAGAAGCCGCTATCCAAAATCTTCCTTGCCGTTTTCTTGGATCCGAAATGTCCTCCACATGCTAACGAGTGGCAATGGATCAGAACGTCTCTTTGTTCCCAGTCAGGAACGCACCTCCTTATCACTTGATCGGATCCCACTCTCCACAGATAGGGGTCGTCCCAAAAGTAGTATTTTGCCTCATTATTGATCTTCATTCTTTGGGCCTTAGTAATACTCGGCATTTCTGGAAGTTCTCCAGTCACCAGGTAGTTGGCTAAGTCTGCATACCATGGTTCTTGCCCTACCTTCTCCTTTCCTTTTCCTGTATCATACTGGCCAGTAAGCTTCATCACTCCTTCCCAATCAATCTTCCTGACCTCAAAAATTACCTCGCATAAATGCTCCTCTGGAAACTTGTCGTGCACCTCTTCGCTGCTTCCATCTTGCACTATTCTACTCAAATGGTCCGCCACCTTATTCTCGACTCCTCTCTAATCTTACACCACCCAATCAAATTCTTGTAACAAGAGGACCCATCGGATCAAACGGGGTTTGGATTCCTTCTTGGCAATCAGATACTTAATCGCTGCGTGGTCAGTATAAACGATGACCTTGGATCCCAACAAATATGGCCTAAACTTCTCGAAAGAATACACCACTGCCAGCATCTCTTTTTCAGTGGTATCGTAATTCCGCTGGGCTTGATTCAGAGTCTTAGAGGCATAAAAAATTACGTACCTCTTCCCATCAATCTTCTGACCCAGTACGGCTCCCACTGCATAATCGCTGGCATCGCACATTACTTCGAAAGGGTAGTCCCAGTTAGGAGCCCGTATGATAGGTGCGGATATCAGCTTTTCCTTGAGAAGGTTGAAAGCGGCCTTGCATTGCTCATCAAAAACGAACTCCACTTGATTATGAAGAAGTCGGGTAAGGGGTTGGGCGATCTTGGAGAAATCCTTGATAAATCTTCGATAAAATCGGGCGTGCCCTAGAAAACCTCTTATCCCCTTCTGATCAGTAGGGAATAGTAATTTGGATATAACATCCACCTTGGCTCGATCCACCTGGATACCTCTTTCTGAGACCACGTGTCCTAAAACTATCCCTTCGGTGACCATAAAATGGCACTTCTCAAAATTCAAAACCAGACTTTTTGCTTGACACCTTTCTAGAACTACGTCCAAATGATGAAGGCATGAGTCGAAAGAGTCTCCGTAGACCATGAAGTCATCCATGAATATCTCTATACAGTCCTCAATCAAATCAGAGAATATGCTCATCATACATCGTTGAAACGTACCTGGAGCGTTACATAAGCCGAAAGGCATGCGCATGTATGCATAGGTTCCGAATGGGCAAGTGAAGGTGGTCTTATCCTGGTCTTCAGGATCTACGTAAATTCGGAAGTATCCACTGTACCCATCTAGAAAACAGAAGTATTTTTTCCCAGCTAATCTCTCCAACATTTGGTCGATGAAAGGCAAGGGAAAATGGTCCTTCCTGGTCGCATTATTCAGCTTACGGTAATCGATACACATTCACCAACCCGTGACCAGCCTCGTTGGGATCAGCTCATTCCTCTCATTTTGAACGACTTGGATTCCCGACTTCTTTGGGACCATGTGGATCGGGCTGACCCACTCACTATCTGGCACTGAATAGATAATCCCTAGCGACAACAATTTCAAGATTTCCTTCAATATTTCTTCTCGCATGTTGGGGTTTACCTTTCTTTGGGCATCTCGATGTGCCTTTGCTCCCTCTTCCAGCCTGATGTGGTGCATGCATACATCGGGACTTATCCCCACTAAATCTGTAAGGCTCCATCCAATTGCTTTCTTGTTCTTACTCAACACAGACAGTAGCCTTGCCTCCTGTTCCTTTGTAAGGCTGCTGCTGATGATCACCAGATATGAGTTCTCCTCTCCGAGGAAGGCATACTTCAAATTCGATGGCAATTTCTTCAGCTCAACTTGGGGTGGAAGCGTGTCTTCGGGGTTTTTCTCAGCCTCTCCTTCTTTCTCTATTTCTCCCTCTAAAGATTCCTCTATACTGACTGGTAGCTTGGCCCCTGTGGCTTCAATAAATTCCAATTTCTGGCTGAAGTCCTTAATTGCTCCCTCTATCTCTTCATCGGTTAACCCTTGGCTACTGATCAGATCACACCATGCAGCAGCTTCTACGTCAGCCTGCTCATAAACATCTAATGCTTGGAGTTTCTCCTGCAATAGTTTGGTCTCAAGAAAATCTTGGACTAAGGGGTCAATCACATCAACATAGCATACATTTTCAGAATCAATAT
This sequence comes from Salvia splendens, assembly GCF_004379255.2. Lineage (NCBI taxonomy): Eukaryota > Viridiplantae > Streptophyta > Magnoliopsida > Lamiales > Lamiaceae > Salvia > Salvia splendens. The sequence continues at coordinate 9,136,418 of NC_056050.1, read as the reverse complement.
GCTTTTTCATGGCCTCATTGATATCAAAAGTAAACTTCTCCCCATGAAAATCAATGCAAATTGTTCCTTCAGCCATGTCTACTATCGTCTTGGCCGTTCTCAAAAATGGTCTTCCCAACAATATGCCACTAGATTCCCTAGCCTCGGACTCACTCATTTTGATCACGAAAAAGTCTGCAGGGTAGGTAAAATCATGCACTCTAACCAACACATTCTCTAAAACTCCCTCAGGACTTATGCATGGCCTATCAGCCAGTTGGATCAACACTCTAGTGCTCGACAATCTAACTCCCTTCAATCGGTTATAGATTGACAAAGGGATGACATTAATAGAAGCTCCAAGATCACACATTGCATGCTCGACTTTCACATCTCCTATAGTTATGGGTAGAGTGAACATACCTGGATCGGCCCTCTTGGGCGGTAGCTTCTCCTGCACAATTGCAGACGCGATCCCTTCTACCATGATCTTCCCATCCTCTTGGGCTTTCCCGGCTATGAATTCCTTAATGAACTTCCCAAGTGGGGGTAGCTTCACGGCTTGGAGGAATGGTATGGTGACATCCAATTTCCCAAAAATCGACAAGTAGTCCACCGGGTTCTCCTTCTTTTAGAGGAATGGTATGGTGACATCCATTAATAGAAGCTCCAAGATCACACAAGGGAATGGTCTCTCCCCCTTTTTCTCCTCTACCAGTCCCTCAGCAACTTTCTTGGAATCTTCCTTGGGCAAATTCTGGGTCTGAGCCCCTGTTCTGGATTCTACCTCTTGATTGGGTTCCTTCCTGACCAGTACGCTCTCGGGTTCACCTCCTCCACATGGCGTCTCCTCCAAGAGAAATGGGTCCTGCTTCCGCGGCATGGATCTCTTAAGCTCTTCCACTGAGATGGTGTCGCCCCCTATCTTCGTTCCACTTGGTTGTTTCGGGTATTTGGACTGTAGACGGGAGTTTCCCTGCATTTCCTCTTATTTCACCCATAGAATTGGCCAGTTGGGCCAACTGCTTATTCATCATATCTATGTTCGCTTTATGTTTCTTCTGGGCATTTTGCATCCCCTGCACTACTTCGTTGTGGGATTGCAACTCGCCCTTGATACCTTGTTGCGACGCGAGCAGTTCTCCCATCATGTCTTCCATGGATCTCCTTGACCTGTTAGGGTATTGTGACTGATTTGGGCCTTGGTGCTGGTTGTACTGGGAACTTTGGTTGGGCTGGGAATTTTGGAAGTTTTGGAAGTTTTGGTGGTTCTGGTTAGGTGTACTGGTTATACTGGCCAGGAGGCTTGTACTGGTCCTGGTGATATTGGTTCTGATTTTGGTTTTGGAACTGATTTTGGTTCTGATGGTGCTGGGGTGCTTGATTCGGCTGATTTTGATAATTTTGGAAGTTTCTCTGGTGGGGTGGTACATAAACAGGATTTTGGTTTTGGGAATGTTGGTTCCTTCCTGACCAGTTGAACTGGTGGTCCGGGTTTGCTGGTCCACGGTTGGGGATTTGGTTTTGGTGGGGGTTATATTGGTTCTGGCCTTGACCTTGGTTTTGATTTTGGTTCCCTTCTCCCCATCGAAAGTTTGGGTGATCCCTCCATGGTGCGTCCCGTTGTCTCCCCTGGATCCAATTCCCATTTGAGTTAAAATACCCGGCAGCATTAGCCTGCTCCATATTGACCGAGTCGTTTGGCTGATCATAGCTCGGTCCTTGGTTTCCCTGTTCTGCACCCTTGTAGTTCCCAACTGGGGAAGTCGGCGGTGTATTCTTCTCGATTGCGCTCAGGAGTGACTTCTTCAGCTCATCTATCTTCAAATCCATCTTTTGTTCAAGCTTCTGCTCCTGGTCAGTAGACGAGGCACTTGCAACCCTTTCTCGGTTGTATCCATCCCTTGAATGATCATACTCCTTCTTCGCACTCAGTAGCTTCCTTAGGACCCTCTTTGCTTCGCTGACCCGTAGCTGTGTGAAGCTTCCTCCCGACGACGAATTGGCCAGGTCCTTGGTTGTTATGTTCATCCCCTCATAGAAAGTATGATGTATCTCAATGTCCGCCATGCGGTGATTGGGACATGCATCTAAAAGGCTCATAAACCTCGCCCAATAATCGCTCAAGGGTTCATCGTACCCTTGCTTCACACTAGTTATTTCCCTCTTCAGCGCGCTCGTCTTGGATGACGGGAAAAACTCGCCTAGGAATACTGACTTCAAATCGGCCCAACTCTCAATGGAGTCGGGGGGCAGGCGCATGAACCAGGTGTTTGCCTCCCCTTTCAAAACGAACGGCAAAGCCTTCAATCTGTAATAATCCTCGGTCGCCCCTGCTGGCCTCCTCTGCGCCCTACAAATCTTACAAAACTCATGAAGGAACTCGTAAGGCCCTTCGTAACTCTTCCCGCAGTATGTAGGCAGAATTGCGATCACATGAGGCTTCACATCACAGGTAGTTTGTCCTGGGGTCACAACTATGGCTTGAGGTGGTTCTCCCTCGGTATGTGCGTTCAGCGTCCCGATCTCAGGATCTTCTTCTCCTTGAGCGGCCATCCTTCTCGGGTTTCCCTCTATCCTTGGTATCTCTTCCGGTATTGGTCCTTCTATGGTGTATTGCTCCTCGTCACTACTCGAACCTAAGTCAGACAAAGCCGTCGACAAGCCGGATCGAGTGGTTACGAGTATAGATCCTCGCTGAAGTATCTTCGGCCTCCACTGGTCAGGAGCCGAGCTGCTGCTCATAAACTGAAATGAAAAGAAAAGAGAAAAATTATGAACAGTATATACGCCAAAATATCACTCTCAATAACAGCTAATAACGTCATCCATCCCCGGCAACGGCGCCATTTGAAAGCATAGGTTTGCGTAGGTGTCGTTCAAGCAAGGGTGTATCCTACTGATTAGGATAACAATCCCCTGCCAAGCCTAAAACCTGGTTTCAATAATTCCTCAACCCTCTTCTACTGGGTAGTATAGTGAAGGTAGGGGTCGAATCCCACTGAGATGAATGCGTTTTGGGAATTGTGGTGATATTCTAGAAAGGTTTGGTTAGCTACCACGCTTGGGTTGAGTCTCTACCTAATCAAGAATTTGAAGGTGGTATCCTACTGGCTAGGAGGTGTGAGAGGATTCTGATATGCAGCTGTGTACGTGGACATGGTGAAACAGGAAATATTCGAAAAGTACTAGGTTTCTATTTTCGGCTAAACAGAATATCAGAAGGTAGTGGTAGTTGTGGTGACTAGGCTGACAGATCTGAAGGGTACCAGCTGAAAAGGTAGAAAAAAGTAAAGAACAAAAGTAAGAGTAACTAAAAAGTAAAAGTGGTCCCAAACTTGGATGTGGATGTTATCTTCTTCAACATGAATAAACTCAGATCAACAATCTCAGACTTCATGAACGAGAAACACAGATTAACAAACTTCACAGCTCAGATCTACAATTTACACTTCGAATCGAAAGATCGAACACTGAAACTGCAATTATGCTTACTGGTCAACATGCAGGGTGTCAGAAATCACGTAAACTGGGTTTTCACACTTAACTAATTCAGATCTAGAATCTAACAGCTATCTAGACTTGCAAACTCAGAAAGAACAACTACAGAAGCTAACACATGCGATTCCACACTGGAAATTACCGCAACAGCTAGATCTAAGCTATCTTGGCAGAAAGAAGTGAAAACAAACATGAACCGATGCTGGAAAAACAACTTCATAACATTTAGAAAACGTTTGGATCACAACCAAGACTTCAAAATAAGCAAAATACTGGAAATGCGAAAAATCCAACGTAGAGAAAACAAACAAGATTAACTAGAAAGCAAATAAAGATTGTTTTTGCCACTCCGGGCGATGGAACTGCTAAACACGATCGTGCTGACTGGAACGAGATAATGGAACTCCGGCGAACTGATGATCTTCAAGTGACCATGGCTGTGGCGAGGAACGAGACTCTAGACTGGGCTGAAGGACTGAACTACCGAGAGAATTCTACCTAAGAGTGATGATGATGAATAATGAGTATTTTTTTCTTCTCTCTCCATGTGGCTTCCTTTTATAGGGAGGCTTACCCTTGATTTTAGGGTAAAACCTTGTGGTGAGATGACTTCTTTGCCCTTAATTGTGGTTGATCAGTCCCAGCTATCCTTCTTCTCCATCTCGAGCCATTTTTGCATGTATACTGGTCAGTACGTAATCGTCCTGACGCCCTTTTCACCTGAAGTATTTGAAGCTTTGCCTACTGGCTAGAACACTCAACCTGCACACTTTGAGCAACTGTTTCGCAGATATAATCAATTACGCACATCATACTGACCAGTAACCAAGGCCTAGAATACGACTTATCAATAAGCTTGAGCTGGAGGTTCATCATACCATTTTATCCTGTCTCTCCCTCCCAGACTCTGGCAATTTCTCCCCTAAAAGTCTCATGTCTCACCTACATATTCTAAAATCTGAAAGCCGATCTTCTAGATAGAAAACTGACATCTCACTAAAAGAGGCGCATGATTAAAGCTGAATCTCGCCAAATGTGTCACTCGGGTCGTGGCAAACACCGATGCCATGTAAAGATCGGTCCATGAAAACCTGGGTCAAACAGCTGGCACTCTGCAATAGCGTCTGCAAACTCCATCATGTATTGGTGTCTGTCAGTATCACTCCCCTCTCTATCTTCATTGGTCAGGAACATGTTGAAGTCTCCTTCCACTAGCCACGGCCTTCCCTCCATACCTAGCGAGATGTCTCCTATCTTTTCCCAAAGAGCCTGTCTTGTCTCTCTCGTATGTCACCCATAGACTATGGTGATGTAGATCGGGAAGGGGAAGACTGCGGCAGAGACCTTAACGTGTAAAGCTTGTCTCGAATCATCTACCACTTCCACTGTCCAATCCTTATGCGCAAGAATCCAAATGTGACCATTTTCATTAGATCCCGCAAACCGAAGGCCCTGCAAGTTCCGGCCTAAAGCTGGCGGTGTCCTCTGTGGTTCAATCACTGCCACAAACAAAATCTTATGTTCTCGAATCAAATATCTCAGATGTCTCTTGGTGCGGGCATTCGCCACACCCTGCGTGTTCCACACTAGGAACTGGCTCGTCACGGGGAAACAAATCAGGTTGTGCGCGAGGTAGAAACCCTCGCTTTCTTCATCGGTGCTTTGATCACAGGTCGGTGATCCCCACCGCTGGCGATCTCCATCGGTAAGCTCCCATTGTTGGCAGCCCCATTTCGTACCCCCTTTGCCTTTCTAGACTCGTGAATAATCTGATCATCCATGGTCCCGTCATGCAGAACCAAGGCCATAGATGACTCTGTCTCAGGATCCTCATCCTCCAGAGTCTCAAACCTGTTACTGTGAACTCCAAGTCCCAAGTAGTCCTCAAGGCCATTCAACCGACTCCCTCTGACGGTAGGTGAGAGAGATCTCGGTCTGTTCCGTGACTCTCCCCCATCATTAGTCTCAAACTCCGAGCCCTCAGTTTCTGACATGGTTCGGCCCTCCACCTCCTCTAGCCTCCTCAGCCTTCTTCTTTCTCTATATCTAGCTCTGCTCTCTGGGCTTATCTTCTTCTTTTTCTTTCCCTTATCAATTGGGTGCTGGTCAAGCATGCCCGAGTTAGGAGCAAGGGGAGGCTCATGAATCTCTAGGCTGGCCCCCTGGGTCGTTTCGCCTTGCTACAACTCTGTATTCATACCTTGGTGCTTGCGAGCCCTTATCCTGGTCCTGAGCTACCAAATTCCTCCAAATTGTACCTTTCTTACCCACATAATTCCACCCTGATCATGCCTCTGTCTGTCTTTCTGGTTGCTTTCCCCGGGGCTGTTTCCCTTGATCTCCTCTCTCCTCATTCTACTTTTGTGGAGCCGGTCTAGAGTAGTCCTTCTTTAGTGGTGTCGGCCTCTTCCCAAACGCATAGCACTGATCCTCTGAGTGGCCGACATGTTGCAGGCCGAACAGTACTGTGGGATTTTATCCAACTTTACCTGCAGAGTCACATCTTTTCCTCCAATTCGAAGCATGTACTTATCTGGAATAGGCTTTGAGATATCTATTTCAATGCAAAGGCGTGCATATGACAATCGTGCTCGTGTGATAGTGACATGATCAATTTGAATTGGCTCACCAAACAATTTACCAATGGAAAATAACATGGATTCTTCAAACAGATGTATGGGTAGTGCATGCAGATTACACCAAATAGCAGCAATGGGAGTTTCAAAATAGAGGTCAAAATCGGCGGTCCATTTAAACATTCTCATCGGATGAGTCTCAACAAACCAAGTATTATTGTTACTAGCTCCACATAAAACTTTCACATAATCATCAATCTCAGATAAGGTAATGAGGATATGCTTAGCATTAATGAAGTTCCAATTTATCGTACCTTTCAATTCGAAGTTAGTTAGGGCCTTGCGAATCAAGTGGGGGGCTGGGATGGAGTGTAAGAATTTTCCAATCAGGGTGAGCCCCATGCGACCTGCAAGTTCAGTATTATCAGTATCAGGTATATTAAGACAAGGAATACCGTCTTCCTGGGATGCCGTGCCCCTTTGCATCACTTTATTGGGGTCGAAAATGAAAGGTTGATTCGATGTCTTTGGTTGACTGCCCTTAATCATATCCACCATGTTCTTATTTGCCTTCACCCAAGGGTTTGCCTTATCTTTCCCAGAGACTTGGCTCAAAGGTTGTTCCATCCTAGCCATCCATTCCGGGCTGAGAGTGGGGAATTCAGAGGGTTTTTTTTATGTGGTTATTTTGGAAGAGGGTTTTAGGTTGGGTATGGGCGTGGAGGGCCGAGAGGTTCGGAGGTAAGAAGGCGTGTGCGGCTGGTTTTTATTGGGGGGCGAAAAGGAATCGGGCAAGAGAAGTTGAGCATTGTTGGAGATGAATTTAGGATTTGGTCGTTTGGTGGGTTTATGGAGTGAGGAAAGGTTTATATTTAGAGCTTCTTGTGTGTGTATTTTCCGGAAATCATGTACCTTCAATATTGAAGTTTTGGTAGTGGCCAACGTTGTTTTTTCCCCCGGGATGGATGCTAGGATTACCTCGATTTGTTCCCACGTGCCAAAATGTCGCTCAATTGAGGATGGTCCCACCATAGTTGAAATGGCGCGACTGATCTCATAGGGGTTCGACATTTGTCCAACTTCAAGTTGTAGTGCACGTGATTCCTCCAAGTCACAAGTACCATGCATTTCATGGTCACCCAAAGTCAGGGATAGGGAAACAGTTCGGTGGTCATCATCCAAGACACTCGGAGCTTCATCAAGGATCGCAGCTACTCTCTTCTCTTCTTCCTCCATACTTATCGGTGGTGACGCCACTGAGTTACGAGCTGATGTCGTACCTGGCTTAAACCAGGCGGCGTGATTCGCCACACCAACCACTAGCAACGCCCCTCCATCGTCGGTGACCTTTCCACCACCATTCGCCATCCATGAATTCTTCTCCTCCACCAGCCGTGAAGTCACCTCTTCCACCAGAACTCCGCCTGGCCCAGTCCCACCGTCTCCCGGTTCCTCCATGGCGGAACCCTAGGAACTAGGTCGAGCCGCCGAAAGCAGAACCCCTAGCCGCCACCCCCCACACTTCCAACTCTGAAACTCCGACGAACACCGACCACCAAGCACCCCAAAAAGGATTGAAACCAACCAGAGGAGCCAGAGCCGGTCGAACAAACCAGCTCCGGCGACAAGAAGGATGGAAAACACCTAACCTAGCGGAACTTACGCTGTCACTAACCGCCGCCGCCACAGACCTCCTCCGCCCGAGACACGCCTACCACCCGACGCAGCCGGACCTCCCCGACCCCACCAAGACACGACCTCACCAGAATGGACGGCTGGTCGCCTGAAAACCGTGAAGGAACCCGATGGCGCGCCAGAAAACTTAATACGGTAGAAATCAAGAACAAGACACGACGAATCCAAAGAGACCAACTAGAACGAATTCCGACGGGTAAAACTCAAGAAATCACCGATTTATGCATGACAGAAACCAAAAACCTAGAGAGCAAAGTTTACAGATTGTAGGTCATATTACTCTATGAATAATAAATAAGTGTTTTATGCTGAGTCCATTCTTGGAATTAGTAAGATGTTAACTAATTATGTCCATAACAAAAATTAATTAATTAATGAACATTTATATCTTAAGGGCGGGAAATGAACAAGAAACAACAGAAACTCGGATTACTTGTAATTTCAGATTGGATGGGCGGTGCAATATTACTTCTGTAGTGGCTGCTTGTAAGATTCCAATATAAGCTTATATTAAATTATAGGTTCAATTTAATTAGTAAAAAGATAATTGGGAGACGCCATATCCAAAACCTTCCATAGATCCCTGTCTGGGCCCAAAAGGTGTTGGGGTTTGGAGCCCCTTGCACAGCGGAAGACTTGTACAAACAAATAAATCAGACGTAGGATCTATTTGACAGATTATGAGATTAATCTATTCACATGTTAACACAGAATTGCATGCTAGAACGCAAATAATTCATGCTTAAAGAATATAAATCCTAAAACATGAATTCTATGGTTTAGAGTTACCGATTTGATTCTCCAACGAATCGTCGAATGCTCCTGCCTTCTCCACGATGATCTTCAATACTAGACGACGGATCTTCTGACTGGTTCCCGAACTGTATTCCGATATCAGTGTGGGTTGATCTTATCGAAATACTAGGACTCGAATAAAGAAGACTGAGTTTTCTCATGGAGGAGGAGCTGAAAAACTCACGGAGGAGAGCTGAAATTTTCGTCCCCTACTACAGAGAGGATAGGGACGAAATTTTCTCTCCACAATTAATTGTCTTTTCTGTCTCCTTTAATCTCCTATTTATAATAGTTACATATTGGGCCCAGTCAGGGATCTATGGATATGGGCTCCCCAAATTAGCTTTTTACTAATTAAATTGAGCCCACAATTTAGTACAAGCTTATATTGGAATATTACGAGCAGCCACTACAGAAGTAATATTAACCTCCCCATCCAATTCCGAAATTACAAAGTTTCCATTTTATTTATTATTTATTTCTCGCGCTTAAGATATAAATGTCCATTAATTAATTAAAGTCTGCTATGGACTTAATTAATTAACATTTTATTAATTCCAAGAGTGGACTTAGCAAGAAACACTTATTTATTATTCATTGAATAATTAAATTCAAACTGGTCAGTTTCCGAATAATAAAACCTTGTTCAAGCTCCTCTTGAGGACATTATCAAACGAGACTCACCCCGCGCACGATTCAACATAATAGCAATCCTAGCACCGCTAGATATTAATCACCACTACCCAATATATCAGGATTATTGGGTTGCGAAAAACCCATACATTTTGATAAGTCAAAGTAGTGCATAATCAATATCGTATGTTCAATGCTAACGTATGTAGATTAATAAATAGTATTTTATCAAGACCTAGTCTTTCAGTAGATAGCATAAAGACACGTCTTGCTGTTAGATCCATTCAATGCTATACCACACTAACATCATCTTATTTCAATAAGGCTTAGAAATAATCGGACTAACATTGCAACCTTTCGCGATAGGTAGCCAAAGCCTATCTAGGTTGTGAAATTCTTCTTTTTCTTTTGCAAAGCATTGCCAAGAACCGACTGTAGTTACCTTAAAGTGGACGACGCCCATAACCAGTCTACTAAGCAAAAGACTTAGGCTTTGTTTACTTCTTATGCATTTAAATGTTTATAAACATCTTATAAACGCACAAGTAAACACAATGTAATAATATATTGATTATATTAGTGCAAACTGCTCGAATAATACTGAATCGGGTTAAAAGTGGATTGTAGAGTTTTTCCGTATACAAGCAAGATTCTATTCGCGCGAACTTGCTCGAAACATGCTTTTCAGTATACTAAACCTAACAAAAGGAACTTAATATAAATAGGATAATAAATTAAACATAAATAACACATTATTTTTCATCAAATTTTCGTCATCTCCTATATACGGAAGGGGATGAAATTTTCCTCTTCAGCTCTCCTCCGTGAGATTGAATTTTTTCTGTCCTATTTATTCGAGTCCTAATATCCCGGTGAGATCAGCCCACACTGATATCGGAATACAGTTCGGGAACCAGTCACAAGATTCGTGGTCTAGTACTCAAGATTTTCACGAGGAGAAGTAGCAAGCTATCTTCGATTCTTCGGAGAATCATCAAGGTATTATTCCTACTCCGTAGAAAAGCATGTTTGATTCAAGTTATGAGCACGATACATGTGATAATTACGAAAATAGATTTTGTCTAAATAAGCCGCTAAATAGATCGAAATTATTATATGGTTTATTTGTATGCGCACTTCCGCTGCCAATCCCTCCAGAGCATCGCTGGAGTAGAGGAGAGTTTGGGGGGAGCGCGCCAGCGTCAGACTGGACTCCGGAGCACGACTGGAGGGTGGAGGCAGAGGTGCAGGCGCAGGCGACAGGTGGAGAAGAGATAGCGACAGATGGACTTTGGAGGTGGAGAATTTGGATTTTGGAGAAAGGGGCGGAATGGTGAAGGAGAGAATTAGGGTTAAAGTTTTAAGTACTATATATATAATATAATAAATATTAAAATATAATTCTGTTTTTATGTTTTTCGGTTTTTTTATAACCAAACAGAAACGAACCGAAAAACTGAAATTTTCAAAATTTTAAAACTGAACCGAACCAAACCGAAAAAATCAAACCGAATTTCAAATTTTTGTTTTGGTTCAATTCAGATATTCGGTTTTTGATTTTTTGCCCACCCCCAACTGTCGTGGGACTCTAGCATCTCTATGATAGTGATAAAGGGAAAAGATGAGACTATGACTCTGTGTGTGTGTGTCAACTGGCCAGGAGGGTACCTAGACCTAGCTGTATCGTTGGGTCTGTGTCTTTCTTCCCTATCAACAAAAAAATACCTCAACCCACTTCTACTGGCTAGTATAGTGGAGTAAGGGTCGAATCCCACAGAGATGGATGTAGGCGAGATACACTTGCGATGACATTCTGGGAGCGGTTGGTTAGCTACCACGCTTTTTTTGGGTTGAGTTTTACCTAGTCGGAAAATGAAATGGAACCTATACCCCTCCTGGCTAGTAGGTCAGGGTGGGCTCTAAATGTTGCGTGCTAAAAGAAATTAAAGTGCGTGTGTAAATTACGGTACGGGTGTGCATGTGAGAAGCTACTAGACGAAACTTACTAAAAATGGCTAGACAAAAGGTAAAGAGAATCAAAGGACATGCTGGCAGACTGTCTCCTAGGTGTGCAGAAAAGCTGAAAAAGTGCAAGTACAAAAGCAAAAAGCAACAAAAGCAACATAAGTGGTCCCATTCTTTGATTGTGACATTATCTTCTTCACCAAGCTAAACAAACAAGATCTAACAAACTCCATTGATGAATGATCAAGTTTGAAATCGAGAACGAAAGCTAAGAAAACTGAGATCTACGCAAACTGGTCAGCGGGACAAGGTGACAGAAGCAAGCAGAAACGATTCCCATGCATTTTTTAGGAACTTAACCTGATTAAAACTTGTAAACACTCCAAGAAAACCTAGATCTAACTAAGCAAAGCAGATTCAAGCACTTAAACAACAGAAATCAACGTAAAACTACCAGATCTAGCTACTAGGCAGAAAGAAATAATAAGCAAGCTGAAACACAAAATAAAACCACAATAAACTTCATTGCATTCAAGATTATCACCCAAAAGATGTTCCAACTAAGTAGCTACTGGAATCCAAGTCAAAGGCAAGCAAAAAAACAAGTACTTAAACTAAGAAATGTTAAAAACAAAGCAAGTAAAAGATTGTTTGGCTCATCGAAAACTGAAACTGGAGGAATTTCTGGAACTACGGCGGCTGGAATGAATCAGGCATGATGCTTCTCGCCGGCATGTGGCCGGAATCTTCAAGTCAGGCTGCTGGATTTAGATGGAACTAAGAGCTAGTGGAGTTATTCTTCTCAAAAGTGATGTAGTAGTGATGATAAGTCCTAAGTGAAGTGGTGTCAAAATTCCCCCATTTTCTTTATGTTCAGCTCCTATTTATAGGGTGGCTTGCCCTAATTTCTAGGGCTTTCTCTTCATGTGGAATGACAATTTTTCCCTTCTTTAGATAGGTGATTATTCCAAGCAAGTCTTTCCTTCTCGTGTCCAGTTCTGTAGTATCCATCCTGACCAGTTTGAGTTTTTTCTGCTCATACTAACCAGTTTGCACACTTTTCGCAGCTTTTTCACTCGAATTCCTTCTGAACCTTTCCTCCTGATTTAGTACTTCAACCTGCACACTTTAGCAGCTATTTTGCAGATATTATCCAATAAAGCACCTTAAACTGACCAGTAACCAAGGCCGAGAACGAGACTCATCAGATAGTCATGTGTATCCTCTATATAAGTAACCTTCCACATCTCTTATTCATCCAATTTAAGATTCAAATTTATTAAGTTAGGGTTTGTATTTATGTTCTTCCCCAATTCAAATTTTAGTAAAATTAGGTGGAAATCCCACATTTCATTAGATGGTTTAAAAATTAAGCCTAATTTTTGCAAAGTATCATCTCGGCAAGTAGATAAACTTGAAAGAAACAGTATCTCAAAAATACGGGACTCAAAGAAACATTATTTTAACGGAATCGTTCAAGAGCGAATGACATCATGTGTGAAGACACGATGCATCCAATCACCATTCTATCAAAAAACATACGTCGTCTCTACTCAACACTGCTCATCGTCATCATCGTTCCACCTGTACATTTTTAAAACATATGCTGGGCTGAGTACGTGAAGTGAAAACAAGCCAAAATATACTTTTCTATAAAACTGTTATGCCAAGCCGTCGTTGAGCGACCTTGGGGTTTTAACTTCGAAAGAGCCCGAGTACACTAAACCATTTCATAGAGCATAAACCATCGACTGGTATATAAGTGCATTTAAGAAGCTGCTGTTAGGGTTTGTATACTAGAAATCGCCTTTCGAGTGATTGAATACTGTAAAACTCTAATTATTATTTTCCAATGAATGCAACAGATTATTTTTGTCGTACTGTTGTTATGTTTTACATTTAATGGATGTTTATTGCATATTTAAATGTATAAGTGAACATAACAAAGTCTAAGTCTTTGTTTTAGTAGACCGGTTGTGGGCTGCGCTCAATTTAAGGTACGCGGTCAGTCCTGAACAAAGAAAATAAGAATTTCACAACCTAGATAGGCCTAGACTACCTATCGTGAAAGGTTGCAATGTTAGTCCGATTATTTCTAAGCTTTATTGAAATATGATGACGTTGGTGTGGTATAGCACTGAATGGATCTAACAGCAAGACGAGTCTTTATGCTATCTAGTGAAAGACGATGTCTTGATAATTAATTTCTTAATCAATGTACGTTAGCATTGAGCATACGACATCGAGTATCTACTACTTTGACTTACCAAAGGTGCGGGTTTTTCATCACCCAACGATCCAGGTATATTGGGTAGTGGTGATCATTATCTGGCGGTGCTAGGATTGCTATTATGTTGAATCGTGCGCGAGGAGAGTCTCGTTTGATAACATCTAAAAGAGGAGCTCGAAACAAGGTTTTATTATTCGGAACCTAGTTAGTTGGAGTTTGATTACTCTATGAATAATAAATAAGAGTTTCTTGCTAAGTCCATTCTTGGAAATTAAAATATGTTAATTAATTAAGTCCATAGCAGACATTGATTAATTAATGGATGTTTCTATCTTAAGCTCGGGAAATAAAATTAAAAAAATTAAAGGAAACACGGAATACTTGTAATTTCGGATTTGGAAAGGTAGTGCAATATATTACTTCTGTAGTGGCTGCTTGTAATATTCCAATATAAGCTTGTATTGAATTGTGGGTTCAATTTAATTAGTAAAAAGCTAATTGGGTGAGGCCATGTCCAAATTCTTCCTTAGATCCCTGACTGTGCCCAATATGTGACTTAATATAAATAGGAGAATAAATGAGACAGAAAATAACACTTTTTATCTTTAAAATTTTCGTCCACTCCTTTTGAGAGAGAGAGATCGAAAATTACTTTCTTCCGTGAGCAGAGTTTTGTCTTCGTTATTCAAGTCCTAATACACTGGTGAGATTTGCCCACACAAATATTAGTCTACAGTCCAGGACACCAGTCAGAAAATCCGAGGTCGAGTTCTGAAGATCTTCACGTGGAGAAGATGCAAGCCGTCTTTGATTCTTCAGTGAATCAACGAGGTAAACTGGCTAACTCCGTAGTATACATGTTTTAGGATTTATTTATTCTAAAGCATGATTATGATTCAAGTTATGAGCATGATACGTGGGATAATTACGCGAATAGAATTTGTCTAAATAATATGCAAAATAGATCAAATTCATGTGATCGGTTTTATTCATGCACGCTTCCGCTGCCAACCCCTTCAATTGGTATCAGAGCCAGTCTTTGGCTCTGATAATTTGGATTTAAATTTCGCGAAATTCATGTATGCATGTGTTATTTGATTTCGAAGCATGTTCTTGTTGTTTTTTTTAATATTTTAAGATAGTAGAATTCAAGAACAATCGAATCAAAGAACTTGAATTTATCGATCGTACGAGACGTACGATCCATCGGCGCTAGCACCGAGACGGATCGCACCACGTGCGATCGAGAGTGGGTTGTCGATTGAGTGGGAGCCAAGGGTGTATGATCACGGGGCGACGCGTAGACGAGCGTGGGCTCGTGCGCGCCGCCGACCGAGACTGCTAACCCTAGGCGGCGTGGGCTGGTGCGGCGTGGCAGCTCGTTCGAGAACCGTTGAGACGCCGCCCCGAACCCTAGGTGGAAGGTTTCCGTGACAAGAATCCAGGCAGAGGCTAAGAGCGACGCGCCCTTATGCGCGCAGCTGGCCGAAGCAGTGGGAGCTTTAGGTCTCGGTAGGCCGAGACGGGCGATGAGCCATTGGCCGAGAGGAACCGCGCCTCCGCGCAAGCTCTTGGCCAAGCGACCGTGTCACCCGACGTGCCGAGACGGCCGAGACAGACGACAGCGACTGGCCGAGAGGAGCGGCACCACCGTGCACGCTCCTGGCCGAGAGGATGCGATGCCCAACAAGGCAATCGACGCGTCACCTGGCCGAGAGTAGGCGCGCGACGTGCGCGCTGCTGGCCGAGACGGCGAATCCGTGATGATCCAGCATATTAAATACCAACAGAATTTAATCAAGCCTTAATATGCCTCAAGGCTAAGGATAATTAAATAAAAACCATAACCCAAAATATCTAAGCTATAATTACGAACTCAAAGTTTGTATATGGTCTCCATCAATTGGTCTGCAATTTATGAAGATTTTTTCTAATATTATCGCCACCTGCTCTGTGGGGACAATAATCCTAAGAAATAGCGAGATCATAAGGCGGACTTCTCAAATATAAATAGTATGAACTAGAATGTGGTTTCCAATATTATCGCCACCTGCATTATGGGGACAATAATCCTAAGAAACTACGAGATTCAGAAGTTCACACAGAATTTATGGGATGGCTTGATCTTGTTAGCAGCACATGAGCATTGTTATGGGAGTGTGTTGTAGGAATGACTCTGTAATGCTAAATTTGGTGGTCTTGCTTAGGCAACATTAGGCGGCCATGCCACACTTGTGGTCTCTGGACTATTCATCGATGATTGTGCCCAGTAAAATAGTAAGATTTTAATGCGTATTGACCTCCTCTGGAGGATACAAAATTTTAATCTTGCAGTTGTAAGATTTTGAAAAGTTTTATGGTTAATCTAATCAAACTTCTTACATAAGTTTATGACAATTAGTAAATACGTTGTTTTACAGTGCAAATCAAATCGTCAATATGTCGTTTAATCCTTTTTCTGCAATTCTTAAATAAAACAAACTTGAGGGCCAAAATTACATAGAATGGAAACAAAACTTGGACATCGTTCTTACAGCAGAAGAGTACACCTTCTTACTCGCAACCCTGCGACCTCCAGTGCCGCCGGCCAATGCAGCGGAAGGAGTCAGAGATGCACACAGACGGTGGCATAAGGCGAATGAGATGGCTAAGTGCTACATGTTGGCATCTATGTCATCAGTGCTCAGCATCAGCATTCAGCCATGGAAACAGCCGCCGAGATCATGCAGAATCTCAAGAATCTCTTTGGTACTCAGAATCGAACGGCTAAGTCTCAAGCCTTTCGGAGTATCATGACGAAGACAATGAAGGAGGGCTCGTCTGTGAGGGACCATGTCCTCGAGATGATGGGCCACCTCAACCAGATTGAGGTCTTGGGAGGGACGATCGATCCCAAGTCCCAGGTGACAATTATCCTTCAGAGTCTTCCCCCTAGCTTCCAACAGTTCAAGCTCAACTTCGAGATGAACAAAAGGAACTACACCTTGGCAGAACTGTTAACTGAACTTCAGTCGGCAGAGGACCTTATGGTCCAGGCTAAGGCGGCCATGATGACTTCGGCGCCTCGTTCCTCTGGCTTTAAGCCTAGCAAAGGAAAAAGGCAGGCACCGAACTTAGAATCGGGCAAAGTAGCTAAGGGAAAGAAGAAGAGGAGGGCAAACAAGAAGCCCATGGGGAAGTGCTTCAAGTATGGAGAAAAGGGGCATTGGAAGTCAGACTGTCCTAAAATGGGCAAGGCTATAGGTATGCACCAAGCTTTAGTAGTCGAGTCATGTTTGGCTTCGAAATCTACTTGCACTTGGGTTATTGACACTGGAGCTACTGATCATATTTATTTTGATCCTGACTTAATGCAGATGACAAGACGGCTGCGTGATCATGAGATCGAAGTCCAGCTGGTTGACGCTACAAAAGTGGCGGCCGTTGCAGTGGGAGATGTTTATTTGCGTTTTAGTAGTGATAGATTTTTTATTTTGAAGAATGTTTTGTTGATACCTTCTTCTAGAAGAAATTTAATTTCAGTTTCTAAATTAGTTTTTGATGGATATTCGATTTTTTTTAATGACAATTGTGTTATTAAGAAATATGGTTCTTATATCTGTCGTGGTATCATGGAAAACGATCTGTACACAATCACATCTACACAATTTAATAATCGCAAATTAGAACTCAATATAACATCGAAAATTTCAAAGAAACGAAAGGAACCTTCAAGTTCAATGAACGAAACGTATTTATGGCACCTTAGACTTGGTCATGCCAATGAAAGGAGGATCCATTCTTCTGTTAAACAAGATCTTATTAAAGGTCTAGAGGAGGAACCTTTTCATAAGTGTGAGTCATGCTTAGAAGGCAAGATGACCAATAGGCTTTTTTAGGCTAAGGGCAATAGGGCCAAGGAAGTACTTGAGCCCGTTCATTCCGATGTATGTGGACCAATGTCTACTGAAGCAAGAGGTGGTTTTTGATACTTCATCACATTCATTGATGACTTCTCAAAAATTAGATACGTCTATTTGATGACCCACAAGTCAGAGTCCTTTAACAAATTCAAGGAATTTAAGGCTCAAGTGGAAAAGCATCATGGTAAGAATATCAAATGCCCGCGATCTGATCGTGAAGGCGAATACCTCACTGCCGAGTTTTTGGACTACTTGTCGGAGTCAGGAATCCAATCCCAATTGACTGCGCTGGGGACGCCCCAACAGAACGGCGTGGCTGAAAGAAGGAACAGGACCTTGTTAAACATGGTCCGATCGATGATGAGTTATGCACGGCTACCTATTTCGTTTTGGGGACATGCCTTGCTTTCTGCAAGCCATACATTAAACAATTTACCGTCAAAATCCGTACCTACTACTCCTTATGAGTTGTGGACTGGGCGCAAGCCCAATCTAGCACATCTCAAGATTTGGGGTTGCCCGGCTCATGTATTGGAAAAGGATCCAACTAAGCTAGGATCTAAGACGGAGGTGTGTATGTTTATAGGGTACCCCAAAGGGACGAAAGGTTACGAATTCTTTAGTCTCCGAGATAAGAAAGTTATTGTGAGCACTCACGCCACATTCTTAGAGGAAGACTTTGTAATGAATCATAGACCCAGCACTGAAGTGGCTCTAGAAGAGTTCCATTAACCAAAAACAAGTACCAGGTGTACAAACTATTTCCGAAACTTCAACTTCTACTCCAAGTATTGTAGTACCGCGCCGCAATGGGAGGGTCTCGCATGAACCCGACAGATACATTGGTGTGGGGGAATCCATGGATCACTCCTCGGACAGCAATGTATTAGATCCCTAGAACTTTGTGGAGGCGCTGGCAGATGTCGATCATTGCGAATGGGTGAAAGCAATGGATTCAGAACTACAATCTATGATAGACAAAGACGTCTACGATTTGTCCGTCCTACCCGAAGGCTGTACTGCCATTGGGAGCAAGTGATATATAAACGTAAACGTGGACCCGATGGACGAGTTAAAGTCTTCAAGGCAAGACTAGTGGCCAAGGGGTATACCCAAAAGAAAGGTGTCGATTACGACGAGACTTTCTCCCTAGTGGCCATGCTAAAATCGATCCGGATACTGTTGTCTATAGCAGCTTATATGGATTGGGATGTATGGCAGATGGATATTAAGACTGCGTTTCTAAACGGGGGTCTTGAGGAGACCATCTACATGGAACAACCCAAAGGATATGCCATAGAGGGAAAAGAACACATGGTTTCGAAGCTTAAGAAGGTCATTTATGGCCTTAAGCAAGCATCTAGATCGTGGAACCAGTGTTTCGATCAAACTGTTTGCACGTTTGGATTCGAAAAGTGCCCAAATGAAAGTTGCGTGCATAAGAAGGTTGAAAAGGGGAATGTAGTGTTCTTAGTTTTATATGTAGATGACATTCTTCTAATTGGAAACAATAAAAAGATGTTGTCATCAGTAAGAACATGGTTGTCAAACCAGTTTGAGATGAAGGATATGGGAGACGCGGGACACATCCTCGGAATCAAGGTTCTTCGGAATCGAGAAAAGAAGATGATGTGCTTATCTCAAGAACCTTACATCGACACAGTACTTAGTCGTTTTAGCATGCAGGATGCCAAGAAAGGTTTCTTACCTTTTAGACATGGCATCCATCTATCTCAAGAGATGTGCCCGAAAACACCATCTGAGATACAAGCAATGAAAAGGATTTCATATGCTTCGGCAGTTGGAAGTCTCATGTATGCTATGCTTTGTACGAGGCCTGATATTTGCTTTGCTGTTGGCATGGTGGCAAGATATCAGTCGAATCCGGGCCAAGGACATTGGACTGCCGTAAAGAACATACTCAAGTACCTTAAACGGACTAAGGACTATGCTCTAGTTTACAATGCGGTCGAGCTCTGTCCTTTGGGATATACTGACTCAGACTTTCAAGCTGATCAGGACTCGAGAAAATCTACTTCAGGATATGTGTTCACCTTAGGAGGTGGAGCCATAATTTGGAAGAGTGTGAAGCAGAAATGCATCGCGGACTCGACCATGGAAGCCGAGTATGTGGCCGCTTCGGAGGCTGCAAAAGAGACAGTATGGTTCAAGAACTTCCTTATGGATTTAGGTGTGGTTACGAATCTGCCCAAGAGCATCACCGTTTATTGTGACAACTCTGGTGCTGTGGTAAATTCGAAAGAACCAAGATCTCACAAAGCGAGCAAACACATAGAGCGGAAGTATCATATCATATGGGATATAGTGCAGAGAGGAGACATACAAGTGGTCAAGATTGCGTCAGAGAACAACCTGACAGATCCTTTCACTAAGGCATTGGCGGTGAAACCGTTCGAGAGCCACGTTGAAGAGATGGGAGTTCGACTCATTCAAGACCTCAACTCGCTTTCAGTATAAGTGGGAGAAATTTAGACGTGTGCACTACTGTTTTGTATACTCGAAATCTGTTTTGAGTATAAGTGGGAGATTGTTAGGGTTTGTATACTAGAAATCACCTTTCGAGTGATTAAATACTGTAAAACTCTAATTATTATTTTCTAATGAATGCAACAGATTATTTTTGTCGTAATGTTGTTATGTTTTACATTTAATGAATGTTTATTGCATATTTAAATGTATAAGTGAACATAACAAAGCCTAAGTCTTTGTTTTAGTAGACCGGTTGTGGGCTGCGCTCAATTTAAGGTACGCGGTCAGTCCTGAACAAAGAAAAATAAGAATTTCACAACCTAGATATGCCTAGAGTACCTATCGTGAAAGGTTGCAATGTCAGTCCGATTATTTCTAAGCCTTATTGAAATATGATGACGTTGGTGTGGTATAGCCCTGAATGGATCTAACAGCAAGACGAGTCTTTATGCTATCTACTGAAAGACAAGGTCTTGATAATTAATTTCTTAATCAATGTACGTTAGCATTGAGCATACGATATCGAGTATCTACTACTTTGACTTACCAAATGTGCGGGTTTTTATCACCCAATGATCCAAGTATATTGGGTAGTGGTGATCATTATCTGGCGGTGCTAAGATTGCTATTATGTTGAATCGTGCGCGAGGAGAGTCTCGTTTGATAACATCCACAAGAGGAGCTCGAAACAAGGTTTTATTATTCGGAACCTAGCTAGTTGGAGTTTGATTACTCTATGAATAATAAATAAGAGTTTCTTGCTAAGTCCACTCTTGGAAATTAAAATATGTTAATTAATTAAGTCCATAGCAGACATTGATTAATTAATGGATGTTTCTATCTTAAGTGCGGGAAATAAAATTAAACAAATTAAAGGAAACATGGAATACTTGTAATTTCGGATTTGGAAAGGCAGTGCAATATTAGTTCTGTAGTGGCTGCTTGTAATATTCCAATATAAACTTGTATTAAATTGTGGGTTCAATTTAATTAGTAAAAAGCTAATTGGGTGAGGTCATGTCCAAATTCTTCCTTAGATCTCTAACTGGGCTCAATATGTGACTTAATATAAATAGGAGAATAAAGGAGACAGAAAATAACACTTTTTCTCTTCAAAATTTTCGTCCACTCCTTTTCAGAGAAAGAGATCGAAAATTGCTTTCTTACGTGAGCAGAGTTATGTCTTCGTTATTCAAGTCCTAGTACACTGGTGAGATTTGCCTACACAAATATCAGTCTACAGTCCGGGACACCAGTCAGAAGATCCGAGGTC
The DNA here is from genome assembly GCF_004379255.2 of Salvia splendens. Classification (NCBI taxonomy): domain Eukaryota; kingdom Viridiplantae; phylum Streptophyta; class Magnoliopsida; order Lamiales; family Lamiaceae; genus Salvia; species Salvia splendens. The sequence continues at coordinate 9,115,379 of NC_056050.1, read as the reverse complement.
GAGTTCTGAAGATCTTCACATGGAGAAGACGCAAGCCATCTCCGATTCTTCAGTGAATCAACGAGGTAAACTGGCTAACTCCGTAGTATACATGTTTTATGATTTATTTTTTCTAAAGCATGATTATGATTCAAGTTATGAGCATGATACGTGGGATAATTACGCGAATAGAATTTGCTAAATAATCTGCTAAATAGATCAAATTCATGTGATCGGTTTTATTCATGCACGCTTCCGCTGCCAACCCCTTCAGCTGCCATATCTGTCTAGTGTTAGGAAGATGGCGACCTTTCGCGGTAACAACTCTAAAGACTGGCCAACTTGAATGATGGCACTTGATCTCCCATAGGTGTACATTAGTCCGAGCAAGATTTGGGCCCATGTTGAGACTCGAATTCGATTTATCCATCTGGCATAGTAGGGTCGCTTCCTCACTAGCCCATCTCTTAAACATACGTAAAACCGGCCTTCTCAAGGGATGGCGCTCGATCCTCCATAGGTGTACACTAAGCTGATTAGGGACTCACTCCCAATTAGTCCCGAATTCGATTATAACATAACTAGTCTAGTAAGGATGCTCCCCTTGCTAGACAAACAGATAGACAATTCTCTAAAATTAAAAACATGGCATGACATAACCTTCACACCCTCATTTTCTCATACAACATTCTTGAAATGTAACTCGTATTTATTGGTCTAAGCCGAGTATCGTATAACATCTTGTCGGCACAGTCGAGCATCGTATAACATCATATCGACAAAACCGAGCGATTCACAATTCACTCAATAAAGCAACACATAGTAACGTCACTTTCACTTTAACAAATACTTGAAACATAAATCGCCACTGAATAATACGTAAGATAGAAAAGAGCAGGGGTGTCGAGACAGGTACCCGCACCCGACGAGTCTAGTACCCGCGCTCGATTTCGGCTCCAAAGGCAGTCCCGATACCCGTCCCGCATTGTGTCGGGTATTACCCGATACTCGAGTCGGGTATCCCGCACCCGACGCCGCGGGTACCCGACCCGACCATTTTTTTTTTGTTTTTTTAATCTTATTATTGTTGTTATTTGTATATTTTACTCCATAATATACTGCCATAATATGCTCAAGATGTTTCGAAACTAATAACTGCCATAATATGCTCAATTGTTGATTATCATCCGTAAATATCCTTGATTTAGATGAATTCAACTTAAAACAAATAAAAAATCCAAAAGTCCAAAGATGAGTAATGAGTGTTCAATAATTCATATATACATATGCACACAATATATGTATATCTAAAGTCTAAACCTTGTATATACATAATATATGTATATGCTAGTATGTTACTGAATATATAATACTTATGTAAATGAAGATTCTGAAAAAAAAAATTAGTATGTTACTGTAATTAGAAGATTATAAAAGTTAAACAAACTTAACTCTAATAAAAAAAGGATAAAAAAAAATATAGTGTTGTGAGCGCATAGTTAAAATTTTAAATGATGACATACAAAATTCTAATATAATTATAAACAATCGGGTAATGGTCGGGACTAACGGGTATACCCGTTCGGATATCGGATATACCTGATACCTGCAAATCCCAAAATCTGAATACCCGATCCCGACCCGTTACCCGTTTTCGTCGGGTAGCGGGTATCCGATACCCGCCGGGTATCGGGTCGGGTAGGAAATTACCCGATACCCGCTATCTGTTTCGACACCCCTAGAAAAGAGCACACATAACATTATCTTCGATATAAACATACTTGAAATAATATTTCATATGTAAACTGAAAGCCCACGATTATATCTTATATAAAAAAAGCCCACGGTTATATCTTAAATAGAATGCCCGCACAATAATGTAGGATGGAAAAGAGCATACGTAACATCATTTTCAATATAAACATACTTGAAATAAAATTTCGTGTTTAATTCGAAAGCCCACCATAATAATTTTCATAAAATTGTATGTTAAACAGAAAACTCACCCCGTTCACTTAATCTCCTTAATCCGTCCTTAACTCGCGGATATCGTCCTTTTTTCTCGATTTTTCGCGTCTAGCCATTCGCGCGACCTTAAAAACCCTTATTAGTTCATCCTCTTATTTCTCTCTATTTAATCCGGCCCAAAATATATAATTCATTAGCCCAATTAAACTCTCTTAAGTTTAGCCCAATAAAATAAAAAGATTTGTAGCCCAAATACAAGAGAGAGGGATCGTACCCACACTTCTTCTCTCTCTCAAAACAACTACCTCCTCCTTCACGCAGGAAAGGTCTCAAAATCTGATAAGAGAAAATCGAGAGAGAAGGAGAGGAGAGACGCCGTGAGTTTCAACAACAAATCTCCCTGCACATTGTATTTTCTTCCTTGGAATCAAAGGTATAGTCCTCTAAATTCTGAAATCTCTTCGTTTCTATTTCCCATAAATTCAATAGTTTCACTCATAAATTTGGTAGAAAACAGCTGAAATCTTTTTTGTGTAACACATCAATACTACAAGCTTCCGTCTTGATTCTTTTAGAATTAACTTAGCCCCCTTGATCTTTGCAAATTTCTAGAAATGGTATTTTTGTGAATCCTAGAAAACTCTCATTTTCTCTGCTATGTCCCCAATTTTCAGCAGCAAAGGGGATGAGCATTCCAAATGGAGGGCAGAGATAACCAAACCCCACAAGGTCTGCTTTAAATGATTTCTTGTTTATATTTTAAGCAAGCCACTATATCTTCGAGGATGTATATGTATAAAATCGACAAATTGCAGGTGAAATAGCTCGAATTCTAGTTGAATTCCTCGAGGTTGCCATTACTTCAATCGTTTTCCTCAAAGGAGTCTATCCAACTGGTAAAAAATAATAAATCTGGAGCAAAGATCCAATTTTGTTTAATCTCCTCCCTTCTTGGGTATACCCAGATTTTGATATCATGTTAATGTGATCTCAAAAAATAAAACAAATTTAGGGGCTTTTGAGCGGCGGCGTTACATGAATTTAGTAGTCCACAAAGCCAGGCACCCTCAGCTATATGATTATATTCACGTCGCTGTTAATGGGCTCCTTCCTTTCCTCACAAAGGTGTGTGGTTGTGTTTCAATTATCAATTTGCATCTTAAGTTGCTACGTTTAATCGATTTTCTTTTGATTTAAGAACATTTATAAATAATTATTCTGCGTATGAACTAGGATTTAATTGATCGAGTAGCTGTGGTTTTCCTGGATGATGATGCTTTGCCGATTGAGAGATTTGTATTCAAGCTTAATGTTAATCAGTCATATAGTTCAAAGGTGCAGCAAGCTGATCTGGAGTTCTCTCTTAGGTCATTCTTGATTAAACTACCTCTTTCTGAACCTCTAACCAAGGATCTGCCGCCGAGTAAGTATGAATCTTTGTGTAGCTTTTTCTTGAATTCTGTTACCGAGTGCATTAGATATTCTGGAATCGTATGCAGCATGCTGATGTTTCCTCATTAGTAGTAGTTGTTTAATGCTTCCTTAAGGTTAAAAACTTTGATATCGTCTCATTTTTTATGATGCCTGAGGTTACAAACTTGAGGGTGAGGCATTGTACGGTCTGTTATCCTAGCCTTTATGGCTATGTCTTGAGAGGACAACTATTCTGGTCACAAGAAGTAGTGTGCTTCTCAAACTTTAACTTAGGTGTTTTTTGTTAAAATTTAAGGTGAAGAATTTCAAATGATCCCAATCTTTTACTTGAATAGAGGGCAATGGGTAACAACATCATCATGTATCTTGAAATAGATATATGCTCATGAGGATTTGGCATTCTGTTTTATTTGGGAAGTTGGTGATGCAAATTTCTAGATTGATCTAATGTGATGAATGATCTTTTGTGGAATGGGAATGAGTTGTTTAGTTTGTTTGGTTATCAGATTGCAGGTGGGAGATCACGGCTTACTTCCGCGGTCTGCCTCAACCTAGCACCGGCAAAGATGTAGAGACGTGGATCCCATCAGATGCGAAACAGTGGCAGCAGCCACCAGTGATCACCCCAATTAAGTCCATGAGCAGTGAACCTCTTGGTGTGCAAGTTTATGCAGAAAACCCCAATCCGTCTTGGTAGGTCAGAGGTGCTGTGGCTGGAGCTGGAGCTTGACCATGACTCCACATGGAGTGGTTCCAGCGTAACGCGATAGTTTGATATCACTCTGTTGTGTATCAATTGACATTATATGCCTCAGCTCCAAGGTTTCTAGCATCTAAATTAATAGTGATCGTGTGAAAATTGAAAAATTAGATAGGTTTTTTCTCACTTTTATTAGCCTATATAAATGGCCTTTATTGTATTTTGCTTTAATCACTTAGCAAAAATGTAGCCCATTAATCATTTTTCTCCTTCTTTCTCTGCATCTCCACAGACGGTTTCCTTTCATCTTTTTTTGTAGTTTTCTCTTTTGCTCCAATGGAGATTTCTCAATCCAAATCAATTCTCCATTTTTCACATGGTATCAGAGCGCAAATCCGCTACGCGCCTCTGATTACCTATATCTTCTCTATCCTTTTTTTTTATTTTTTCGTTTGCCTCTTTTTCATGGAGCTAGGGTTTGTGATTTCGTGAGAATTTTCTGCTGATTGTCTCGGGAGAGTTCTTCAGGCCAGATATGTTGTTGATTCCCGTCGGAGTTCTGCCGCAAAGTGTGTCAGGTTTTTCTCTTCGGCGGTTTCTGTTTTTGTCGATCTACATTTTTTTTGTTTTGTTCTTCTCACTGAAATTGTTGTGCTTTTCACCAATTGATCGGTGATTTATCCGATTCAAAGTTCGTGTTTGGTTCAATATGTTGAAGTATGGAGTTGTATGCTCTGTTTTTTTTCTCAATCTTTTGTTCATTGGATTTGTATGATCCAAGTTTGTATCTCTCCGATTGTATTCGGTTGAGTGTTTTCGTTTTTAGAATATGTTTTCTCAAATTTGTTGTTGAATCTGAATATGTTTTCAGATTTGTTTCTAATTTTCTGATTGTATGTCGGATGTTTGTTTTGTTGTTCACCAATTGTTCGGTTGGATTTGCTTCAAGCCTGGTTCGTGGATGTTCGATATGTGTTTCTGATCTTCATTGAGAAGTCAGTTTGCTAGATTTGTGTTGGTGGTGAGCATTTTTCTTGGCGGATGCTCTTGTGGAGATTATTAGTAGTAAAGTATGTGGCAGCATCTCTCGGTTGATTATGCTGAAAGATATTTCGAGAGAATTGCAGAGAAGAATGTGGTCGTTTGGAATTCGATGATTGGTGCATTTGCAGTGAATGAGCACTGTTACAAGGCAAAGCCGTTCATGGATATGCGTTGAGAAAAGAGTATCTGTCTCATTTAGGGAGACTGCTCTTGTTGATATGTATGAATTCGAAGGAAAGAGAAGCCATGGAAACTTTTAAAGATTTGCAGCTTGAGCCTTATGTATCTGATGAAGATGACATTTGCTTCGACTCTTGCTGCCTATACTGAAATTGCCTTAGCAAAAGAGGTGCTATGTCTTGTTTTGCCAACATGTATGCTGAAGTCGGGAGATGAGAAGATGTGGAATGCGTTAGAAATTTGATGAAGAAACAAGGACTGAAAATAGCCAACATAAGAAAATTGAAAATTGCGGATGTTCTTGTCAAGATGGTAGCAAATTGTTCCCTTCCATCTTGAGGGAGGCTGTGAAAATTGAAAAATTAGATAGGTTTTTTCTCACTTTTATTTGCCTATATAAATGGCCTTTATTGTATTTTGCTTTAATCACTTAGCAAAAATGTAGCCCATTAATCATTTTTCTCCTTCTTTCTCTGCATCTCCACAGACTTTTCCTTTCATCTTTTTTTGTAGTTTTCTCTTTTGCTCCAATGGAGATTTCTCAATCCAAATCAATTCTCCATTTTTCACAAAATGGGTCACTCACCCCTTAAAAGGCCTCATAAGGGGGAGGGTTATCCACACTTATATAGGTGAGCTAGGATCGTTACCAAGTCGATGTGGGACAAGAATTATGAATTTTAACACGCCCCCTCACGTGTGGGCCGGAATGACACATCGGACTTCCATCACGTGGGTAGGCAAGAGAAGAGATAAAGAGATATAATCCATCATCGACTTGGGCCCGCTCTGATACCATATTAGAAATGGGTCACTCACCCCTTAAAAGGCCTCATAAGGGGGAGGGTTATCCACACTTATATAGGTGAGCTAGGATCGTTACCAAGTCGATGTGGGACAAGAATTATGAATTTTAACAGATCAAAGTGAGCTTTTTGTGGATAACATTAAGACTTCGTTTCGTGGAAAAATTAGCAGAATTTTGATACGCATCAAGAGTTTGGAAGCTAGAAGGCTATGAGTTTGTCTTTAATTAATAGAAGACTTATCCTTAAATAGTACTACTGTCTCTGTCCCAACTAAGTTGAGTTAAAACATTTGGGCACGGGCCGACGGGCATGCGGTCATCGACCGGTGAACCACTCAGCGATCGTAGAGATGAACTTAGTGGACTACTAATGGACCGGCGAGTGTCAAGTGTCTCCAATCTTGCGCCTCACCATTTTTATAAATAGCTATCAAAACAAAATAACAAAGTATACAATATAAGCAAAAATCGTAATTAAAAGAATTGCATAAAAGAAAACTAGTCGGTTTTGATTTTGAAGTTGAATTTGAATTTGAATTCTCCAGCCTTCTGTTATTGCCTTAAAGTTGCTTGTGTTGGATGATCTCCAATCGTATTGTAGCGTATTAACCATGAATGATATACATAATGGTCGTTAATGGGGTGGTTTATAAGGCTGGGCTAAGATAACTTCTAATTTTGGCTAGAATGGAATATGTTCAACCAATTGACTGTTGAGAGTTTTAGTTTATTAGATGGATTGCCAATAATTAATATGATTGATATTTATTAGAATAATTAATAGAGCAATAATTTGTTAGTAGGGAGTTTAAGTTTAATATTGTGTATAAATTCTAGAAATAATATAATTAGAATATAGGAATATAATGAAATAAAATAAGCAATATTTTTTATGAAAATGATTCTACTTTTATTTACTAGTTACTTGATTAATTGAGTTGATTTCGTTTGATTTTATTTGGAGCTTAAAAGTTTCGATTAATTGAAAAATAATTCTATTAGTTATTGATCCTCTATTTTAGTTTAATAATTGAAAATTAACATGCTTATGCGGATTTAATTTAGAATAAATAAATGTTCGATAATAAGGTTTATACGAGTAAAAGTTTCCTTCCACCATGCCTAAAAATAGTGGTAATCCAAGTTACAGTTTAAATTTAATTGATCAATAATTTGAAATGTTCTAAATAATCTGAATGAGAGTACTCCTTCCATTCCATCTTTTAGAGTAGATATCACCATTTTGAGATCGACACAAGATTTCATGAGACTCCCCACAAGATTTCATGAGACTCCCTTTGTTCCACTATAAGTATAGCAATTTGCATTCTATTTGGATAGTCCCAACTAAAGTGATGCATATTTATTTTCGCAAAAACCAACACTTTTTATTATTCTTACTTTATTCTTTTTCTATTTTTTATCTCTACTTTATTCTTTCTTTATTTTTTGTTATTTATCTCTCTTAAAAGAGGTATTTGGATCCTCTATGAGATTTGTAAGACGATCACCAAATCAGGTTGCTCGAGCTTTAGATTCTATAACTGATAGCAAGTATTGGTTGAATTGCATTATATTTTTATTCATGATAGTAATTATTTTAGATTTGTTGAATAAAGCGTTACATTTGATGTAAAAAAGAAAATGTGATTTGATGTATTAGTATGATTTACTTTTTCTATAAAAAATGACATATTTTACAAAACAAAAATAAAATGATTCAGTTTAGGCAGTCAACCACAAAACCCCCAACAAAACCCTAGCTTGAATCCAAAATTAAAATTCAATCTCAACAGAGGAATCGAGAGTGAAAATGGGGAGGATTCCACAGGCTTTCAAGAGGGTAGCCGCTCAATCGCCGGTTTCCACTCTCCTCAAGGCTAAAACCTCTTCCGCTTTGCAAGAAGACAAAGCTCCTCCTCATTCGCAGCGGAAGAAGATTTTTTCCCAGAAAAATCCCGTCGCCAAAAATGATTCAGCTGCAAAATCAACACTTCCGTCGCTCTTCTTTGAGTCTGCAAATCTCTCCGACGCCAAATCCCTTTTCAATTCGTTCATTTCCTCCACCACCGACGCCCCTTCCGAGCCCAGCTTCTACAATTCAATCCTACAATCATTCTCCTCCGTTTCATCGCTCCAAGATTCGATCTTTTTCCTCAACCACATGGTGAAGCAGCACCCCCCTTTCTGCCCCAACCGTTTCACCTATCACACACTTCTCAAGCAGGCTTGTTCCTCCGCGGATGAGCCGTCTCTCTCCGCTGTACACAATGTGCTCAACCTCATGACCAACAGCGGCTTCCCGCCCAATCAGGTCTCCACAGATGTTGCCGCGAGGGCCCTCTGCGAATGCGGACGAGAAGAGGACGCTGTCGAGCTCGTTAAGGAGCTCTCGACTAAGAATTCGCTGCCCGACACGTACACTTACAATTTCATGGTGAGACATTTGGTGAAGAAGAGGTCTTTGAGTTCTGCGAATTCGTTTATAACTGATATGAAAGAGTTCGGTATAAATCCGGACCTTGTTACGTATACTATAATGATTGATAATGTGTGCAACACCAAGAATTTGAGGGAGGCGATGAGGTTGTTGAGAGTGTTGAGTGAGGAAGGGTTCAAGCCTGATTGCTATGTGTACAATACGATTATGAAGGGCTATGCTCATTTGAGTCAAGGTGGTGATGTGTTGGGAGTGTATAATAGAATGTTGGACGAGGAGGTTGTGCCGGATCATATTACTTATAACACTTTGATATTTGGATTGTCGAAATCGGGTAGGGTTAAGGATGCTAAGAAGTTCTTGCTAGTGATGACTGAGAAAGGCCATACCCCGGATGCCATTACTTATACTTCGTTGATGAATGGAATGTGCAGAGAAGGAGATGCTTTGGGGGCATTAGCGTGGTTGGGGGAGATGGAACGGAAGGGGTGTAGTCCAAATTCATGTACGTATAACACTTTGCTTCTTGGATTGTGTAAGGGGCGGCAGCTGAATGAAGGAATGAAGGTGTATGAAATGATGAAGAAATGCGATATGAAGCTGGAAACTGGGTCATACGGGACACTCTTAAGAGCATTATGCAGGCAGGGTAGAGTTGGCGAAGCTTATGAGGTTTTTGACTATGCCGTTGAGAGCAAAAGCATACCAGATGTTGCGGCTTATTCGACGTTGGAAAGTACTCTTAAGTGGTTGAAGAAAGCCAGAGAGCAAGGCCTTGCTGTTTGACAAAAGCTGCTGGCTCTTTTTTTCTTTAAAATATTTAGTGTAAGTGGTTATTGTTGGTTAAGTAGTGATAACAATACTTAATGTTCTTTGTCTATTTCAATGAATTTCGTTGGATGTTCCCTTACATTGGCCTTTTCTTAAATATATAGGCAGATTACACCCTTAAGACTCTGTGAATATGGATTTCTCTATTGTATAATATTTCTTGTTGTCATATGTAAGAAGGTCATTGAAGAAATAAGCAGACAGTGTCGTTTATCTGCTCCGCTATCTTAAAGGGCTATAGGTATGTTGGATTCTTTTTTTTCAGAGTTGATTTAGAGGAAGTCTTGTTAGAAGCAATAGATTGTGAAGATCCCACCAGAACTGGAGAGAAGCACCATGCCGAATAATAGTTTGCCATATGTGAGCCATTTGTTCAAAATAGCTTATGTAATAAGGGGCTATTATATCGATGATCGAAGTATCATTTACAATAGGCTTAATCAGTAGGCCTTTTACTTGTGTAAATACTTCAATACATTTATGATTTATCAATGGTTCTTCTAATCCTCATAGATTCAAAGTGCAGCCATTTTTTTACATTTATTTTCTGGGAATGTCTTGTATAAGTGTCTGAGTGAATTGTTCTGGAATGAAAATAATTGGAATAGAGCTAATGTAAAGAACTTGCAATGATCTAAGATATTGTACTTGCCATAAATTGTAAACAGAGCACCATAAAAAATCCTTAGCTACCTCAGAAGCAAAAACTGGGCTTTCAAATTCGTTCATCGATTAACTGTGTCCTATTTGTGTCTTTAGCCATATTTTTCCCACATCTGCCACTTTGAAGCTTATTGTGTGCCTGCAGGGTATATTGCAGCAGATTGATGTTCTGCTGGTTTCAATTCTGTCATCCTTCACTATTCTCTAGCTTTGATGAGCAGTCATGTGGCACTGCAAGTTTAAAAAATGAAGATTGTATAACCTTTTCATTTTGAGGTTGCTTTGGTTGTTGGTAGAGCAGATCAAACAAGGATACAGAACAAATTGGAAAAAATCACTCGCGAATATATCTTAGCCTTAGCATATTTCACAATTTTTTAAGTGTGATTGATTATTTATGATATCACTTATTTTGCAGGTTCGTTCGATATCAACAATATTTAACCTATTTGTAGAAAGGCATGTGATACATGTTCAGAGCAGCTTCTTAAATTATCCGCTATAGTTCAGGTAAACGCCAGCCTAGATGGAAGTATAGTTGTGAATGCATGCTACTGGATTTAAGTGATCTGGTAATTTCCTTTTAGTTGTAATTAGACCTATGCTTTTCGTTGTTGTATATTTTTGCTTTTAGATAGATTAACCTCTAGATAGCTTGTCTAACTTCCTTCTCAAGTTCAACAAATAACTTGGTTTTGCACTGCTGTGTGAAGTCCCCTTTGTCAGACGGATTTGATGTCCAGAAACATCGTCATGATTTCTATTCAGTTGTTATCAGCTTGCGTTGATATGTTTGTCATTTTTTCTCAACTGTGCGACCATGCTACTTTTATTCAAAGGTGAGTTCCATTAGTAAGACAACATAGACCGCCTTGCTTGAAAGACACCAACGCCCTGTTGATGCCAAGTTCTTTAATAAGACCACCAAGAATGAAGTAGACCGAGTGACATGTGCCCAATCGATCAAACGCATTGAGATACTTGCACGGTCTCAATTTCTTGAAGTGATGCATTTTACTTATATATGTTGCATTACGCCATGTATCACCAACTCTCTAGTTTTAGCTTACATTCGTCTTGTCTTCGTCTCTACAGACATTGCTCGTAAGATCACATGCTCGCTGTAGTGGAGTAATAAGCTATGAATTGCTCCATATTGGTTGTAGTGGAGCTGCAGAAATCTCATAGTAGTTGTTTCATGTAAGGTAGCCATGATTTATAAATCAAATTGTCTTGATTCGATTCTTTGTATAGGGGTAAGCTTTCTTTTCTTTTATAAAATTGAAAGAAGTTAAATGCATACAGTTGGATCTTTTCTGACCTTCAAACACATGCCAATGTCTCCTCTGCTCATTAGCAGAGGCTTTTGAGGTTTCTGATTTGAGTTTGTGGTAATGAATGTTTTTGTCCTTAAACAAAAATCTACTTTTATATTTCAATCTTGTTCCCCTTTTTACCTAAGTTTTTGGCTTAAGTCAAATCATATTTTACAAACCACCCTCCGAATCTGTGATTGTTGAAGCTAATAATTAGCAAATCTACCAATTTCCAAGGAATGAGAGAATAGATTAGAATTTAAATCTAATGTCACATATTCTGAGGAGTGAATTAACATATTAATTATATATTAAAATACTAATTGTAGTTAGTGGACAAATTTAAAAGACTTTACTAACCCTCTCTTTGTGTTCGTTTAACTAAATCAGAAATAAGATTCCCTCGCTTCTTAATTTTCAAATTTGAATAAAAGTTATGCATTAATTACACTTCAAAGTTCCAATAAAAAGTAAGTCTTCAAATTACAAATTTTAAACAAAAAATTCAATATGCCAGCAAATTTGCAACGTGTTTATTTCTTTTCATTTTTAGTGGTATCTTAATTTTATTACTATGCATGTGTACTTTATTTTCTATAATACTATTTTCATTTTGGAACATTTTTTTAATTTAAACACACTCAAATATATTTTAAAAGTTAATTAGATTTATAAGCTTAAAAAAATTCAATATGCCAACAAATATGCAACATATTTATTTCTTTGGATTTTTAATATTATCTTAATTTTTGTACTGTATAGATTTATTTTATTTTTTATGATATAATTATTTTTACTATGGAACACTTTTTAAATTTAAACACTCAAATATATTTTAAAATTCAATTAGATTTATATGCTAAAATACTCATAAATCCATTTACAATATCATCAAGTATATATTCTTTTTTGATTTGTAATTTATTTTATCTGTCACTTTTACTTTTTTATTAATATTTTAATTTTATTTTCTAAAACATTTATTTTCTTTAAATACTCAAGACTAATATGAGTACTATTTATGTAACAAACCAAATGATTAGATGGGATTAATTCACTATTTGATCTACTTACTCTGCAACAATATATCTCAAGTCTCAACCATTTTATAAGAACTAGTATTTAATATCAGAGGATTTCTTTTATAGAACTTATGGTTAAATGAGAATAATTCATTATTTGATCTATTTTTATTGATATATTAATTAGAACTTCAAGTAAATTAAATAAATTATTTAATCAAATAAAAATGCCATAAGTCAAAAAGATTGGATAAGAATAAATCATTAGTTGATTTTTGAAATATTACATCTAATTGATATATTTTGCAACATTTAATCTAAATAGATTACTAATTGATTTATATATTTTGCAACATTAAATCTAAATAGAGACTAGTGTCATAAGTATTTTTTTTCTTACAAACTAAATAGTTGGATGGGAATAATTTACAACTTAATCTATTTATTTTTCAAAATTAAAAATCTCAAGCACATTAAACATTATTAGATCAAACATTAATGTTATAAAATTACTTTTACAAACAAACTAGTTACATAAGAATAATTCAATGCATGATTATTTATTTTTGTGATAATAGAACCCAAGTAAATTCAAAAAATATTTAATCAAATAATAATTCGCTATAATTTCTCTATTCAGTCAAAAGGTAGAATGAAAATAATTCAATAGTTGAATTTTCAACATGAAATCCCAAGCACATTAGCAAAACATTTGATCAAATCACTAACTGATCTATCAATTTTGCAACATTAGATCTCAATCAAGACTAACGCCATTAGTATTGCTCTTAATTAACTAATTAATTCATTTATTTTGCAGTATTAAATCTCAAGTAAAAAAAAAATATTTAATCAAACACTAATGTGATCATAGGATCTCTTTTACAGACAAAACTATTTGATGAGAATAATTCGATGTTTGATCTAGACTCAAGTAAATTAAAATATATACTATATATTTAATTAAACAATAATTTCATTAGAATTCTATATTAAATTAAAACTCAAACAATGTAAGATGATAATAAATTATTAGTTGAATTTTGCAATACATTTAAGATTTCATTTGTAGATAAAAAAAAATATTGAATGCAAATAATGTTGCATTTCATTTAATCAATCTTTTTTTTCCTTTATCTATAAGCATAGCTTTGTTATCTTACGTATTCTTGTATATATATATATGTTTCTTTTATATTATACTATATGTTTTACATTTATATTTAATATTTTATCACATTAGATATTATGTTTATGTAAAAAACAAAAATATTAAACAAAAACATAAAAAATATAATAAAGGATATGATAATTAAAATGGGTAAGCATTTCAGTTTATAAATTCTTGTATATATAAGTATGTTTCTTTTTTTTAATTATATACTATGTTTTATATTTGTATTTAATATTTGATCACATTAGATATCATGGGTATCAGTGTATGTAAAAAATAACATAAATATATAGTTTTAATTAGGGATAGAAAAGTAAATATAGTTTCTATTGAACCAGAAATTTAAAAAAAAAAACGGTTTTTTTTAATTGAACTAGTTTATGGTTGTACATAGCTCACTTAGCTTTATTCTATTCTGAGTGCTTCCTTGTCTGCCTAACATAGCATATCGTGCCAACTGCCAACTCATTTTCATTTCATATATAGATCTACTAATATTCTTGCTTTTCAATTTTCACCAAACCCCATATCTAAGTCACCTAGCAATGTTACACATGATTTTTTATTCTCTGCAGTGAACTACAAATTTAGTAACTATGCATTACAAATAGTCCATGAACTATGTAGTAATATCAAACATGACCTTCGTTGTTTAAAAATATTTGTAGAGGGCTCTAATATTTGATGTAATATTGTTGCAAGTCATTTTCTGCTATTTCATGATTTTTTTTGCCCTTTTTTGCATTTTTATGACTCAATGGGTATTTTTGTCCTTTTGCAATTGAGAAAACTACAAATTTAGCCTCTAAATTATACTCCCTCCATCCCACTCTAAGTGAAGCATTTATATTTCAGCACGAGATTTTATTCAGTGTTGTTTAGTTAGTTAAGTGAAGAGAATACATTAAGAGATAGAGAAAAAAATAGAGAGAGTGATATTTTTATTTTTAGAAATATGTCATTTAGAGTGGGAAATCCCAAAAAGGAAAATGGTTCAATTAGAGTGACACAGAGGGAGTATATTAATATCAAATGCGACCCCATTTTTTAAAAATATCTCCATGCGGATCTGACATTTGATGTAATATCATAGGAAATACTTTTCACTATTTCTCTCAATTGCAAGAGTACAAAAATGCCCCTTCAGTATAAAGAACATTAAAAGGGCAAAAAATGCACGAAATAGTTAAAAAAAACTTTAAGTGATATTACATTAAAGATTAGAGTCGTATGGAGATATTTTAAAAGAACGAGAGTTACATTTGATACTACTGTATAATTCATGGACTAAATTTGTAGTTCTCTCTTTTAAATATGGCTACCTCTCCTGTCTATTGCACAAGAGTCTAATTCTTATATTTTAGGATGTCATGTGGTTTACTTTTCGTGGTGTTAGGCATTAATTAAGTTTCAAACCAAAATCCAGAATATGATTTGTTTTCTTAAAATATAAGCATAAGGTGACCGGGTTCAAGGTCGTACAATAATGTTGAAAGTCTTGCAAGTTAAATATCATAAATTAGGACTAGAATTGGTTAAATGAATCCTACTAATGATTGGGGAGGCAGAGAGACCAAAAGAAATTATCGTAATACTCTATGGCTTATTGACATAATTTTCAAATATTAAACATGTCTCTCCTGTTGCCATGACTCCAATCTTATAAAAACATTTAGCAGTGCTGGATTGATTGTGAAAACCCCAACATAGTTTGTACATCAATAATATAAATCCAATCACATGCACAATAATTCATTATTAATTTTACTATAAATACCATTCCACCATTTGAATCTCACCATTAACAACAACAACCCACCATTTTCTAATTCTCAATATCTCCAAAAATGGCATTCTCACAAATCCACACTAGATCCATCAGCCTCCCTTCAAGGCTGCATCCAATCAACTCCACACAATTTGAAGCTCAACTAGACAAGCTCAAATCCACCGTTTCTCTCACCTCATTCGACACCATCATCTCCGGCCTAGTAGGGCTGGCCAACCTCTACAACTCCATTGACACGCAAGCTCCATCATCGCTAGAGGAAACCCTCGAGCGATCGGTCGAGCTGCTAGACTGCTGTGGCTGTATCAAAGAAGTAGCGCAGATGACGAGGGAAAGCGTCCGAGCCCTTCAGTCTGCTCTGCGCAGAAAGGGCTCGGACAACTCCTCTTTAAGAAAAGACGTCGCTTCCTACGTGGCATCACGAAAGAGGATGAGCAAGTGCGTCAAGAAGAGCCTCAAAGCACTCAAGCGTTGGGAGGGTGCATCGGATGTGTGCGGCCTCACCGCCGCGGTTTTTAGGAGCGCCTTGCTCTTCTTCTCCTCGTCTTCGTCTTCTTCTTCGTCGTGGAATCGGGTGGCGAGGCTGGTGTTGAGCAAATCTGAGGCTGTGATTGTGAATGAGGTGGGATGTGTGGATTTGGCTCTTAGTAGTGATGAATTTGACAAGAAGATGGTGCAAAGGAGTTTGCAAAAACTTGAGTCTTGTGTTGATGGAATTGAGGAGGGTTTGGAGAGGATATTTAGGGAGTTGGTGAGAAGTAGGGTTAATCTTCTTAACATTCTCACTAATCATTAGTGGTTTATGTGATATAAATTTTTTGTAATTATGTGATCTCAGATATAATGACATGGATATTGGATTAGTATACTATATTCACTCTTGTTCTATGCCTATTTTGTTTTTTTCCAGTCATGAACCGTTAATTCTTGAAAAAAACATAGTTTCTAATATTTTTCACGGACTTTGAAAGTGTACTAAAAGCACAAACTTCAAAATTGATGTTAATTTCCCACGGTAGTAATTCTTCAAATTCGACATATCTATATACGAGACATATTTTATCCTATTAGACATACTATTTGACGTGAATTCAAGAATTAGGGCGTTCAAATGGTGTCATTTTATATAATTCAAACTAAAAGTCTAAGACACATAGATTTTTATGGCTAGCCGTGCAGGATCAAAATCTGCCAATTTTTTTTTGTTTGTGGTGGAAAGATTACACACTTTCACAAAAATTAGTAATTTTTCAGACTATTTTAAAAATTCTTGGAAAATACTAAAATTTGCACAGAAGTTTTTTTAAGACCAATATCCATAATATTAATGTGCATCTTTGGAACATGAATAAAATTCTGATAGCCGAATTGGAATAGTGCAATCCAAAATTAAATAAGTCCAAATTAGATCTATAATGTGCCATTATCACCTCTAAGTTTAAATATTTAGTCATAAGATTAATTAGAGTAATAACCTATAAAGTTTCATTTCAAACATATACCACATGTAAAATTAAATTGTGTCATATGGCATATAGAATGTGGAGTATATCATATTCGTTGCAAAAATATAAAATGTCTTCATTTTCATTATCTAGAGAACTAATTAATAAGTGCTCCACTTTTTATCTTTGTTACTGAAATATATTCAATCTCACCCTTTCAATGGGATATTCAATGGAGTACTATTCCAAAATAACTATACAAATACAATATCATACGATAGAAATTTAACTTTATAACAAATTTATGTCACAGTTCATTTGATACTCCCTCCGTCCCGCTTTAGCAGTCCCAGTCATTTTTGAACACTCGTTTTGTAAAAATGATAACAAATAGTTAAAGTGGAGAAATGGTGAAGTAAGAGAGAGAATAATGTAAAGAAGAAAGCGGGACGAAGGGAGTATACGATTTTAACCTGTTTGTGAATTATTTATTAACTATTCTGTATTAACTGTTATGTATTTATTTAGCAAAAAAAAAAAGAAAATGAAATTCAATTTTAAAACTTCTTTTAAAAAAATGCTAAATTTTAGACGACCTTTTTTATAAAAGAATTGCCAACATAAACTAGTCCGGACCTACTACACTTGGTATAACGCTTACCTATATATGAATATTATTGTATTGTTGGTTTGTGTCTTTTGTGTATTTATTTGAATTTTTAGGTATTACTATTTGTTATATATCCAGATGTTGGATTATTATTTTTATTAGTATTGAATTATTTAAAATTATAAATAAATTCGGATTAAAATTAAACATCAGTTTCGGTTTCGAATCAGAACCGACAGGTTTCAAACCGGAACCGCTCGGTTCCAATCCCAGTTCCGGTTCTAGAATTTATGAAAAATTGGAACCGGTTAACCGGTCAACCGGTTCTGTTAGAACTGAAACCGGGCGAATAAACAGACCTACATCAACCTCTCAAAAAAGAATAAAACATCATTAACCATTCATATACAATTTTGAGGAAGAAACATAGTGAATTGAATTTAGTGAAATTATTTGACAGCCTGTGATGCAAATCATGCAATGCACAATGCAGAATAATAAAATTGGTAATCCAAAGAGAACCTAGGATTTGGACAAATTGGGTACAAATAAGAAATAAAAAAAGGAATAATTTTATGATGTACGGGTCACATGGCCATGCCCGTAAAAATGCTTTTGCCCGGGTATCTAGCATTCTAAATGGGTCGGGTCAGCCAGTGGGAGACATTATTAATTATCATGTTAAGTTTCCCTCCTTTAACAAGACATAATTATGATTCTTGTGTTTTTTTATTTATTTAAACGCTGGATTTAATTTTATATTCTGTCGGGGCGGCATAGTATTGAGTTTTAAATTAGCTAGTCTTTGGCAAAATCAAGTTGCTTTTAATAAATCTTGAGAAAATATTAATTAAACTTAATACTCATTATTGTACTTTAAATTGGAGAATGAATCGATACAGCATGAATGGATATTTTAAAAGTAATGGTGTACATGAGGGCAGTACTCGTTCTGTCAGAGTACGTATTTTTTTTAGTATAGGTTTTAATGCATACACAATTGAAGTAAGAGAAAGGCTAAAAAAAAATAAAATTAAGTATGGTTAAAGTATCCACAACCGTGCTCTTTCATAAGAGCACGGATGTGGGCCCGGACCTACATTTATTCATATTTAATTCATGCTCTTACACTATTCATGGATCACATCATCCTATTATTCAATTTAAATACTTCAATTACTAAAAATATTTTCACAATATTAAAATGTATTAAAAATATCCGAAATACTATTACAAATTACTAAAAAATAAAAAAGTACATAATTAAAATCTTAAAATTTAAAAATGAATAATTAAAATCTCAAAAAATTAAAACTATATCCATGAAAATTTTAAAAAGACTAGTTCGATGGCGGCTGTTGGTTGGGGTCGGGGATCATACCCAATTGCACTTGGAGGGTTTGAGCCATCCGGGCATGAATCTCTCTTTGCTCGGAAGACATTTGACACAAATCGAAAAAAGTGTGTTATTCTAAAGGGGAAATAACATGTTTGCGTTTGGAGGCTTTGCAGCGGGGTAGAGGTGGCAAAGGGAGCCAGCGGTTCGGCTGGGGTCGTGGCGCAACGATTGCTTGCCGTCAACATTTTCTGCCCCGGCGGACGACGTCAGAGCTATCCAAGTGAGCTCCAGCACGCCTCGTCCTCACTTAAGTTGGATAGCGACCTCGACCTTTTGCTGGAGGAGCCGGTGGAGGATTGGACACCTCTCTTCCACTTTGAAATATGGCGCACCTTCTTCCAAGTGTTGATGTCGGACCTCGAGGTAAAACCCTAGAACATTTGGATTTCTTCGTTGGCTCTTCCAATGGTATTTCACAACATACTCTCATTGCGCTCCACCATTCCCTCCGGTCGGTTGGAATTGTAGAGATGAGCGATGCGGCCCCAAAACCTTCCACCGGTTTGGTTTGTGCCTACCTCTGGATCTTTGGACACCGTGACATATGCCTCGAATATTTTCTCCATCTCGAGCAGAGTGTATGGAGTGCGGATGTTGGGTCACCGCCAATGCCCGGTTACGGCTACGGACACCGCGACTGCCAAAATTGCGGGCGTTGCCCTCCGAAAGTTGTGACAAGGGCTCTGTCGAGCCGTATCCGGGTGTCTACCCGTAGTGCCCATCGGGGGCATTTTGCATGTCTACTAGGTAAGGTCGGTAGCCACCCGAAATGCCCGAGCCTTGGGTAAGAGAAGGGGGTGAGATATTCGTATCCGGCGAAGCGGATGACGAGCCGCCGAACCAATCGTGGTTCCATCCGCCAGAGCTGGAGGGGTTTTCGCCAAATATGTTTGCAAGAGAGAAATGGTGAGAATTGAGAGAAAATGAAATTGAGGGAGTTGTTGGGTGTGGTGTGATTTTTTGAGTTGAAATGAGAGTATTTATAAATGAAAATGTAAATTTTAAGATAAAAATAATGAAAAAAGAAATTAAAGTTGGAAAAAAACTGATATACTTTATTGGGAAGTGATTTTTTTTATTTAAATCTGAATTTTCAGTTTTTTTCGATTTTTTTAAGAAAAAAGAAAATTCCAACGGAGATGCCGTTAGCCAACCATATGCTGCCACGTCGCCCGTCCGCTGCCAAGGACGGAGCTCTTGGCGAAGAGCTCGTCCGTTCGGATAGCACGAGTGCAGCGGCGAGCCGCCTTCTGCAAGAGCACCGCTGCAGATGTTCTTAGTGGAGAATGAGTCACATCTCATTAAAGAGAAAAGACTTTCCAAAAATTTGAAATTGCATATTTTTGTGGAATAGACTAAAAAGGAATGAATGCATACTTTTATGGGATAGAGTACATAAGAATGTCAAGATGAAAATAAGTGATTACTACTTCAAAATCAATTACCAATAAAAAATGATGATTTGTATTAAATTTTACTCCCTCCGTCCCACTTTAAGAGTCACGGTTTACTATTTTTGGGTATCCCACTTTAGGAGTCTCGGTTGAAATATTCTATAAATGGTATTAGGACCCACTTTCCACTAACCTTTTTTCACTCACATTTTATTATAAAACTAATATAAAAAAATAGGACCCACATTCCACTATCTTTTTTCACCAACTTTCTTTTACATTTCGTAAACTCGTGCCGAACTCAACTGAGACTCCTAAAGTAGGACGGATGGAGTATACAACTAGCCTTAACGCAAGCGGATTATAAATATATGTCCATTGCTTAAATAGGCTTGGTAAGTGGTAACTAAATTTTTTCTTCATTTGAATAGAAGGAATGAAATAGGAGATCGTTGAAACCAACTTTTTTGTCAAAGTTGGGAAAATGGTCCAACCTTCACGAATCACGATCAATTAATATTAAAATAAAGAAAATCATGCAGATATATTATGAGGTTATCGTTTTCGATAGCATGACCTAAACTTGACGTGAAAAAATCGCATATCTCAAAAAGGCAGTATTTCAGATTAAACTTTTTTAATATAAAAAGTATTGAAAAATAAAAGAGAAAATTGTCTTAAAAGTCACAAACTTTGGGGAAAGTTTGGTTTTTCCCACAAACTATAAAAGTTGCGCCTAAAGTCAAGAACTTTATCGGATCGTGCAAATTTCCCAAACTACTCGACCTGACGACATATTTCCGTTAAAAATATATCTCACGTAGCATGCCGGAGGCTTGACTCGGCAAAATTTCTGACTGGGCACAAAACGACGTCGTTTTATGTTTTTTTTTATGGAATCTTCTTTACACGTCGCCGATTTCATCCCTAAACCGTTTGTCGACGATTTCACTCTTATCGATTACGTTTTCCGTCGATTGAATTGAGGTTACGCTTTCGAAATCAGCAAAAAAGAGGTTATATTACCTGAGTTCAGAAATTTTGCCAAGGCATGCCTCCGGCATGCCACGTGGTACAAGTTTTTAACGGAAACATGTCGTCAGGTCCGGTAGTTTGAGAAATTTGCACGATCCGATAAAGTTCATGACTTTAGGCGCAACTTTTATAGTTTGTGGGAAAAACCAAACTTTCTCCAAAGTTTGTGACTTTTTAGGCAATTTACCCAAAATAAAAAAAACTGAAAAGGAAAACAAAATCAATTGCACCTAATCCAACAAAAACCTCTAAACGATAAATCACTACCATTTCAAAGTTAAAAACTCTCTCCGTCCACTGTAATTAGTGACGAATTTTCCTTTTTTAATTTTCCACCATAAACGACACATTTCTAAAAATAGAAGCATTAATCTCTACCTTTACCCTCTTTTTCCACTGTATTCTTTCTATTTTTATCTCACAAAAAACGCTGAATAAAATTCTGTGTCGGAAAAGAAATTCTCTACTTAAAATAGGATGAAGGAAGTAATAAAATCGGTTTATACTTGACCAAAAATACGAAGCGATGTTACTGAAATTGAGCATAATTGAATAATTGGGAAAGAATAGAAGAAAAAATGGTGGAGACAAAAGAGGGTGTTCTGTATCTTCCCTTGACATGGGACCTGTGGCTGGATTCAAAGTAAGGCAGAAATCATTTAAAGTACTTTTTATTTTAGAAAGAATTTAGTTGTATGATCCGTTTGCCGACTTCCAATTTACTCATCCAATAATATCAATACTTTGAAGTAGCCAATGGTAGATGGTCCACGTGTCGAAACGAAATTGGTTAATTAATTGCTAGGCTTGCACTTGATAATTTCTCAGACAAAACAAAATTGGTAAACGTGGCGAGTAAAGAGGCGGCCACTCACGTTTTTCATATGTATGGGCATTCTGGTGGGGCCCGCATGCGCCTTTTTTTATTATTATCAAATCTCTATTAGTAGCATCTCCGGTGACGGCCTTCCGGTAGGACGTCCGGTCGGACACGCGGAAGGGCTACCGGGACGTCCGCCGTTGGGGGGTCGAAGGTCGGATACGGACGTCCCGTGAGGACGTCGGGTGTCCTCGGACGTCCCGGCGACGGGCGGGCGGACGTCCGCCACTATGGCGAGGGTCGGACGTCCCGGTCGGACGTCCGATAATAATTTTTTTTTAAATTCTATATATACGGCTCGTGGGAAAACATAGTCCAACATCCTCGGCTCACTCCGCGATGAGGACAGCGCGGAGTGAGCCGGGGATGTTGGACTATGTATTTTTCTTTTTTTCATGACTATGTATTTTACTTTTTTTCTAAATTCTCTTTTTTTTTTATGTTTTATGACTATGTATTTTTGCCCGTTTTTTGGTTTCCCGTAATTTTTCCCGTATTTTGCTTTCCCGTACTTTTTGTTTATATTAAAATTAAATTATTATGATTTTTTTTATTGCGGGATGACCTAGTGGGAAGGGCGGATTATGCAGGGGATGTCCTAGTGATGTGGCAATGGGGTGGGATGTCCTAGTGACGTGGCATGAGGTGTTTTTGGGATGTCCTAGTGAATGTCCGAGTGGGACATCCGCCCACCGGAGATGCTCTTAGTTGATGGGAGAATGGTGCTGTAACTTTTAACCAAATGTTGAGTTGATTATGCAATTATGTGATTATAATGAGATAGTCCAAATTTTATTTATTCGTGTAATATTTTACTAGTAGAATTATGGAGAACAATGTTAATAAGTTATCATTGAAATGTATATATTTCTTATTCTATTCAAAGTGAAATACTCCCTTCATCCTCTATTAGTGTTAGAGACATTTCTTTTAATATGAAGATTAAAAAATAAATATTTACTAAATTAATTAGAGCTTGAATAAAGTAGAAAACTAGTGAGAATTAAGAAAGAGAACAAATTTTATGATATTATTTAGTTTGTTAATTAAGAGAAATAATAAATCATGAAAGAGAATAATATAGAGATTCAAAGTGGTGTTTCTTATTCAGGAATGCATATTCAATATCAATGGTTATTGTAAGGACATGCAAAAAATAGTTATAAGTGTAAATAATATGAAATTGCAAAATTATTTTTATATACAATTTTTAAAATACACACTATTTTCTAAACTAGTGTATAGAAAGTTGACACGATGCTATAGAATCATTTATATGGTGAAAGAGTGTGATACGTATGTACTATCTTGTCCACAGAATTGGCTCATCAATTTAAAAACTATATTACTACATAAATTTCTCCTTTTTTTATTGTTTTGATGAGTAAGAAATTCTATTATTATCCACAGAATCTACTGTACACTCTAGGTCTTCCCTGTATACAATAATACATCCAAATATAGCAAAAAACTTAATATAGATCTGTGTGTCCCTCATGGAGCACATTATGCATTTAGCTTTTCAGATTAAAAATATTGTACTTTTTGTCATTTTTCTAGCATTGGCTCCAAATGATTTAAGGAGGCAAGGAGACAACTATTATTGCCTCTCTCTCTACAACACATGGCATTTGCATGAAAGCCACGTATAAATTTTACTCCATTATTTTATTTAAATTTGTCTCTTTTTTTGGATGATTCATAGAGAAAAAAAAACATAAATCAAATGAGCCCCACATGCAACATCATCAATTTATGTCTCTATAAATACAGCTCTCCCTTTCCAAACATTTTTCAACATCTCAAAATCAACAATCCAACCAAACAGCGCCTTAAGGTTTTCAATCGGAAAAACAAATAATGGCGATTTCACAAACACATTTCAGATCAATCAGTCTTCCTTCAAGATTAGATCACTCGAAGAGTCTGGACTCGGAGTTTGAGAAATTGAAATGCGGATCTGGTAGCTCGGAATCGCTTTAATCCGGTCTTGTGGCGCTTGCGCAGCTCTAAAATTCATTCGAGGAATTCAGCCGGAATAAATCATCAGGAGTCGATGGTGTTGATTGGAAATTGGTGGAGGAATCTCTGTCGCGATTGGTGGATCTGCTCGACGCGTGCGGCGCCGTCAGAGAGGTGCTTCAGATGATGAGAGAGAACGTCCGCGCGCTTCAATCGGCGATGCGGCGGAAGGGAACTGATTCCGATTCCGCGGTGCAAAACGACGTAGCGGCGTACCTCTCCTTCAGGAAGAGGATGCAGAAAACCGTCGCGAAAACCCTAAAAAACCTCAGGAAATCGGAGATTGTGACCGGATCGAAATCGAAATCGAATAATCACTCAATCAACGCAGACGGCGAATTCAGCTTCGTCTTTAAACAACTTGCCAGAATCACGAGCGCGAATTTGAAAAGCGTGCTGGGTTCGTGTCGTACGCGGCGGAGAGGTCGTTGGTTTCGAGGCTGGTGGCGGGAAAATCGAGAGGCGGTGTGAATGAGATTGAGGATTTGGATTTGGGGCTTCGAGGGAAAATGAGGAGTGATGTGGTGAAGAAATTGCAAATTGTGGATGACATTATTGGAGAATTGGAAGGGAGATTGGAGAGATTGTTCAGGCAATTGATTCAAACTAGGGTTACATTGTTTGAACATTCTTACCCATCAATTATGATCATTCACACTGAATATTAGTAATCTATAGCTCTAATCATAGTATAGACGATTAACATTTTTGCTGAATATATTCGGGTCACAAATTTTCATGAAACCTTTGCTTCAGTTGCATTAGCTTTGATAATTTTTGATGTGTGTATAAATCAAGAAAAAATTGAAAAGTTCAAATGGAAATAACACGGGTTAAAATGTTTTAATGTTGGGTTTAGAAAGAAAAATTATTACTCTATAACTATTAACTTTGGGTTTAAGAATTAACAGAAAAAGATACCACGTTTTTGCTGTTAATTCTTGTAAGAGCACCCGCAACGTTGGCCGCCCGCGTTCCGCGTTTCGTGCCGGCGGAACGGAACCGGCGCGCGACTCGTTGCGGAGGTGCGTTCCGTCTCCGTGTCGTACCCATGCCGTCGCGGGTGCCGTCGCCGCGAGACGCGGCACAGCTTGTGTCGCCACGCGCTTCGGCGACGTGGCTCGCCCTGCGTCGTGCGTGACGCCCACTCGCCGGCCTGCAAGTGGGCGTCGTTACGCTGACGCAATAAATTCATTTTTTTTAAAATGAATTTTTAAAAAAATATTTTTTATTTATAAAAATTGGTTTTTATATTTAAAAACAATTTTTACAAATAAATGAATACTAGAAATTCGTATTAGCCCATATATATTTGATGGGCTTGCGAATTTATGAAACTCATTCTTGGTTGTCTCTCTTTTATAGAGACATCCTTGAATGTTTCATGTTCCACTTTCGATGTGGGACAAACTCATTCTTGGTTGTCTCTATTTTATAGAAACATCCTTGAATGTTTCATATTCCACTTTCGATGTGGGACAAACTCATTCTTGATTATCTCTATTTTATAGAGACATCCTTGAATGTTTTATGTTCCACTTTCGATGTGTGACAAACTCATTCTTGGTTATCTCTATTTTATAGAGACATCCTTGAATGTTTTATGTTCCACTTTCGATGTGAGATAAACTCATTCTTGGTTATCTCTATTTTATAGAGACATCCTTGAATGTTTTATGTTCCACTTTCGATGTGGGACAAACTTATTCTTGGTTGTCTCTATGAAATTGTATTTTAAATTATGTCATTTTTTATTTTTTTAGGATTTTAATTATGTCTTGTTCTATTTTTTTGAATTTTAAGTTGTAATGTTATTTTAATTTTAATGAAGTGTGTTTGTTTTAATTGAATTGGGTTGGAAATAAAAATAAAAAATGAAATTAAATGAATAGTAATTTAAGAAACGGTTAAGGAACGGATAAGAAACGGAGGGTTGCAGGTTTCGTTCCTTAGTTAAGGAATGGAGTAAAAAAGTACAGTGGGGCCCGCAAATAGTAGTTTAAGGAACGGTTTAGAAACGGTGGGGGAAAAACGTTGTGGATGGCCTAAGTATCGGGAGAAATATTAATTTTCATTGCAAATTAATTTTCATTGCATGTCACATAAAAGAGGTGGACAAAAATAATATTATTTGGAGAAGCAAGTCATCACTCAAGTGTGACATCACTAAGTGTAACATCTATTATGAGACAAAGGGAGTACTATTCAAAGAAACTCATTTGGGGAGCTTTGGTACTCCTTGAATTATAAATTATGGATTCATATCAATATATATTGTTTGGATATAACTAATTAAGTGAGATTTTACAAATGATATTAGTGTAAGGTACACGTTTTTTTGTGTGCGTGAGTCAGTAGAGTGATAATGAAAAGGTCTCCGATTCAAGTTTGTTGTGGCACGCTTCTCTTTAAAAATTAAATCAATTAGAACGTCATGTAAAAATACACAATCACAGTATCGATTAATAATATCACCCGTCTTCGAAATATGAAAAGCAGCTAAAGGTAATAAAATAGAGATAATACTGTCTATTTCTATCGCATTCCATTAGTACCAATTAAATACTATTTCCATTGAAATTATATACTGTACTAATTTTATTATACTCCACCAACTGACCAACCAAATCCTACCGTGAAATCTATCAAATATCATGTCACCTAACAAATCAAATATAGCTGTACTAAAGAGCAAGTATAAATGTGCAATACATATAGTAATATTTTGAGAAAAAAACCGTGGCAAACTATGGTAATTAAAGGATCGGATGATTAATATGTCCTCGTCTTTTAAAACAACACTGATTTGTATTGGGGTGTAGATATTTCCTACGTTTGACTAAAGTCTGTTTGGTTTCGTAGATTTTTAAAAAAATAAAAAAAATCTTTATAAGCTTAATACTATATAGTACCACTACTATACTACTAATTATAAAATCTATAACATGTACTACCTAATATATCAACAAAAACTTGTATATCGAATGAACAATCAACAATGCATCCAGATGCATCATTTTGATATGTAGTAATTGTGTCTTTTCTAATCATATGAGTGTGAGGTGAAAAGATCTTAGATTTAGTCATATAGTAGGCGTCATATTTTTAATTATATCATGTGAACAAGAATCTCTTTGTGGAAGAAAATTGCAATGTACATGTACGTGTACGGTCACATTCATGCATGATAATTTCTTCAAAATAATTCTCATGTAACGGCGATTATCTTGTCCATAATACCCATTATTTACCGACAACCAACACCGACTATTCTTTATTTGTAGGGAATAATCAATATTAATTAGACATCAAATGCATGTTTAAATATATTTTTTTGTATCTCTATTTCATAACAAACGATGATTAATTTAGAATGTAAACTAGTAGTCGGTAGGAGACATCAACATCGTGAAATGTGCAAATAAAGTTTATTACTCACTCCGTTCCATAATGTTGAAGACGTTTCATTTCGGCATGCGATTTAAAAAAAGTTGTAATAAGTGTGTTAAGTAAAAGAAAAATAAAATAGTAAATGAAAAAGGTAGAGAGACGAAGAGAGAATAAAATAAGAAGAAAGAGTAAAGTATGTGAGAAGAAATATGTTGATTTTTATTAAAGAGGGAAATTGACTCCTCTGCTATAAAACGTACCAAAATGATAAAAATGACTCATCTACAAAGAGGAAGTACTATTTAATTTTGTTTCTATTTTGTTGGGTTAATTAGAATTATCCAATAAAAAAATGAATTGCTCTAATAAAAAATGAATCACCAAATAAAATGTGCATGCGCCTTAATTAAGGCTGCGGGGGAACACTTCGTTCAATATCACTTTATATATAGAGTCCATATATATATATTGAAATGAAAGCAATATGAACATTAATTTGATTAATGATATACTCCCACGGCCCTGTCCTATAGAAATTGAGATATATTCCCTCCATCCCCAAAGAATATGTACTTAGGGTTCACGAAATTTAATATAAAATTATTAAAGTAAGAGAGAGATAGAGAGAAAAAGTAAATAAAATATTGTTAGTGGAGAATGAGTCGCACCTCATCAGAGAGAAAAAGAGTTCAAAAACTAGAAAGTGCATATTATTGTGAGATGAACTAAAAAGGGAAGAGTGCATATCTTAGAATGGAGGGAGTATATTTTGCACTTTTTCTTTACATTAGCGGAGAAAAAGATTAAAGAATTTTAGTAGTATACCGATGCGAAGTCGGTTTTTACCTTTTGGGCTTAATTTTAAATTCATTTGGTTTCCTTTTAGAACTTTGCATTGGATTTTAGATTCGAGACACTTTCCATATCATCTTTAGTTAACATGTGATGTCGAAAATTGTCAATCTTGGACGGCGCAAATAAAGACTGTAGCTAGATTTTTCGTTCCACATTCAATCACAATTTTCTCTTCCCACCATTTTTTTTCTTTCCCATTCCATCTCCGTTCTTTCCTCAAATTTCAGTTGCCATCGCTGTGAATGCCTCCCATTGCAAAGAAGCTGGTAGCTTGAGCCGCGTGCAAGACACTTCGGCTACAATCAGTGTCAAACCCTAAAAGACACAATTCAAGGAAAGAATCAAGGAAAGAAATAAATCTAATTTAGGAGAATACCAATTAGTGATTATACCTAGAATAGATTGATATGTTTCCAAATATACTTGTATTTCTCTCCTATAAAAAGAGATCATTGTATACAATGTAAAATACACAGAAATACAGAAATAAGAGAATCATAAACTTTGTTCTCTGCAATTCACCATGCCTAGCCTTTTATCTCTTATCCCTCTCGGTTACCATCTTCAAGATGGTATCAGAGCAGGTTATTAAGGTGGGGACTCAGAGAGAGTTCATCACTGTCCCAAGGCTACCTTTCCCGACCGTCTGTCCTTAACTCTGTGAGCAAACAAAATGTCAGAAACCACCGAGAGCTCAAACACAGATCCACATAACACAAACACTTCAAACCAAACCAATTTTCCACCAGATTTCGCGGCACAATTTGCCGAATTCCTGAAATTTAAGGAATTTTCTTCAGGGCAGAGCCCGAAAAACCCCTCAACCCAGCCAGAATCACTGGGGGAAGTAACCATCAAAACAAAGCTCAACGGGAACAACTATCCCCTATGGGCCAACCTGATGAAGAGGGCTATTGGCGGTAAAGGGCTGACCTCTCACATAATAGGAGTTTCAGACCCCGAACCGTCGATAACCGACCCAAATTACTCGAGGTGGCAGCAGAGAGATCACTGCACCTTCAATTGGATTATTAACAACATCGAATCCGACCTTGTAAACGAAGTTTCTCAATACGCGACCGCCAAGGACCTTTGGGAGGGCCTGGCAATCACGTATGGCAGCGGGAGAGATCCGTTTCAGGTGTACGACCTACACAGACAATGTATGACGATCAAACAAGGAGGAATGACCTTGGAAGCATTGTGGCAAAAATTACAGGATCTATGGATATCCATAGACGCCCGAGATCCAAGCACGATTGACCATCCTCCGTCAATCGAGAAAGACAATCAACAGACCCAAAGGATGAGGGTGTATCAGTTTCTTACCGCACTCGATGAACGGTATGAATCAGTCAAGAAGGAGATCATCAACAAAGAGCCATTACCGACTCCTCGAGAGGCATACGCGATGGTGAGGCGCAATGCCGACAATGTGCGAATATTGAAACCTACCGAACAACCAGGCTCCGGAATTGGAGCGGGACTGATCGTATTCGACCGCAACAGGGCCAGTCAGCCTCCACCGCCACCACCGGCGCCGTCCCGGTATCCAGATAATCACCGCAAAGGCGACGAAGATAAAAGCAAATTGTTTTGTAGCCATTGCGGAGGAAAGAGGCATACAAAAGATACCTGCTTCCTCATTCATGGGTATCCCGAATGGTGGGATGAAATGAAGAAATCCAAGCTCCAGAGGGCGGCGAATCGCGGCGGACCGAGGGCATCGGCATCAGCAGCAGCGGCGGTCGGAGGCCAAGCCGCCTACGCCGAGCACGCGGCGGGTGGCTTCGGTACTCCAACCACCACCAGAAATTATGGCGGACGCGGGGAGGAGAAGGTCGTGGCCACTGTCACGGCGACGAGAGTGCAGATTGGAGGAGAAGCAAACACGGCAGACCCGTCTAGGGTTTGGAGTGAAGGTAAAGGGGGGGTTCTCTCATTTGAACCCTCCAAGTACTGCCAAATCACGTTTTTTACCCCATCCCCATAGACCTATTGTTTCCAGCCCCAAAACTCCTCACATATTGCACCCCGTACCCCACTTCGAAAATAACTCCTCTAAACTCCCCAAAATTCCTCATAAACACATTCCAGCCCCTAAACCTTGTGAAAATCTTGTGATACATCCCACAATAAAATGCCAAAATTCCTTTGAAGCCTTGGCCATGTCATCTACCTCATAAATAACAGAAAAGAATAAAAATTAGATTTTTTATTGTGGTGCAACTGACACAATGTCTTTTGATATGTCTGATTTTGAAAGTATTTCTAAGTCAAATAAAACCCATGTTCAAACTGCGAGTGGAGATCTGACACCTGTTCAGGGGGCGGGAACCATCACTATCTCTCAAACCCTTCGACTCTCGAATTGCCTATTTGTTCCGTCACTATCTCACAAATTATTGTCAGTTAGTCATGCGACTAAAGAATTGAACTGCAAGTTACTAATGCAGCCTCATTTCTGTTTACTACAGGATACCCAAACAGGGACGATAGTTGGGCGTGGCACTGAACGACACGGACTGTACTATGTGGATGAGGTGGCCCATCAGAGTACTGCGTTGCTGTCTCACGGACTGACTGATAAGCAGGCTTGGCTTTGGCATCGCCGGTTAGGGCACCCATCTATGGGATATTTCCGTCTGCTTTTTCTAAGTTGAATTCTTCTTTTACCTTTAATTGTGAAACATGTTTTTTGGCCAAAAGCCATAGACATTCGTTTAAGTTAAATAATACTAGAGTGAAAACTCCCTTTTCATTAATTCATTCGGATGTGTGGGGTCCTGCACCTGTTACTGGGGGATCGGGCTTTCGCTATTTTTTGTTGTTTGTTGATGATTATACACGCATGACTTGGATTTATTTCTTAAAAACAAAATCTGAAGTTTTTGACAAGTTCACCCAATTCTATACCTTCGTACAAACTCAATACAAACACAATATCCAAATCCTTCGATCCGATAATGGGTGGGAGTTTGTCAATTCTAAAATGCAGTCTTTCTTTACTGAAAAGGGATTAGTCCACCAAACCACCTGTCCACATACTCCTGAACAGAATGGGGTAGCAGAAAGGAAAAACCGATATATTCTAGAAGTCACACGAGCCTTCCTAATCGAATCCCGAATCCTAAAATCTTTTTGGCCAGAAGCCGTAGCCACTGCTGTCTACCTTCTAAACCGTCTCCCTACCAAAATCCTGGACTTCAAAACACCTTTGGACATCCTATCTGCCCAAGCCACTATCCCATCATCTCTTCGTCTAGAACCTAGGGTATTTGGGTGCTCCGTCTTTGTCCATATTCCCAAACACGAGCGGTCTAAATTTTCCCCTTGTGCTGTTAAATGTGTTTCCTAGGGTATGGCCGGAATCAAAAGGGCTACAGATGCTATGATCCTAAAACAAGAACCATGTATACCACCATGAACTGCGACTTTGTTGAGGGAGAATACTTCTATAGCCAACCTAGCGGTCAGGGGGAGAGTCGACCAGAAATCCCGGAAAATGACTCACTAGGCTGGCTACCGATACTAATACCCGAACCTACACCTACACCCGTACCCAAACATATACCTACACCAATACCCGAGCCTACACCAAACCAGGAAGAGAATCACAACAGTCAGGGGGAGGGAAACTAGACGAGTCCAAGTCAACCTGTTCTAAACGTCGGTCCACCAGAGACAGTTAGCGGTAACGCCGGGCCGTCAAGTTCCAATGTGCAGGACGAGGAGTACGGCGACACCTCGCTATCTACCCCGGTCAGGGATCCTGAGGTAAATAGTCATAACTCTGGAAATATTACTCCTGTGGACGAAACTAATATTGACAGGGAGAATGAGGAAATTGAGAAACAAGCAGACATGGGTTATGAGTTACCGCTAAGGAGTACGAGAGGCGTTCCTCCTCGGCGATACTCTCCAGACTGGAAAGGACGAAAGTCCCAATATTCTGTAACTAATCTTGTGCAGGGACATCTCACAGAAATGGCTAGAGCTTTTGAAGCTGCCCTCTATGAGGATGAGATTCCTCAATCCTTTGAGGAGGCGATGAAACACAAACATTGGAGGGAGACAATGAAGAAAGAGATAGATGCCTTAATAAAGAATGGAACATGGGAGAAGTGTACTCCAAAGGGAAAGAAGACAGTAGGATGTCGATGGGTCTTCACAATCAAAAGACGAGCAGATGGTTCAATCGAGAGGTATAAAGCACGACTGGTGGCTAAGGGATACACTCAGGTCTATGGAGTGGATTATGCAGAGACGTTCTCTCCGGTAGCCAAGCTAAATACAGTTAGAACACTGCTGTCTATAGCTGCATCTAGATATTGACCTTTACATCAGCTGGATGTCACTAACGCCTTTTTACATGGAGGGTTGGAAGAAAATAAGGAAGTCTACATGGAAGCCCCTCCAGGTTTTCTTGGAGAATTCGGAGACGGACAGGTGTGCAGATTGAGGAAAACCTTGTATGGACTAAAACAGTCTCCCCGGACTGCCAGGCAATGTTCAAACATGAGTATGAACAAAGCTACTCTGACCACACATTGTTCATTAAGAAGAAGGATGGCAAGGTGACATGTCTGATCATGTATGTGGACGACATGATTATCACAGGAGACGATGAAGAGGAAATCAAGAATCTGAAGGAGAATCTATCTAAGGAGTTCGAGATGAAAGAGTTGGGGGCACTGAAATATTTCCTTGGAATCGAAGTCTTGAGATCGAAGAAGGGAATCTTCCTGAGACAGAAGAAGTACGTACTGGATTTACTAGCAGAGACTGGTTTACTAGATTGCAAGCCCTTAGATATTCTTATGGTACCCAACCATGGATTGAAGATAGAAGAAGGAGCAAAGCTAGCAGACCGGGAGAAGTATCAACGATTGGTGGGAAAGTTGATCTATCTTTCACATACTCGACCAGATATTACCTATGCAGTTAGTATAGTCAGTCAGTTTATGCACAAACCGCAAGAAGACCATATGGAGGCTGCCTTGAAGATTGTAAGATATCTGAAGGGGACTGTAGGATACGGAGTACTCTTAGAAAAAGGAGGAGATCTGGAGGTTCATGGATACACTGACGCTGATTGGGCAAGCAATCCAGTTGACAGGAAATCTACGGGAGGATACTTCACGTTCGTAGGGGGAAACCTGGTCACTTGGAGAAGCAAGAAACAAAAGGTCGTTGCCTTATCTAGTGCGGAAGCAGAGTTCCGAGGAATCAAGAGTGGTTTAACGGAGATTATGTGGTTGCGGAGGTTACTTATGGAGATAGGGTTTCCTCCAACACAGAAGAGTCAGTTATTCTGCGACAACAAGACGGCGATCAGTATTTCAGAAAATCCAGTGCTACATGACAGGACTAAGCATGTGGAAGTAGATCGACATTTCATTAAGGAGAACCTAGAAAAAGGAGTCATAGAATTTCCATTTGTGAGGTCAGAGGATCAGTTGACAGACATCTTAACCAAAGCTGTGAATTCTAAAGTGTTCAAAGAAGTTCTTGGCAAGTTGAGCATCGGAGATGCCGCGGCTCAACTTGAGGGGGAGTGTCAAACCCTAGAAGACACAATTCAAGGAAAGAATCAAGGAAAGAAATAAATCTATTTTAGGAGAATACCAATTAGTGATTATACCTAGAATAGATTGATAAATATACTTGTATTTCTCTCCTATAAAAAGAGATCATTGTATACAATGTAAAACACACAGAAATACAGAAATAAGAGAATCATAAACTTTGTTCTCTGCAATTCACCATGCCTAGCCTTTTATCCCTTATCCCTCTCGGTTACCATCTTCAAGAATCAGCCCCCCGTGCTTGTGGACATGCACTCGAGGCTGCACTCAATTAGAGCGCGAATACGTGTAATCTTGAGAAATATTGGACAAAAGATACAATGAGGTACACCAAATTGACACCATCGAGCCCACAACTCATATGGTTTAATACTTGTATGAATTAGTTTACTACTAAAAAATGGTATTATATGACACTTGAAAATGTGAGAAAAACGTATTCATATGGCACTTCAACTTTAATGGCATTTAACACCAATGTCATCATAGCAGGCGTAATGATATACTAAATGCAAGGAAAGAACCTCCATTACTTCACCTAAAAGGTAAGGAAAAATCCCACTTACTTACTACAGCTGAAAATTTACACCTACAGATTTTTATAATTTATAGTTTTTTTGCCTTTCATTATTCATAAATTAGATTTTCATCCTTTAAATAACTAATATTTACATTTTTCTTTTAAATATATATATTTCCATTTTCTCTTCACGCAAAAGTAATATTAAACGATTACTAGTCATTCACCAATAACACGTAAATAAAATGACAAAGGATATAAATAAATCCAAGGTTCTCACACTACAATGTTACGTGCTTTGAACAAGCATCCCAAACAATATGAAATGTTAGTCATCTTCTACTCAAACTACAGTCTACACACACAAAAACCAGAAAGGTACATAAATTCAAATCCTAAACTACACACACACACACACTACTAGTAAGGTACATAAATTCAAATCCTCATATATCCAAAAGAGCATAACATCTGTTGGTACACACACAAAAACCAGAAAGGTACATAAATTCAAATCCTAAACTACACACACACACACAAAACTAGTAAGGTACATAAATTCAAATCCTAATATATCCAAAAGAGCATAACATCTGTAGGTACATTGTTTGTTTCTCTAAACATGTGAGCCTCTTCTACCTGTCAAAAGAACAAAACAAAACATAATATTAGCACTAAAAAATGTAGATATTCCATGTCATATATGAAATACTCCCTCCGTCCGTGAAATGTTGTCCAGTTTTGCCATCTCGGTCCGTCCATGAAATGTTGTCCACTTTACTTTTTATCCATTTTTAGTAAGTGGACTCCACTTTCAAATAACTCATTACAATCACATACTATTATAAAAATAATATATAAGTATTGGACCTACATTCTACTAACTTTTTCCACTCACTTTTCTTCACATTTCTTCAAACACGTGCCAACTCAAACTTGGACAATATTTCGTGAACGAAAGGAGTACATATGAAAGGTTACAATGGCAGAATGAAATACACATGACGGTAGATTTATGGTACTGATTCCAGAATATCCTATTTGTTAGATAATGTTAAATTATAAATGGCTATGAGCAAGATACAACAATGTTATAGGAAAAATTAGTTAAATCCCCAGAAAATAAGATTATCCTTACTTTGATTCTCATTCAAGAATATGGTTAGCTATATATGAATCTGATATAATATATGTGTGCATTAAAGGAGATTTGCTATAATAAAACTTAGTACAGTCAACATCTCTCTATAAACTATATGATGTATGAAAATGCAGCTTAGAGATATATGATAATAAACTATTTTCTGGAGAGTCTAAAATGATGTACAACCACAAAGCCACATGTAGAGCAAGGGAAGAAAAAAAAGGTCAAAATAATCCTAATACATCACATACCAAATTAATCATACAAATACTATAATTTATTTTAACTTTCTAAGTACCTGTAGACTGTCGGAGGTGAAGCGTCTTACCATCGAACTGCGCTTCGTTGTCTTGGAGGGGGCCTACGGGCCACCTACCTCCCCCTGGCACGGGTCTAGACCAGTTAACCTATTTTTCCAAGCGTGGGCCTGACCAGTTAACCTATCTCCCCCAGCTCATGGGTCCAGGCCAGTGAACTCATCACCCCTAGGGGAAATTAATCCCCAAGTTGCGCCTCCCAGGGGTCGAACTCGTGACCTCTAGGATGGCGCGGTATCCTTGCCCCTCTACCACTTGGGCTAAGGGGCTTGGATTATCAATATTCAATGGTTGTCACTTAATGGGTGACACCTCCATACATAAAGGTGGATATGCACTATGGATCAAAATAAAATGCATTTGGTAACTATATGTGAATAAATAATTTATAAAATATACCTAAGAACATGGCCAAACAATCATATGACCAATGTCTAGGAAAGCTCTTGCAAGTTGTCGTAGGGTCTGATCAATTGCTCCTTAGGTTCAACCACAACTTTAACATTTATTTCACACTAATTCAATCCCAATATTTGTCCGCCAACTTTTGTACTTGGATCTATGCTATGAATACATCCTTTAGCAACGATTTTTTTGTGAAAACGCTTCTTATAGACACATATGTACCAACCTCCAAAACATAAAAATAGATTAATCTTTTTAATACGTAAATATATTTTAAAAGGGTATAAAAATAAAAGCAAAGCTACCTGATCAATATGA
The DNA here is from genome assembly GCF_004379255.2 of Salvia splendens. Taxonomy (NCBI): domain Eukaryota; kingdom Viridiplantae; phylum Streptophyta; class Magnoliopsida; order Lamiales; family Lamiaceae; genus Salvia; species Salvia splendens. The sequence continues at coordinate 9,078,709 of NC_056050.1, read as the reverse complement.
GCTGTTGTAGCATTTACTGAGGAAGGCTTAGACACTATCACATTTGGCCTAGTGTTTGCTTGTGAAGCACAAAAGCCTTGCCTCTAGTCGTTCAATATGTTTTCGATACTCCACTAGAAAACAGTTTGATGTGCTTTTAGAAGTTTCATTCCATAAATCTGAAGGGCACACTCCCTTAACCATCATCCGTAAGTGGTCGGGTCTATCCTTCCCCATGAGTTGGGCAAAGATATCATCTGGAGCAATTGCATCGTCAGAACCTCCAAGAGATTGATCACTACAATCTTTCATTGCTGAATGTTTACAAAAATTTAAAAGTTAATGCATAAATTTTAAAAAGCTAATGCACGAATTAGATTGCATAATACATTTCATATAATGGACAAATATACCGTCACATACAATTTTGCTGGAGAAACAAAACAAGTGTCAAGCTTTGAAATCTTTTGGTCTAAGAATATGTACATTGTCAAGCTATTAATATATTGTAAAAAGAATGAGAGTAAGATATAGAAAAAAGAAAGAAAGAAAACATTACCATTTTGGCTTTAACTTGGGCAAACGATTTCTTTCATGTTCTTTGATTCATTAACTTTTTCTCTCGCGCTTTTTTTTTTTATTTCTTTTACTTGCATTCTAATAGTAAGGGAAGAAGGGGAAGTGAATGCATAGTTCAAATGAAATGAGCATTAGAAGTGTAGATTAAACATTTGCATGTTCTGTTTTCCAATAGGCAAGGAGGTTGATCCATTGTACTTTCAAAACTCTTTCGTCCCTATCATCTATTAAATGCTCGATAGGTACATCAGCCCAGTATCTGGTTTTCACAGTCGACATGTCGAGACTTTATGGGCCCGACGCAAACATGAGTCTTCCCCGAGCCCACTCGACCTGACTCTGATACCAATTGTTCGGATTGTCGACTACGTCTGTCTGTTCCCGATGTGATTTGGTTTGAGGGGGAAGTTTGTTAAGTACAATACAAACTCATCCCACATAAGGAGTCTGAGGGAAGTTGGAAGGTGTATATAATTTATGTCCAACCTCTAATCAGTTTGAGGCCTTTTGGGGAGTGACCCAAAAACAAATCCGTGCGGGCTTGACCCAAAGCGGACAATATCAAACCTCTGTTGCAGTCAACAATCCGAACAAGTGGTATTAGAGCCAGGCCGACTGCGTCTGTCTGTTCCCGATGTGATCTGATTTGAGGGGGAGGTTTGTTAATTACAAACTCATCCCACATCGAGAGTCTGAGGGAAGTTGGAAAGTATATATAATTCTTGTCCAACCCCAATCAGTTTGAGGCCTTTTGGAGAGTAACCCAAAAATAAATCTGTGCGGGCTTGACCCAAAGCGGACAATATCAAACGTCTATTGCAGTCGACAATCCGAAAAAGTGGTATCAGAGCCAGGTCGAGTGGGCCCAGGAAGACTCAAGTTCGAGTTGGGCCCGTAAAGTCTCGACGTGTGGACTGCGTCTTTTTGTTCTCGATGTGATATGGTTTGAGAGAGAGGTTTGCTGAGTACAAACTCATGTCACATCGGGAGTTTGAGGGAAGTTGAAAGGTGTATATAATTCTTGTCCAATTCCAATCAGTTTGAGGCCTTTTGGGGACTAACCCAAAAAAAAAATCCGTGCGGGATTGACCCGAAGCGGACAATATCAAACGTCAGTTGCAGTCGACAATCCGAACAAAGTAATGCTTCCAGTTTCTCCATTTAAGCTTGATAGATTCAATAATCCACTTCTCAACAATGATAGGGATATGGAATCGTAACTATGTTAAACATAGTTAGATAATTTTATATATACGTATATATATAATCGTCAATCATGTGATAAATGAGAAAGTTAAAAGATAGTAAAAAAGCATAGAGAGAACAAAAAGATCTGACAAATTTAAATAACATTAACTACCTTTACGATATCAAGCATCTCAGTTTTTCTTTATGGAGCAGGCTGCTAGATTTAGAGAGTGGAACTAAAACCTAATGGAGCTATTCTCCCTAAAAGTGATCTCTTTTCTTTATGTTCAGCCCTATTTGTAGGGTGGCATGCCCTAATTTCTAGGGTTGCCTCTTCATGCGAAATGACAATTTTTCCCCTCTTTAGATAGGTGATTGTTCCAATCAAGTCCTTCCTTATCGTGTCCAGCTCCATGGCATCCATCCTGGCCAGTTTGCACCTTTTCAGCCCATACTTGCTAGTTTGCATCTTTTATGCTCATAGTAACCAGTTTGGACACTTTTTGCTGCTTTTTCACTTGAATTCGTTATGACCCCTTTCCTCCTGACTTGTACCTTATCCTGCACAGTCTTTAACAATTATTTATGAAGATATAATCCAATTAAGCACGTTATCCTGACCAATAACCAAGGCCTAAAATGAGACTTATCAGCTTTCCAACAACTTTCTTCTCACTAGTAGAGAACTTGCGGCCATTGCTTAATGACAATTTGGATGATGGAGGATGGGCGGCATGAGTTGATTAGGCAATGCGGGAGACAAGACTTGAAGTTGATGAGGCTCGTTTCATGCATGTGTTCTGTGGTAAAACTATACTCAAATCTGTGATCTAACATCTAATTTTGAGCCAGGTGTGTGTGTAAACCCCTATAGTCTGAAAATGAACAACTCAGTTGGGCGGATGAACGGATCAAGGAATGAAGCAAAAAAAAATGCAGCATTGAGTTGATCAAGTCAGAATTAAGTGGAGCAAGCAGGAGTTTTCGCATGCAAGATAGAGCTAAAAGACAACACCACAAAGTGAAGGGCAGGAATGACATTTCGGAGAGGATGGTGCCTTAGGGATCAGAGCCCTACACCTCTCTATATAAAGGTAGCCCAACACGAGAAAACAGAGTCTCACATATGCATTCTTAGAACATCTTTAGGAATTCAGCTCTCTTTTAGGGCTGATATCGGAGCTCATTTTACTTCATCTTTCTGATTTTCGTTGCACACACGCTTGGTCCTGCTTAGTTTAGTTTAGTCTAGTCGTGGTTTGGTGTTAGTTTTATGCATTTTAATCGTTTTGGTTCTGTGATTCCGCTTCGAGAATGAGCAATGAAACAATTTGTTGCTTTCGTTTGTTTATTTTCAGTTTACTTTTGATGTTGTCGACTCTTTGATGTTTTTGATTTAGTAAATATGGAGTTATGGTTTCGTTTCCAGCTGACATGTTCTGTTTTCATGCATGGTATTTCTGATCTGCTTCCGGTTTCCGTTTTATGATGCATGTCTTCGCTCAAAGTGTTTTGTTTCATGTTGATTTGGTCAGTTTTGAGTTTTACATATATGTTTTGTCCAGTTGCGAAGGAAATCACAGATAAGTAGTTTTAGGATGTTTAGATCTGATAGATGTGTTTATGTTTCTGCATGATTATGATTAGTTTCTTGTTTACGTAGTCGTGGTTAGGTCTAAGGAGTAGATTTAATTTTTACTAGTTGGAATGATGCTTTATTGTTCAGATATACTTTTATTATGTTTTTCATGTTGATTTGGTGAAGAAGATGAAGTTGTTAAAAAGTTTTTACTTTATCGTACACTTTGCAGGAGACTGACAGTCGTCCATTTTATGCTGTTTGTCCATTTATGGAAAGTTTTAGTTGAGCTGATCAAGTAGATTTAGTCGAGTTATAGCGAGTCGATCAGTTTAGTTAGTTAAATCTCTCAAGTCAAGTAGCTTAACTTAACCCACCCCTAGAAAGCGTGGCCGCAGCTATTCCCATTCCATGTCCAACAACAAATGCCAAACACATCATCTCTGTGGGATCGATCCTTACTTCCCTATACTAGTTAACAATATTGCGGGTTAAGGTTTTGAAAATACAAATTTTAGTTCTTCCATTCATCTCACTCAAGTAGGATTAAGTTGAGCTGATCAATCTGAATCTCCACTGGATCCACCCACCTATGTTCACAGGTGGAAGGTGTACAATTGTCCATCCGGATCAGTTTGACAATCCAACCTGAGCAAGCCACAACGATAAATGAAGATGATGAAAGTGAAGACTAGAATGATGCGAAGAAGTAGTTTTCAAATGGTGCCGTTGCCGAGGATGATGACATTTATCCTACATTTGTTGTGAGACACCTTGGGTGAAAATATTATTGATATTTTATTTATTTCTTTGTTTTGATTTCAGTTGAGAGACAACCCAGGGCAACAAGGGTGAAGGAGTCTTAATCTATGTGGATCAAATGTTTCCCTGTTGGTGTGAACCAAGGGAGCTACTGGAGCAAGGGAACACATAGATAGGCAGAGCGTCTCATGTTTTGCTTAAGAATTTTAGTTTAAATTTTGTATATAAACTTTTTGTTGTTTTCTATTTTCCCCAGTTCGAAGGCACCGAGTTCAGGAAGCAAACAGAAGAAGAAGGAGTGGAGAAAAACACTGTCCAAGACGAATCACTTCACACTCCACCACTTGACTCGGATCCCAACAGCAAGGACAGTGAGGACATCACCTTGGTGAGTCCGCTTGAGTCGATGGAAACCCCAGACAAGGAGGAAACCCATGAGGAACCCACCGTGGTTTGCGATCAGGCAGATGATCTGGAGATAGGTTTACTTCCTGTCCACTCGGTGAATGAACCAACATCTGCCATCTTTATCACTCAGGGGCAGGAAGCTGTGTATGTGAAGCCAGAAGTACTTGCCATCTTAACTACTTTTTCGGGAGCCAGTATTGACAGCCCAATTAAATTCCTCCATGAGTTCAACAAGATCTGCAGAGTGCAGAAAAGGCCAAGGGGGTCAAGTGAGGAGGATTTCAAGCTAAGGGTCATTTCCCTCTCTTTGAAGGGCGAAACAGATGTTTGGTTTAGAGGATTGGAACCTAACATCATCAAGACATGGTCAGATTTCAATAGGGAGTTCCTAAACCAATTCGGTCCAGCAGCAAAAAAAAATGCACTTCAAAGGGAAATCAGAGAGGCAACCCAAGAGTATGGTGAGAGCTTGAGCAAATACTTGCACAAATACAGAGGTCTTCTAGATGCTTGCCCAAATCACAACCTGATGGAAATGGAGGTCTACTCAAGGTTCTACAATGGAATGGATGCAAAGAGCAAGGACTTAGTGAACTCATCAAGCGGGGGGAGTTTCTAAAAGCTAAGGCTGAGTATTGTTATGGAAAGGCTTCTAAACGCAAAAAGGGAATACGATGATACATCGATCACTCCATTGCAAGAGAAAGTGAAGCGTATTTGAAAGGTCTCAGGATGCGTAGGTGTCGTTCAAGCAAGGATTTATCCTACTGGTTAGGATAGAGATCCTAGCTAAGCCTAGAACCTGGTTTCAAAGATTCCTCAACCCACTCCTACTGATCAGTATAGTGGTGGTAAGGGTCGAATCCCACAGAGATGGTGCGTTAAAACTATTGTGGTGATATTCTGGATGATTTGGTTAGCTACCACGCTCGGGTTGAGTCTCTACCTAGGCAAGAACTTAAAGGTAATCTCCTACTGACTAGAATGGGGAAAGAAGTGTAGAGGTGCAGCTGTGTACGTGGAAATGGGGAGACATTTTTGTAATAGAAAATATTTAGAAGGTACGGGTTTCTATTTTGGGCTAGACAGAATATTCAGAGGGTAGTGGTGGTTATGGTGACTAGGCTGACAGATCTGCAGGGTACAAACTAAAGGTGAAGGACAAAAGGCAAAAAAACATCTAAAAAGCAAAAGTGGTCCCCAACTATTGACATGGACATCATCTTCTTTAACAAACATATCCAACATTCAGATAATAATTCCAGATTCAACACGGAAACACAGATTATTAACTCGCGAACACAGATCCACAAATAAGAACACCAAATCTGAAATCAAAACACAGAAACTGCAACTCCGCATACTGGTCAACAGGAAAATGAAACGAACTCAAACTAGACTTCACATGCAGCGATTCACTCACGATCAAACAGTTCCACGTTTAACTAAAGAAATTGTGACGGAAACAAGGACCAATAATTTCACGCTGAAAACAACCAGAAACACTAGATCTAAGCTAACTAGGCGGAATAGGAAGGAAAAGAAATCAACACAAATAACGAACGGAAATCAACTTCATAGCATAAACACGTTCGGATCTTCAACAAGTACTTCAAAAGCAGGAAATATCTAAAAGCAACAAAGATCCAACGTAAAGAAAGCAAGTAAATTAAACTACGAAAGCGAATAAAAGTGTTTTGCCACTCCGGGCGATGGAATCTCTAACTACGGTCTTGCTGGCTGGAACGGACGATTTGGAACTCCAGGAACATCTAGATTCTTCAAGTGACCATGGCAGTGGCGAGGAATGAGATTCAGGACTGGGCTGAAGGACTGAACTCCGAGAGAATTCTACATAAGAGTGATGATGATGAATAGTCTCTCCCTTTCTCTCCAAGTGGCTCCCTTTTATAGGGAGGCTTACCCTTGATTTTAGGGTAAAACCTTGTGGTGAAATGACTTCTTTGCCCTTAATTTTGATTGATCAGTCCCAGCTATCCTCCTTCTCCATCTTGAGCCATTTTTGCATGTATACTGGTCAGTACGTAATCGTCCTGACGCCCTTTTCACTTGAAGTATCTGAAACTCTGCCTACTGGCTAGAACGCTTACCTTGCACGCTTAAGCAACTAATTTTGCAGATATAATTCAATTATGGACATCATACTGACCTGTAACCTAGGCTTAGAATACGACTTATCAAACTGCTCACACTTACCACATGCTTGTCCTCAAGCGTGAAGAACAAACAAAAAGGAATAAGTCGAATTCTAGCCTGGTTACTCCCCTGACCGACTCTATCCTACCCTAGACCCTAGACTACAACGACGCAAAGAAAAACACTTGAACAAACACAGAAAAGCACACAAACAAGAATAAAAACTAAAACAAAAAGATTGGGCTATATTTTCAACCATCCCTTACCTCGGGATCCGGTGCAATCCGGCCTTAGACCGCCTTAAACTTCTGCCACCCAATTCCTTCCTGGTCAGTACATCCGTTTGTCAAGATCGCCCAAACTCTCGGCCAAACACTAGATTCACTCGGTCTCTCATACCTCACCAGGAATGTTAGGACCGCATTCTCTCAATATGCTCAACCACACTTGCTTCGGACTTAGATCTCACGTGCAGCTACTGAAGGACTTAAAGGCTTGTAATGGGGCTATTGGGTTGCAGTGTTTTGGGGTGGATGTTCCTAAGGCTCTAAGTTTTCAAAATTTCTATTTTATTGGTGCGGGGGAACTGTGTGCTGTAGGCTTCTGATCAGTTACTTTTTAGCTGGCGCTTCTGGCTTGGGTCTCCAACTGTTCAGTATCATCTTGTGGCTTTGCCACCCTTATTCCTTCTCTTTTTGTGGTCAAGTTTCTGACCATTTTTCTCCACATTCTTCTCTCTATTTTTTTTTCTTTTGTGGCTTCGCCACCCTTATTCCTTCTTCCTCTCCCTTTTTTTTTGTGGACCCGGGATAACTCCCTGATCGATTTTCTTCCAAACTTTCTTGCCCAGCTGGATTCTGCTTTCTTGTACATCTTTCTGGCCAGTAAGCTTCATTCGCCTCACGCCTTGCACACACACAGCCCCAGTGGCTAGGGGTATTTATCTGGGTAAAAGAGTTGGGAAAAGAGGTTCTAAGGGTGGTTTTTTTTTATTTTTTATTTTTTATTTTTTATTTTTATGGGGGGGGGGTTTCCTACTGCCTTCAGTGTTTGCTACCCGTGGTCACTTCATCCTAGGCAATTTGTGGCAGCCTCTCTTTCTTTTCAATATATGTGGAAAGTGGTTCCACTTAAGGCTTATGACTCACATTTTTAAGAGGGCTTTCGCGTTTGGCTCTAAGTATGGGCTTTTCTCTCATACTCACATCATCTATCCTGACTAGGAGGTACTAGGGAGGGTGGTTTCGGTTTTCCAGCATGTCCTATCTCCCTCAATTCCCCTCACCGTCAGCTCAAGACGGTTGAGTTTTAAGCCCAATCAACACACAAAATAAAAAAAAAACTATACTTAACAGGACACTAACACAAGCACAAAGACTACACATATATACATACTCATCATACTGGTCATTGCGTCCCCCCTCCCACTTCACAAGTGTCTGCCCTCAGATAGGGCTGTGAAGTGGAAAAGGTAATGGCCAGTATGATTGACACATAGACAAACAGACAAAAACAACAAATTAAAACTAAAACTTCTCACACTTAGACTATGGAATAGGCTAAGTGGGAGAGTTTGGAAACCTAAACAGCAACCAACAAAACACATATATACAAAACTCCTCACACTTAGGCCGTGCAATGGGCTAAGTGCGAGCTGGCATGCTTACGAAAACCAGAAAACACAAACACATGTGCCAAAAAGACAAACCCTTAACTTCTCACACTTAGACTATAGAATAGGCTAAGTGTTATGAATGGGGTTTGCGCACAAACAAAAGTTATACTACCTAAAAAAACAAAACACAATTAAAACGAAAAGCAAAAACGATAAAATAAAAAGAAAAACTAACTGGTCAGGTGGGGTGGTGGTCACTTGTTCCTCCTGCTCCTTCATGGGGCAGGTTGTGGTGCAGGTGGTTCTTCCTATTTCTCCTCATCATTCCCGGACTGTTTGTTCCCAGATTCCGACGACTCTTCGGCATCTCCTTCCTTGTGTTCCGCCTCTAGTTCCTGCTCTGTTCCTTTCGTCTCGGTTAATACCTCCTCTGATACTCGTGGTTCATTAGCTCGGCCGCCATGGCCCCTTGGTGCAACAGCTTGTTCATTCCTCCGGCTTGTGACTTCATTCAATAACTCATCCATCACGGATGCCATTCTGCCCATCTCCGTTATCAATTTCTGGTTCTCATCTCCAAGCCTGGTAACAATCGTCTCCAAAGCTTCTTGCCTCTAACTCTGTCTCGTCTGCCCCGCAGATTCCTTCAACATTCTTTCCATCACTGCTGCCAGTTTCATCACTTCCGCTTTCAATTGTTGATTTTCTTCTTTCACCTCTTCCATCGCTTTCTCGATCTTCCCTTGACGCTGCTCCTAATCCTGTGTTCCCGGATGTGCTGCAGATCTCCCAGTCGGTATAGCTTCTTCTCCCATTGCGTAGAATTGGGGTGCGCCCTGCCTCATGTAAATGGTGTTCGTACGGATGAATAAAGGTGTATAAAAAAAACCAGGAGGATCCACCATGATCTGGTCGGATAAGTCGTCGGCCTCCGTGATGATGATGTTTTTTCTGACGAACACTCCCAAGACATGGCAGAGAGTGAGGTTCCTCGCTGGGTGGGTAGCAATTAGATGGCATTGGTAGGTGGTCCAAAAACCCATATGCAACTTCCTCCCCCGCTTGGCGCACCAGAGAAGATATAACTCCGTCATCGACGTCCTAACAGCGGAGTTCGACTGCCCCAATAAATTGAAATCCAGGTAAAGCTGTACCAGACGCAGAATTGGATTGTTGAAATGAACGGAGCGGGAAATAGTGGACTGGAATTGCCCTGCATCAGGGTGAGTATGTTCCTCCCAGGCTTCCTGGGGCTCAAATTCCACGTGTTTGCGGATGGTAAGGGCTAGATAGTCTATGGTGCACACCGTATTTCTTCATTAAGGCTTCGATTGTGCGATTACAAAAGTGTGTACCTTGATCGGATATGATCGCCCTGGGTACACCGAATCGGCTGAAGATATGACTCTTTAAGAACTTGGCCACTTCCTTGGCTTCACACGTGCCTGTGGCCTTGGCTTCTACCCATTTGGAGACGTAGTCTACAGCAACTAGGATATACAGATTCCCATAGGATGAAGGAAAAGGCCCCATGAAATCCATTCCCCATATGTCAAATAGCTCGCAAACTATTACGGGTACCTGCGGCATTTCGTCCCGGGCAGATATTCCACCGGTCAGTTGGCAACGCTCACAACTTCTGCAGAACTCGTACGCATCTTTGTTGAGGGTTGGCCAATAAAAGCCGCTATCCAAAATCTTCCTTGCCGTCTTCTTGGACCCGAAATATCCTCCGCATGCTAACGAATGACAGTGGGTTAAAACATCCCGCTGATCTCAGTCAGGAATGCACCTCCTTATAACTTGATCGGACCCTACCCTCCACAGATAGGGATCGTCCCAAAAGTAGTATTTCGCTTCACTCTTGATCTTCATTCTTTGGGCTTTGGTAACACTCGGCACTTCAGGAAGCTCTCCAGTCACTAGGTAGTTGGCCAGGTCCGCATACCATGGTTCCTGCCCTACCCTCTATTTTCCTTTTGCTGTATCATTCTGACCAGTAAGTTTGAACACTTCTTCCCAATCAATTTTTCTGGGCGCAAAAATCACCTCACACAAATGTTCCTCTGGAAATTTATCATGCACTTCATCACCGTTTCCATCTTGCACTATTCTGCTCAAATGGTCTGCCACCTTGTTCTCGACTCCTCTCTTATCTTCTACCTCCCAATCAAATTCTTGTAACAAGAGTACCCATCGGATCAAGCGTGGTTTGGATTCCTTCTTGGCAATCAGATACTTAATCGCTGCATGGTCAGTATACACTATGACTTTGGATCCCAACAAATATGGCCGTAACTTCTCGAAAGAATACACCACTGCCAGCATCTCTTTTTCAGTGGTATCGTAATTCCGCTGGGCTTGATTTAGAGTCTTGGACGCATAAAAAATTACGTACCTCTTCCCGTCGATCTTCTGACCCAGTACGGCTCCTACCGCAAAATCGCTGGCGTCGCACATTACTTCGAAAGGATGGTTCCAGTCAGGAGCCCTTATGATAGGTGCGGATATCAAATTTTCCTTGAGAAGGTTGAAAGCAGCCTTGCATTGCTCATCAAAGATGAATTCCACGTCATTCTGAAGTAATCTGGTAAGGGGCTGGGCGATCTTAGAGAAATCCTTGATAAATCTTCGATAAAATCCGGCGTGCCCCAGAAAACCCCTTATTCCCTTCTGATCAGTATGAAATGGTAATTTGGATATAACATCTACCTTGGCTCGATCCACTTGGATACCTCTTTCTGAGACCACGTGTCCTAAAACTATCCCTTCGGCACCATAAAATGGCACTTCTCAAAGTTCAAAACCAAACTCTTTGCTTGACACCTTTTCAAAACTATATCCAAATGGTGAAGGCAAGAGTCGAACGAGTCTCCGTAAACCGTGAAGTCGTCCATGAATATCTCTATGCAATCCTCAATCAAATCGGAAAATATGCTCATCATACATGTTGAAACGTACCTGGAGCGTTGCACAGGCCGAAAGACATGCGACGGTATGCATAGGTTCCAAACGGGCAAGTGAAAGTGGTCTTGTCCTGGTCCTCAGGATCTACGTAAATTTGGAAATACCCGCTGTACCCATCTAGAAAGCAGAAAAACTTCTTCCCAGCTAATCTCTCCAACATTTGGTCGATGAACGGAAGGGGAAAATGGTCATTCCTGGTCGCATTGTTCAGCTTACGGTAATCGATGCACATTCGCCAACCCGTGACTAGCCTCGTTGGGATCAGTTCATTCCTCTCATTCTGAACTACTTGGATGCCCGACTTCTTTGGGACCATGTGGATCGGGCTGACCCACTCACTATCCGATACTGAATAGATAATCCCTAGCGACAACAACTTCAAGATCTCCTTCAATATCTCTTCTCGCATGTTAGGGTTTACCTTCCTTTGAGCATGTCGATGTGCCTTCGCTCCTTCCTCCAACCTAATGTGGTGCATGCAGACGTCGGGGCTAATTCCCACTAAATCTGTAAGACTCCAACCAATCGCCTTCTTGTTCTTGCTCAGCACGGTCAGTAGCCTAACCTCTTGTTCCTTCGTAAGGCTGCTACTGATGATCACTGGATATGAGTTCTCCTATCCAAGGAAGGCATACTTCAAATTCGGTGGCAACTTCTTCAGCTCAACTTGAGGTGGAAGTGTGTCTTCGGGTAGAGGGTTTTTCTCAATCTCTCCTTCTTTTTCTAAATCTCCCTCCGATGGTTCTTCTATACTGGCTGGTAGCTGAGCCCCTGCGGCTCCAATGAACTCCGATTTCTGACAGAATTCCTTGATTGCTACTTCTATTTCTTCATCAGTCAACCCTTGGCTACTGATCATATCACACCATGCAGCAGCTTCGACGTCAGCCTGCTCATAAACATCTAATGCTTGGAGTTTCTCCTGCAATAGTTCGGTCTCAAGAAAATCTTGGACAAGGGGGTCAATCACATCAACATAACACAAATTTTCAGAATCAATCGGTTTCTTCATGGCTTCATTGATATCAAAAGTAAATTTCTCTCCATGGAAATCAATGCAAATTGTCCCCTCGGCCATGTCTACTATTGTCTTAGCCGTTCTCAAAAATGGCCTTCCTAACAACACTCCACTAGATTCCCTAGCTTCATGCTCACTCATTTTGATCACATAAAAATCAGCAGGATAGGTAAAATCATGCACTCTTACTAACACATTTTCTAAAACTCCCTCAGGACTTATGCACGACCTATCAGCCAGTTGGATCAACACCCTAGTATTCGACAATCTAACTCCCTTCAATCGGTTATAGATGGACAATGGCATGACATTTATGGATGCCCCCAAATCACACATTGCATGTTTGACCTTCACATCTCCTTTAACTATAGGCAAAGTGAACATACCTGGATCGGCTCTCTTGGGTGGTAACTTCTCTTGCACTATTGCTGACGCTATTCCTTCCACCATAATCTTGCCATCCTTCTGGGCTCTCCCGGCTATGAAGTCCTTAATGAATTTCCCGAGAGGGGGTAGCTTCACGGCCTGGAGGAATGGTATGGTGACATCCAACTTCCCAAAAATCGATAAGTAGTCAACCGGGTTCTCTTTCTTCCTCCGTGTAACAAATCGGAATGGGAATGGTTTCTCCCATTTTTTCTCCTCTACTGTTCCTCAGCAACCTTCTTGGAGTTTTTCTTGGGTAGTTCCTGGGTCTGGGCCTCCATTCTGGGCTCTACCTCTTGAGGAGGTTCCTTCCTGGTCAGTAGGGTGTCGGGTTCACTTCTTACACTTGGTGTATCATCCAACAAGAATGGATCCTGCATCCGAGGCATAGGTCTCCCTAATTCTTCCGCTGAAATGGTATCACCTCCTATCTTCGTTCCATTGGATCCTCCACTAGGTTGTTTCGGTTGAGGCGCGTCATAAGTGGTTCCTGACCTCAACGTAACCTTACTCACATTTGCCTTTTCAGGCATTTGGACTGTAGATGGGAGTTTCCCTGCATTTCCCTTCAAATCACCCACCGAACTGGCCAGTTGAGCTAACTGCCTATTCATCATATCCATGTTCGCCTTATGTTCCTTCTGGGCATTTTGCATCCCCTGCACGACCTCATTATGGGATTGCAATTCTCTTTTGATGCTCTGTTGTGACGCTAGCATTTCACCCATCATGTCCTCAACGGATCTCCTTGACCTGTTCGAGTTTTGGAAATGACTCGGCCCTTGGTGTTGATAGTTCTGGGAGTTTTACTGGCCTTGAATAGGCGGGTATTGGTTATACTGGGCAGGAGGGGTGTATTGATCTTGAGGATATTGATTCTGGTGCTGGCCTTGGAATTGATTTTGGTTCTGATGGTGTTGGGGTCCTGGGTTCGGCTGATTTTGGAAATTTTGGAAGTTTCTCTGGTGGGGTGGCACATAGACAGGGTTCGGGTTCTGGTTTTGTGGGTTTTGGTTTTGGGAATGTTGGTTTCTTCCTGACCAGTTGGGCTGGTAGTCTGGGTTTGCTGGTCTACGGTTAGGGTTTTGGTTCGGATGGGGGTTATACTGGTTCTGACCTTGGTTCTGATTTTGGCTCCCGTCACCCCATCGGAAGTTTGGATGATCCCTCCATGGTGCATCCCGTTGCCTACCTTGAATCCAATGCCCACTAGAATTGAAGTACCCCGCAGCATTAACTTGCTCCATATTCCCGAAGTCATTAGGCTGATCATAATTCGGTCCTTGATTTCCCTGCTCTGCACCCTTGTAATTCCCAGCTGGGGGAGGTGGTGGAGTGCTCTTCTCGATCGCACTCAGAAGTGACTTCTTCAGCTCATCCATTTTCAAATCCATTTTCTGCTCCAGTGTATTTTCCTGATCAGTAACCGAGGCAACAACAGCCCGCTCGGTTGTATCCTTCCCTTGAATAGTCATACTCTTTCTTTGCATTCAGTAGCTTCCTTAGGACTCTCTTTGCTTCGCTAACCCGTAATTGCGTGAAGCTTCCTCCTGACGATGAATTTGCCAGGTCCTTGGTTACCGCGTTCATGCCTTCGTAGAAAGTATGATGTACTTCAATGTCCGCCATGCGATGGTTGGGACATGATTCCAAAAGACCCATGTATCTTGCCCAATAATCACTCAAGGGCTCATCATACCCTTGCTTAACATTAGTTATTTCCCTCTTCAGCGCGCTTGTCTTGGATGACGGAAAAAACTCGCCCAGAAATGCTGACTTGAAATCGGCCCAAGTCTCAATAGAGTTGGGGGGCAGGCGCATGAACCAGTAACGCCATCCATCCCCGGCAACGGCGCCATTTGAAAGGTCTCAGGATGCGTAGGTGTCGTTCAAGCAAGGATTTATCCTACTGGTTAGGATAGAGATCCTAGCTAAGCCTAGACCCTGGTTTCAAAGATTCCTCAACCCACTCCTACTGATCGGTATAGTGGTGGTAATGGTCGAATCCCACAGAGATGGTGCGTTAAAACTATTGTGGTGATATTCTGGATGGTTTGGTTAGCTACCACGCTCGGGTTGAGTCTCTACCTAGGCAAGAACTTAAAGGTAATCTCCTACTGACTAGAATGGGGAAAGAAGTGTAGAGGTGCAGCTGTGTACGTGGAAATGGGGAGACATTTTTGTAACAGAAAATATTTAGAAGGTACGGGTTTCTATTTTGGGCTAGACAGAATATTCAGAGGGTAGTGGTGGTTATGGTGACTAGGCTGACAGATCTGCAGGGTACAAACTAAAGGTGAAGGACAAAAGGCAAAAAGATATCTAAAAAGCAAAAGTGGTCCCCAACTATTGACATGGACATCATCTTCTTTAACAAACATATCCAACATTCAGATAATAATTCCAGATTCAACACGGAAACACAGATTATTAACTCGCGAACACAGATCCACAAATAAGAACACCAAATCTGACATCAAAACACAGAAACTGCAACTCCGCATACTGGTCAACAGGAAAACGAAACGAACTCAAACTAGACTTCACATGCAGCGATTCACTCACGATCAAACAGTTCCACGTTTAACTAAAGGAATTGTGACGGAAACAAGGACCAATAATTTCACGCTGAAAACAACCAGAAACACTAGATCTAAGCTAACTAGGCGGAATAGGAAGGAAAAGAAATCAACACAAATAACGAACGGAAATCAACTTCATAGCATAAACACGTTCGGATCTTCAACAAGTACTTCAAAAGCAGGAAATATCTAAAAGCAACAAAGATCCAACGTAAAGAAAGCAAGTAAATTAAACTACGAAAGCGAATAAAAGTGTTTTGCCACTCCGGGCGATGGAATCTCTAACTACTGTCTTGCTGGCTGGAACGGACGATTTGGAACTCCAGGAACATCTAGATTCTTCAAGTGACCATGGCAGTGGCGAGGAATGAGATTCAGGACTGGGCTGAAGGACTGAACTCCGAGAGAATTCTACATAAGAGTGATGATGATGAATAGTCTCTCCCTTTCTCTCCAAGTGGCTCCCTTTTATAGGGAGGCTTACCCTTGATTTTAGGGTAAAACCTTGTGGTGAAATGACTTCTTTGCCCTTAATTGTGATTGATCAGTCCCAGCTATCCTCCTTCTCCATCTTGAGCCATTTTTGCATGTATACTGGTCAGTACGTAATCGTCCTGACGCCCTTTTCACTTGAAGTATCTGAAACTCTGCCTACTGGCTAAAACGCTTACCCTGCACGCTTAAGCAACTAATTTTGCAGATATAATTCAATTATACACATCATACTGACCTGTAACCTAGGCCTAGAATACGACTTATCAGTATTCCCACAGAAGACAATGACAATCTGCTGAAGAGCCGGATTGACAAGCTAGAGGAAACACTCAAGTCAGTGATTGAGTCAAGCCAACCTCAAGTCTTTCCGATCCAAACCCACTTCCAGACTGATCAAGTGAGTCGTCACCAGAATACAGGGGAGATCTGAAGTTCAAATAGGAGTTGGAACCCTGGAGGTCAAGCAGAGGTGTACCAAAATGAATACCTACACTATGGGGAATGGAACTGGTCGGAAGAATACCCACTTTTCCCATACCATGCAGAACCCTAACCGACTTCCACCCAAATGCCCACTTGGCAAATGGGATATCCATACTACCAATCTCACCCTGAATTTCAAAGCTATGAATTCAGCCCACCAACATACCCACCTGACCATTCCAGTCATTACCATTCATTCACAAGTCATCCTTATCAGACCTACCATCTCGATACAAAGACTCACCTTCCGACATGGTCAAATGAGGATTGGCAAACTCAGAACCCTCATTATTACCAAAACCAAACTTGTTCTTGTCAACATCAATACCAACCTCAGCCTCAACAAAGTTTTGAACTACCCTTGAAAGAGAATCAATATGCAAATTCTAGAGATGAGAAGATCGAGGGATTGATCGTATCCCAGCAGAACATGAGGTGCTGCTTGAAATCAGATGATGAACTGACAGTGGAATTGCAGCACACTTATGATGAGCAGAAATCCAGCATGGACGAAACGATCAAGCAGGTAGCTCTACTGACTGATATGATGAAGGGCATACAAGAGGACAGAGCAAGGTCTGAGGTGAACGAGAAAGAGGGGAGATGAAGAATGTATGAGTGAAGCTGAAGAAAAGTCAGAGGCATTACCGGAGAAACAAGGGGAGGTAAGAGTTGTTGAGGTAGAATCAGCTGAGAAAGAGACGCTAGCCAAAGAAGAGTCGATTACCACACCTCCTGATGATAAAGCATCGTAGGAAATTCAAGAGGAAACAAAGAATGAACCTCGAGAGAAAGAAGATGGGGTCATCAAGCGTAGTGTGGAAGTCGACAATACACTATTCTACCTCTAGTCAAGAAAGGTGCATGTACTCGATGTGAAGGTGGAAGGAAGAAATGCACCGACAGAGAGACGACCTCCAGTAATTGACAAGCCTGATGGGTATTGTGAAGAGGAGGAACCAGAGCTGAAGGAGGGGAGACCTAAAAGAAAGGCTGCAAAATTGATCCACTGGGTACAACTGGAAACATGGCCTGAGCCACTTAGAATGGAAAAGGCTCCGGACCCTGGACTACGACCCAAGGAAAATAAGAAGGTTCAGGGGACGTACAAGAATCACAAGAAAAATCGGGGCACCATGATGGTGAAGTACCTCCAGAAAAATCAGTGGAGAGAGAGAAGAGAAGAGTTAATTCAGGATCTCCAGTCGATGATCATTCCCATAATGGTTCGCTGACTTCTGAGCTGATCAAGTTGGGAAAGAATTCAACGCCACTTGATCCAGTTAATTGTGAAAGGGGCTACGGGAACCAGATGATGGATGACTATAAGGAGTAAAGGAAACTGCCTTACCAAAAGCACAGTGGTGCAGAGATGATCAAATGGGCAGAAAGTACTACTTCTCCAGTCTCAGGAGAAATTGAAGCAAGTCAAGCTCAGATTTGCAAGAAGCAATCAAGGACTAAACTGATCCACCACATCCTGGGAGCTACAAAGTTTCAGGGAGTATCCTGTTTTATAACTTTCTTTTTGTTAATCCACATAAAAATAATAATGGTAAATGAATCGACAGTATGTCTAGCCAGAGAAATCTCATTATGCATAATAGCTTGACCAAGTAAATAAATGGTAGCTAGATAACTCTCGGAAATTTACGTACTCAGCTCCATGCACATGTGTGAGCAAGGTACTTGATCAAGTAAATTCCGAGAATTTGCCTACAACCTTAAATAAAGTGTTTATTTGTCTCTTGTTTTAAGAAAACTTCCAAAACAAATTTAAAGTTCAAAAATAACAAAAATATTTTCCAAATCTTTGGACATATCTGGAGGGGAATTTTAATTTCAACTCAATACTCTTTTAAATCCTAAAAACCCTCTGCCAATACTCTAGAGAATCTTTTATTTTGTTTCTGGTGCTTTATTTTTTCAAATAAGGATTTGACTGAATAGGTAAGAGAGATCGAATTAGAGAGTTACTGCAAATTTTGTTTTTAACCAGAAGAGGTAAAAAGAGGGGGAAATATAGAGAATTTCAAAATTCAAAATCTGGCGCGGAAGTTGATCGGTCATTGACATCATGGAGACCGTTACCTCTTCCCGTTCTACCTCTATATATCAAACTTCCTCCTCTCTCTAACCTTTTCACATTTCAGCAAACCTTTAGTCTCCTCCAACTCCAAAAATTCCTAATTTTCTTTCTCTCAGTTTCAGAAGAAGTTGCCCCACGTCACCATCCATGGAAAAAATCTTCCACTAGCCGTTCTCAGAAACACTCAGCAGGGCGACGAGCACGGTTAATTCCGTCGACTCCTCACCCGAAAATTATGACACTGCCAACTACCCAGTCAATAGTATCACCAACTTCAGGTGCATCTCAGCCAACGGAGACGTCCGTGAGCAGCACGTACCTTAAAATTCTTGCAGACGTAATGGGGAAGTTCGTTCCAAGCGACAAGATGAGTAAGGTTTTCTCCAAATTGGCAGACAAATTACTCCTATTCCCATCGGAACTCCAATCAGAGGACTAATCCCGATAGAACTAGCGGCACAACCCCTCAGCACATCGACTGCCTTTCAGGTTCAAACCCTCGTATCAGAAACAACCAGTTCTGCCGACAATCTTGAACAAAAAGTAGAGATCGAAGGGAGAGTGGAGTCCGGCGAGGAAGGGAACAGCCGAGAAAAGGGTGAAACCGGTAGAGGAAAGTAAAGAGAGATTCAGAAGCGAGTTGGGAAAGAGTCAACAGGAAGGGCATTAGAAGTGGTGAATGTGGAGGAAGGAGAGTCAGACGATGACAAGGAAACCCTAAGTGGAGAACGACTAGGAGGAGTTTCCGTACACAGAGGGGGCTGCATAGAGAGGAACTCAGAAGCATGCGGGAAGAGGCTGCAGTTTTGGCAGCTGCAAAAAGAGAAGCAGTAGAAAGGAAGAGAAAGGGGAAGCGGGTGGCAAACCCGAGTCAGAGTATGAAATCTAGACCGGCATCACTGGGGGTAGTGATATAGGAAGCTGTTGCAACCCTACCCAACCAAACCGCTACCAAGAGGAAGAGCAGCATATCGGGGCATTTAAAAGGATTGAGATCGACCTGGATCAAAAGCTGCTGGAGGTTATGATCCATTTCGAAGACCCAAAGTTGAGGAGGAGTTGCACGGGGAGAGTATCAGAGTCCAGGCCAGTGCAATCCGGAAGGAAAATCCACTATCCTTCGTTCCGAATGATCGGTGTCAAGGAGCAGTTAGTTGGCTACATTAGAGGAATAAGTTTTGGATGGTTACTGGAACACGCACCTTGTGAGGTGCCGGTGAATCTGGCAAAAGAATTCTTCACATCCTTCAATTTTAAGTACACCACCGATTTGGACGAAGAATCCATCCGTTTTAGAATATTCAATCAAGAAATGGTGATGAATCTTAGGGAATGGTCATTGAGATTGGGACTGCTAAGCCCTGAAGAAGACCGAAGAGGGGATTGGTCTGTGCGAGAGATTGGCCAACCAAAATGCATGGAGGAGTTCAACGCTGTGGAAGCATGGAATTTGATAGGGGCCAAGGGTGCGAATCCTTTTAAGACAAGTGAATCAACAGGGGATGAGATTGCGGACCCTGTTCTAAGGATGAGGTATTTCGTTCTTGCCTACAATTGAATTGTATTTCATGTGGTGCATGGTCAAGAAGGTTAAGGTACATCTACGCTACTGGCTAGCCCATTCATGTAACAAAATAGCTCATCATCCCGTTCGCCACTTATATGCTTGCCATCTACAGGGAGCATATTTGATAGGAAATGTTACGCCAAGGCTGACAATCCCAAGGTCCTCTATCGTGATGTGTAAGGATCCAGAGTGGTTTGATACGAACTATCTCATCAGCATTGGAATTATCGTGCAGTGGTATTTTGTGAAACTGAGCAATCGCAGGAAGAAAGTGAGGAGGAGGCAAGCAAAAAGGATAATGAGCCTGAGGGGGCAGCAGAAGTGAAGACCCCTTCAGAGAGACCATCTCCCACTGAGACAAAACCAGAAACTTCCGAGGTGCAACCACTATCAACCGAGAAGAAGTCAGAAGGTATGGAGGAGAAATGGCAGAGGATAATTGAGTTCATGATGCAAAAATTAAGTGAGGCCAATGAAAAGAAACAAGCGTTTCTCGAGCTCAAGAAAGAAAATATGACTCAAGCACTCTCTCTAATTGAGAGGATGACAAATCTGGCAGAGCAGAACAATCAATTGGCTCTCCAACTCTTATCCGCTACCTCTACCT
The DNA here is from genome assembly GCF_004379255.2 of Salvia splendens. Classification (NCBI taxonomy): domain Eukaryota; kingdom Viridiplantae; phylum Streptophyta; class Magnoliopsida; order Lamiales; family Lamiaceae; genus Salvia; species Salvia splendens. The sequence goes on along the minus strand of NC_056050.1, from coordinate 9,058,208 downwards.
CTACTGGCAGAGAAGAAGATGAAGTTGTTAGAGACTTTTTACTTTACAAAGTTTTTTTGCAGGGGACTGACAGTCCCCGTTTATTCTGTTTGTCCATTTATGGAAAGTTAAGTTAAGTTGATCAAGTAGTTTAGTTTCGTTCTGCGAGTTGATCAGTTTAGTTAAGTTTATTTTCCCAAAGTCAAGTAGTTTAACTTAACCCACCCCCTAGAAGCATGGCAACAGCCATCCTCAAATCATGTCATGCATACAAATCGCCAAACGCCTCATCTATGTGGGATCGATTCTTATTTCCCTATATTAGTTAATAGTATTAGTGGGTTAAGGTTTTGAGAAAATGCATATTTTTTGTTAGTTCTTCCTTTCTTCTCACTCGAGTCGGAGTAAGTCGAGTTGATCAGCCTGAGCTTTTACCGGATCCACTCTTCTGCAGTTTGCAGGTAACAGGCATATACAGGCTGGCCGGATCAGTTCGACCCTTCCACTTGAGCAAGCCACAACGATATAAACGAAATAGAATGAAGAGAGAAGAGCACACAAAAGAAGCGAGCTTCTTCAAAATGGCGTCGTTACCGGGGATGATGGCGTTTATCTTGCGTTTGTTGTGAGACACCTTAGGTGTAAATATTGTTAATATTTGCTGTTCTTCGTTTTTATTTCAGTTTAGAGACAGCTAAGGGCAACAACTTTGAAGAAACAACATCCGTATCTATGCAGATCAAACATTTTCTCTGTTGGTGTAAACCAAGGAAGATACTGGAGCAAGGGAATACATAGATGGGCGGAGCGTCTCAGGTTTTATTTAAGAATCTGACTTTAAATTTTGTAAATAAACTTTTTGTTGTTTTTTGTTTTCCTCAGTTCGAAGGCATCGAGTCCAGAGGGCAAACAAAGGAAGAAGAGGGAGTGGAACCACCGACTGATCAAGACGAATCACCTCCCACTCCACTAACTGACTCGACTGCCAATTGTGAAGAAAGTGAGGGCATCACCTTTGTAAGTCCACTGGAGTCAATAGCTACCCCCGACAAGGAGGAAATTAAGGACGAACCCACTATGGTGTGTGATCAAGAAGAAGACCGGAAGATAGGTTCACTCTATGCCCACTCGGTGACTGAGCCGACATCTGCCATATTTATCACTCAGGGGCAGGAAGTTGTCTATGTGAACCCAGAAGTGCTTACCCTCTTACCTAACTTTTTGGGAACTGATGATGAGTGCCCAATTGAATTCCTTCATGAGTTTGACAAAATTTGCAAAGTGCAGAAAAGACCAGAGGGGTCAAGTGAGGAGGATCTTAAGCTGAGAGTCATATCCATCTCTCTGAAGAGCGAAACAGATGCCTGGTTTAGCGGATTGGAACCCAACAACATCAAGACGTGGTCGGATTTCAAAATGGAGTTCCTAAACCAATTTATTCCATCATAAAAAAATAAATGCACTCTGAAAGGAAATCAGAGAGGCTAACCAAGAGTATGGTGAGAGCTTGAGCAAATATTGGCACAAATACAGAGGTCTTCTGGATGCATGCCCAAATCATAATTTGATGGAAGTGGAGATCTACTCGAAATTCTACGATGGAATGGATGCAAAGAGCAAAGATTTGGTGAACTCATCAAGCGGGGGAAGTTTCTACAAACTAAGGCAGGGTGAGGCCAAGGTTGTCCTGGAAAAGCTTCTAAATGCAAAAAGAGAGTACAATGATACATCAGTGGCCCCGTTGCAAGAAAAATTGAAGAGTACTCCCACAGAAGGCAAGGACAATCTGCTGAAGAGCCGGATTGACAAGCTAGAGGAAACCCTCCAAACCGTGATTGAGTCAAGACAACATCCAGCCGTTCCCATCCAAACCCCCTTCCAGATTGATCAAGTTAACCACTGCCAGAACACAGGGGAGGTTTGGAATTCGAATAAGAGTTGGGACCCTAGAAGTCAAGCAGAGGTGTGCCAATAGGAACACCCACACTGTGGAGAATGGAGCTGGGCAGAGGAGTACCCACCTTTCCCATACCATACAAAGCCCTATCCAACCTCCACCCAAATACCCTCTTGGCAAATGGGATATCCAGACTACCAACCTTACCCTCAATTTCAAGGCCATGAGTTCAACCCACCAATATACCAACCTGACTACTCCAGTCATTTACCCTTCATTCCCAAGTCATCCTTATCAGACCTACCCTTCCGAGGAAGGGGATCACTTCCCTACATGGTTGGATGAAGGTTGGCAGACTCAAGATACAACCAAGACCAAACTTGTCCTAATCAACACCAATATCAACCTCAACCTCAACAGAATTTTGGACTACCATCGGATGAAAATCATTATGTAAATTCTACAGAAGGAGAGAGTGAAGGATTGGTTGTATCCCATCAGAACATGGGGAGTTGCACGAGGTCAAATGATGAATTGGTGATGTAAATGCTGCAAACTTATGATGAACAACAATACAACATGGGTGAAATGATCAGACAAGTCACTCTACTGACCGAGATGATGAAGGAGATACAAGAGAATAGAGCAAGGCCTGAGGTGAATGAGAACAAGGAAAATGAAGGTGTAAAAGAAGCTGAGGAAGAAAAACCACTCGAAGCTGAGCAAAAGTCAGAGGCACCACATGAAGCGATAAAAGCTGTTGAGGTAGAATCAGATGGGAAAGAGACATCAGCCGAAGAAGAGTCAATTACCACACCTCCTGATGATGGGGTACTAAAGGAAATTCTAGAGGAGGCACACAATGAACCTCCAGAGAAAGGAGAAGACGTCATCGAGCGTGATGTGGAACTCGACAATACACTATTCTGTCTCCAGCCAGAGAAAGTGCATGTGCCCAACGAGAAGGTGGACGAATTCACCATTGCGGTGAAAGGAGAAGATGCACCAGTGGAGAGACCACCTCCAGTGATTGACAAGTCTGAAGGGTGTTGTTATGAAAAAAGGGAACCGGAACTGAAGGAGGAAAGATCGAAAAGAAAGGCTGCAAGATCTATCTACTGGGTGCAGCTACAACCATGGCCGGAACCGTTTAAGGTAGAAAAACCTCCTTACCCTGGATTGCGTCCCAAAGAGAATAAGAAAGTTCAAGGGACATACAAGAATCACAAGAAAAAGCGGGGTACCATGATGGTGATGTACCTCCAGAAAAATCAGTGGATAGAAATGAGAAAAGTTGACTCAGGATCTCCAATTGATAACCATGCCCACCAAGAGTTGGTGATATCTGAACTGATCAAGTTGGGAAGGAACTCAAAACCACTTGATCAAGTTAATTATAAAGGTGGCAATGGGAACCAGAGGATGGATACCTATGAGGAGGAAAGGAAGCTGCCGAACCATGTATGCAGAGGTGTAGAGATGATCAACTGGGCAGAAAGTACTACTTCTCAAGTTTTGGTGGAAATTGAAACGGGTCAGATTCAGAAGAAAAAATGCAAGCTTGCAACTCAAGCGTTCCACCACATCCTGGGAGCTACAAAGTTTCAGGGAGTATCTTGCCATACACTTTTCTTTGTCTATCCATGAAAAAAGAAAAATGCCAAATAAATTGGCAGTATGTATAGTAGGAGAAGTTCCACTCTGCATATTAAACCTGATCAAGTGGATAAATTGTTGTTGGGCAATTCTCGAAAATTTACTTACTTGGCTCAACGCACGTGTGAGAGCAAGGTACTTGATCAAGTGAATTCCGAGAATTTGCATACAACCTTAAATAAAGTTTTTATTAGTTTCTTGTTTTATATGAGGTCCGAAAATAACAAAAATATTTTCAAATTCTTTGGACGTGTCTGGAGGGGGTTATTTCAACTCAATTCTCTTTTAAATCTGGAACACCCTCTGCCATTATTCCAGAGAATATTTTATCTTGTTTTTAGTTCTTAATTTTCAAAATAAGGGTTTGACTGAATAGGTAAGAAAGAGGGAACTACTGAAAAGTTTTGTTTTTAACTGGAAGAGGTAAAAAGAGGGGGAAATGTGGATAATCTCAAAATTCAAATCTGGAGCGGGAGTTGAACGGTCGCTGACATCATGGAGACCGTTCCTTTCTTCCCACCCTACCTCTATTTATCAAACGTCGTTCTTTCTCTAACCTTTTCAAATTCAACAAACCCTTAGCTTTCTCCAACCTCCAAAATTCCTAACTTCTTATCTCTTAGTTTCAGGCGCAGGTGTACCACACCACCACCCATGGAAAATTCCTCCACCAACCATTCTCAGAAACACTCAACAGGACGACGAGCGTGGTTGATTCCTGCAACTCCAGTTCCGGAAATCATGACGCCACCACCCACCCAAACAATGGTGTCCTCCCCAAATTCCGGTGCGTCTCAGCCAACAGAGATGTCCATGAGCAGTACGTACCTCAGAATTCTTAGAGACGTAGTGGGAAAGTTCGTTCCGAGCGACAAGATGAGTGAGGTTTTCTCCAATTTGGCCGAGAAATTCAAGGAAGAAGAAATTCAAGTTCCTCCTGCTCCCATCGGAACCCCAATCAGAGAACCGGTTTCGACAGAACCAGTGGCGCAACCTCCCAGCACATCGACTTCCCTTCAAATCCAAACCCCCCTGTCGAAAACAACCAGACCCGCCAGGTGAGGAATGAAACAGTTGAAATCATGGTGAGACAGATGGAATAAAGAAAGGAGAGGTTCGGGAGCCAGTTGGGGAAAAATCGGCAGGAAGGGCATTGGAAGTGGTGAATGTGGAAGAAAGGGAGTCGGATGATGACAGAGAGACCCTGAGTGGGAGGGCGAGAAGAAAGAGTTTCCGTATACAACGGGGGCTGGACAGAGAGGAACTAAGGAGCATCCGAGAAGAGGCTGCAGTTTTGGCGGCCGTAAAAAGAGAAGTAGCAGAGAGGAAGAGAAAGGGGAAGCAGGTGGCAACCCCAAGTCAAAGTAGGAAATCAAAACCAGCATCACTTGGGGTAGTGATCCGGGAACTTGCTACTAACCCTATCCAAACAACCCACTATCAAGAAGAAGATCAGCATATTGGAGCATTTAGAAGGCCGAAAATCGATCTGGATCAAAAGCTGCTGGCGGCCATGATTCACTTTGAAGACCCGAAGTTGAGGAAGAATTGCGCGGAGAGAGTATCAGAGTCAAGACCAGCACAATCAGGATGAAAAATTCACTATCCGTCTCTGCAAATGATCGGCGTCAAGAAACTGTTTGTTGACTATATCCGAGGAATAGGCTTTGGCTGGTTACTGCAACACGCGCCCTGTGGGGTGCCGGTGAATCTTGCAAAGGAATTTTTCACATCCTTTCATTTTGAATCGACTACTGACTTGGACAAGGAGTCCATTTACTTCAGATTTTTCAACCAAGAAATGGTTATGAATCTCAGGGAATGGTCGTTGAGGTTGGGACTGCTGAGCACTGAAGCGGACAAGAGAAGAGTTTGGCCCCTGAGGGAAATCGGCCAAGCCAGATATATTAAGGGGTTCAACGCTGAGGCAGCGTGGAAGTTGATAAGAGCTGAGTGTGCAGGTCCGTTCAAGACAAGTGAGTCAATAACGGGAGAGATTGCAGACCCTGTTCTAAGGATGGCGCATTTCTTTCTAGCCAATAACCTCCTTGCCCATATTAACACCACAGTCACCACAATTGAATTATATTTTATGTGGTGTATGATCAAGAAGGTTAAGGTACACCTGGGCTACTGGCTGGCTCACTCGTGCCACAAAATAGCTCATCATCCCGTTCGCCTCTATATGATTGCCATCTGTTGGGAGCATATCTGATAAGGAATGTGATGCCAAGGATGATAATCCCAAGATCCTCCATCGTGATGTGCAGGGACCCGGAGTGGTTTGATACATCATATCTTATCAACATTGGTATTATTAAAAGAAAGGAGGCGGGCCTAGTGTTTTGTGAAGGTGAACAATCGGAGGAAGAAAGTGAGGAGGTGTCAAGCAAAGAGGGTAATGAGCCCGAAGAGACTACAGAAGTGAAGAATCCTCCAGAGAGACCATCGTCTCCCAAAGCAGAGCCAGTGGTACTTGAGGAGAGAGCACGCTCAACCAAGGAGAAATCAGAGGGAACTGAGGAGAAATGGTAGCGTATTATCGAGTTCATGATGCAAGAGTTTAGCAAGGCCAATGAAAGGAAACAAGAGTTTCTCGAGCTCCAGAACGAAAACATGACTCAAGCACTCTCTCTGATTGAGAGGATGACAAATCTGGTGAAGCAGAATAATAAGTTGACCCTCCAACTCTTATCCGCGGCCTCTACCTCAAAAGGAAGCCAACCCCGGGAGACCACTCCAGACATGACCTCTACCAGGACACTGAGAAAAAAGAAGACAACCCCCACCACCACCAGCCAACCACCCTCCGTTATACCTACTTCATCTGCGACCAAGAGGACCAGACTGACCAGACAATCTGGCTCCCGAGGGAGGCAGAAAAAGGACTAAGCTAGCAGAGCCAAGTAAACTTTAGTTTTTTGTTCTAATTTTGATTCTTTTCAGCTTGAGCATGATCCTTCTGCATGTATATATATGTTGACTATGCTTCTCCCGAATTTTTATTTTGTTACTGTCATTTATATGTGTACTTCTCCCACTTAGCCCAGTGCCTGGTTTAAGTGTGAGAAGTTTATTTTTTTTTCTTCCTTGTCAAAATGTGTGAGTATGCTTTTATGTCTCTCTCACACTTATCCCACTTCTTGGTCTAAGTGTGAGAAGTTCTCTGTTCATTTTGTTTTTGTTGCCATGCTTTCTATTTAATGTGCTTTATCTTCTCCCACTTAGCCCACTGCTTGGTCTAAGTCTGAGAAGTTTGTTTCTCTGTTCTTTGACACCAACCACCCTATTTTCCACTTCATCAAGTCACTTGAGGACAAGTTGTAATGAAGTGGGAGGGGGAAACAGTTGGTGTAGTTAGTTTTAAAGTTGTGCTTTGTTTAGCTAGGAGTCTTTTGTTAGTGTTTTGCTTTATGTGTTTTCAAATAAGAACTGGTTTAAGAAAATAAATGCAAGATTCTCTTAGTAAGAGTGATTGAAGAGAGGATACATGTTGATTTGTGAGTTTCCCTCCTTTAATAAACTAAAATCTGTTTGGAAGATGTAAGGACGATGGAAGTAGCTTTAATCTAACCCTCTGTGAAACCCTCTAAAATATGAGTTATAGGCCAAGAGTAGAACACTTTCTACCAAACGAAAAAAAATCAGAGAGGCTGCCATTGATGCTTAGAGGGAAATGCCATAGGCTAGTGAGGACTAAAGGCAATAGGAATAACCAGTTGAACCAAATTCTTTCGTACCAGATGAACCTGTCTCATTGTAAAGGCAGCCCCTAGTTACACCTTTTGAGCTTCAACTATGATCATCCCTTATCTTTCATGCCATGTGAACAAGGGGATAGGCTAGGGTAACTCACCATTTGGGATAGGAAATAGATTGTGAAACAGGGGAGTATAAAACTGAAAAGAGAAAAAAAGGGCAGGAAACATTGTTGTCACACCTCACCCCCTTTGGCTTATATATACTTATAATAATCAAATACAAATTTAAGTAAAGAAATTATATATTAATTACATCAACATCCAAATACCATATTTACAAAAATCCACCATTTATTAGCTTATTTACAAATATTCTAAATCAACACACATAACCATAAACATTGAATATCATCAACAGTTTCATATCCATATGCATATGCCTCTATGTTCAATTTATTATTCTGTGACAAATCAAGGGTATCTGCCCGGGATTTCCATTGTATACGACCCGTAGATCCCATTGCCTTTGTACATATATATATATATGACCCGAAGGTCCATTGCCATTGTATATATGACCCGTAGGTCCATTGCCATTGTATATATGACCCGTAGGTCCATTGCCATTGTATATATGACCCGTAGGTCCATTGCCATTGTATATGACCCGTAGGTCCATTGTCATTGTATACATATATATGACCCGAAGTGATGGGGTTGGCAACGGAAGCATGAATAAATCAGAGAACTAGACCTATTTAGCAGATTATTTAGACAAAATTTATTCGCGCAATTATCACATGTATCATGCTCATAACTTGAATTAAAACATGCTTTTGAGTAATTGAAACCTATAACATGCTTTTCTACGGAGTAGAAGTTGTACCTTCTTGATTCTCCAAAGAATCGCGGATGGCTTGCTAATTCTCCACGTGTCGATCTTCAATACTCGACCACGGATCTTCTAACTGGTTCCCGAACCGTATTCTAATATTAGTGTCTCATCAGAACACTAGGACTCAAATAAAGAAGACAGAAATTCTCATGGAGGAGAGCTGAAAAAATCATCTAGTCTTTAATACAGGGGGGGACGAAAATTTCAATAATTATTATACGTGTCTGTCTCTCCTATATTCTCTTATTTATGTTTAGTTCATATTGGGCCCAGATAGGGATCTATGGAAGATTTTGGATATGGCCTCCCCTGATTAGCTTACGACTAATTAAATTGAACCCATAATTTAATACAAGCTTATATTGGAATATTATTTGTAGCCACTACAGAAATAATATTGCACTACCCATCCAAATCCAAAATTACGAGTAATCCGGGTTTCCATTTTAAATAAAATGTTTATTTCCCGCATTTAAGATAGAAATGTCCATTAATTAATTATTGTCTGCTATGGACGAAAATTAATTAATTTCTTATTAATTCCAAGAGTGGACTTAACACGAAACCCGGATAATAAAACATAGTTTCACGCTCCTCTTGAGGACATTATCAAACGAGACTCCCCTCGCGTGCGTTTCTACATAATAGCAATCCTAGCACCGCTAGATACTAATCACCACCACCCAATATATCAGGCTTATTGGGTTACGAAAAACCCGTACCATTTGATAAGTCAAAGTAGTGCATAATCAATATTGTATGCTCAATGCTAACGTTTATAGATTAAGAAATACTTATTTATCAAGACCTCGTCTTTCCTTAGATAGGATAAAGACACGTCTTGCTGTTAGATCCGTTCAGTGCTATACCACACCAATGTCATCTTATTTCACTAAGACTTAGAAACAATCGGACTGACATTGCAACCATTCTCGATAGGTAGTCAAAGCCTATCTAGGTTATGAAATTGATCACATAATATCTTGATCTATTTAGCAGATTATTTAGACAAAATCTATACGCATAATTCTCACATGTATCATGCTCATAACTTGAATTTAATCATGCTTTAGCGTAATTGAAACCTAAAACATGCTTACTACGGAATTAATCAATTTACCTAGTTGATTCTCCAAAGAAATGAAGTTGGCTAGCGTCTTCACCACGTGAAGATCTTGAGTACTAAACCACTGATCTTCTGACTGGTTCCTGGACTGTAAACTGATATCAGTATGGGCTGGTCTCACTGGAATACTAGGACATGAATAAAGAAGACGGAAACTGCTCACGGAGGGAGCTGAAAATCTTCCCACTTAGAGAAAGAGAGGGGGACAAAAATTTTGATGGTAATCAAGTCTATTTTCTGTCTCTTTTATTCTCCTATTTATATTAAGTCACATATTAGGCCCAGTCAGGGGTCTATGGAAGAATTTGGATATGGTCCCCCCAATTAGCTTCTTACTAATTAAATTGAACCCACAATTTAATATAAGCTTATATTGGAATATTACGAGCAGCCACTACAGAAGTAATATTGCACTGTCTATCCAAATCTGAAATTAAAAGTATTCTGGATTTCAATTTATTTGTCGTTCATTTCCCGTGCTTAAGATAGAAACGTCCATTAATTAATTAATGTCTGCTATGAACTTAATTAATTAACATATTATTAACTCTAAGAGTGGACTTAACAAGAAACGCTTATTTATTATTCATAGAGTAATCAAACTCCAACTAGCTAGGTTCCGAATAATAAAACCTTGTTTTGAGCTCCTCTTGTGGACGTTATCAAACGAGACTCACCTCGCGCATGATTCAATATAATAGCAATCCTAGCACCGCTAGATATTAATCACCACTACCAAATATACCAGGATTCTTGGGTTGCGAAAAACCTGCACCATTTGGTAAGTCAAATTAGTGCATAATCAATACCGTATGCTCAATGCTAACGTACATTGATTAAGAAATTAATTATCAAGACATCGTCTTTCAGTAGATAGCATAAATACTCGTCTTGCTGTTAGATTCAATTCAGTGCTATACCACACCAATATCATCTCATTTCAGTAAGGCTTAGAAATATGCGAACTGACATTGCAACCTTTCACGATAGGTAGTCTAGGCCTACTAAAATAAAGACTTAGACTTTGTTACGTTGCTTATACATTTAAATATGCAATAAGCATTCATTAAATGTAAAACATAACAACATTATGACAAAAATAATCTGTTGCATCCATTGGAAAATAAAATATAGAGTTTTACAGTATTCAATCACTCGAAAGGTGATTTCTAGTATACAAACTCTAACACCAATGTCATCTTATTTCACTAAGGCTTAGAAACAATCGAACTGACATTGCAACCTTTCTCGATAGATAGTCAAAGCCTATCTAGGTTGTGAAATTTTTCTTTTTTTTGTTCAGAACTGACCGTGTTACCTTAAAGTGGACGACGCCCACAACCGGTTTACTAAAACAAAGACTTAGTGTTACGACCGCCCATACTGGGGGTACTACAAACGAGGCGATCGTGACCAAGGGACAACAATAACGACAACATACAAGGATAACAGTTTATGAAAGCTTAAATAGCTTAAAGGAATAATATTTTTGGTTCATTAAAAGCTTAGACAACAAATTTTTAGTTTAAAGAACTTAATGTTATAAATTTATTATTAATTAGCAACGACTTAAGACAAAAAGGTTTTTCAAAATAAGCAGCGGAGAAAATAAAAAAAACTATTAACTTTCAAAAGAAAACATTTGGTTTAGTTCACGAGAAACCATTTTAGAGAATCAAGGTAAACATCAGATTAAAGCCTAACACAATTAAACATGCTCAAACACAGTACGAAATGGAATAAAATCTTGAGGCATGGTTTAAAAAAATATATAGCATTAATAAAACAATGACTATTCCATAAATAAGGGAATAAAATAAATTATATCTCCAAGTAGGAAAATAATGAGGGGGCCGAAAATTTGAAGAGGAATGCATAAGGAAATTATTTAAATCCTCAATTAAATAGAATATGATTTAAATTTGGTAATTACTTTATAGGAAAAGACTCCCATAAAATAGGTAACAATTTAATAAATTCCCACAAGGCAAAATAATGAGCATGTAGGCGTGTGGGGGATGGAAACACAATAGAAGGAAGATATTCACATCCCCAATTAATTAGACATAGGTATTAAATTGGGTATTTATTTGAATAAAGAGGGTTCCACAAAATAGAAAACAATTATATTCTCCTCTACAATAAGGAGAGGCGAAAATTTGGCTTAAATAGCCACAAGGAAATAATTCAACTCTTAATTTAATTAGGGTGAGGAAATAAAATGTGGCAAGATTTAATTGGAATTAAAATAAATAAAGGGAATCAACAAGGTACCAATTAAATCAAAGAAATTAATTCATTCTCCTAATTAAAATAGAGAATATTCGAAACTCACAAAATAATAGGCTAGAGTTCGAATTTCATGTAGCACAATTTAGAGATAGTTTGATTTGGATTTAATTTGGATGAATATCCCAAAGTAATTAATTAAATCCAAGAAGAAACTATAAATTCCAATAATTGAAGGGGCCCTAAAATTCTCAATTATTTTGGCTAGGACAAGAATGCATGACCTCACTTAATTAAATTGATCCCCCACATAAAAATATAAATAGCAATTCATTCCAAATCACTCATAACCATATATTCCACATAGTCTAACTCACTCACATAGCAACAATTTAATTTCATAAATGAAATTTCCAATAAACATATTAAATAAAAGTCATAAAATTTTGGGATGTTACATCCTTCCCCTCTTAACAGAAATTTCGTCCCGAAATTTGATCATCTCACATAAACAACTCGGGGTACTTTTCTTTCATTCTATCTTCTAACTCCCACGTGGCTTCCTCGGGACCATGGTGTTTCCACAACACTTTCACGGATGCTATCGACTTGTTTCGCAACTCTTGCACCTTCCGATCTAGGATTGCCTCGGGCCTTTCCTCGTAGCTCATGTCGGGGGTTAGGATCACTTCCTCTTGATGAATCACATGCTTGGGGTCGAACACGTACTTGCGCAACTGCGACACATGGAACACGTTGTGCACATTCCCGAAACTGGGAGGTAACGCCAAACGATACGCTACATGACCTACTTAATCGATAATTTCGTACGGTCCTACAAAGCGCGGTTTCAACTTGCCCTTCACTCCAAACCTCACAACTCCTTTCGTCGGGGATACTTTCAAGAAAACTTTGTCACCAACATCGAATTTGATTTCCGTTCGACGCACGTCAGCATACGACTTCTGCCTATCTTGAGCTTCCTTGATCCTTGCGCGGATTTGATGCATAATTTTGGTCATTTCCTTTATAGCGTCGGGTCCTAACATCTTCCTCTCGCCAACTTCATCCCAATAAAGTGGGGATTGACACTTCCTGCCATACAAGGCTTCATACGGAGCCATATCGATCGTCGCTTGGTAGCTATTGTTGTAGGCGAACTCAACCAACGGTAGAACAGTTTCCCAACTTTCCCCTCAATCTAAGACAACGGCTCGCAGCATATCCTCAAGCTTTTGAATCGTCCTCTCTGAGTGTCCATCCGATTGCGGGTGATAAGCAGTGCTGAAGTTCAGTTGTGTGCCCAATTCCCGTTGCAAACTCATCCAAAACTTTGATGTGAACTTCGTATCACGGTCGGACACAATGGTCTTTGGCACCCCATGCAAACGCACAATCTCATTCACGTAGAGCTTTGCTAACTTATCCGCTCCATAAGTAATTCGAATTGGTAAAAAGTGCGCGCTTGTAGTTAGTCGATCGATGATCACCCAAAATCGCAGTGTTGCCCTTCTGTGACTTTGGCAAACCCGTCACGAAATCCATAGTTAGATGCTCCCACTTCCATTCGGGAATTTCAAGTGGTTGCAATTTCCCATATGGCCGTTGGTGTAAGGCCTTCACTTGTTGGCATGCTAGACATCGCTCTACATACGACGCCACGTCTCTTTTCATTCCATTCCACCAAAAACGTTGCTTCAAATCTCGATACATCTTCGTGCTTCCGGGGTGAGCAGTGTAAGGCGTGTTCTGCGCTTCACTTAAAATCTCATCTTTTAGCGCCTCATCGCTCGGCACACACAATCGTCCATCGTACGTCAAAGCATTATCCGCCTCCTCACGGTAATGATCGAGCTTCTCGGCTCTCACCTTCACACGTAATTCTTCCTACTTCTCATCACGTCGTTGGGCTTCTATGAGCTTGGTTCTCAAATCTGGCTCAATCACTAGCGTCGCTATTATTCCTCCTACTGTCTCGGGTGCTTTCACCAATTGCATTCTGTCTAAATCACGAATCAACGCTTCCTCTTGCGTTAGGAAAGAAGCCAATTGAGGTTGGTTCTTCCTACTCAAAGCATCGGCTACTACGTTCGCCTTGCCCGGATGTTAGTGAATACCACAGTCATAATCTTTCACGATCTCTAACCAACGTCGCTGTCGCATGTTTAGCTCCTTCTGCTCGAAGAAATACTTGAGACTCTTGTGATCCGTGTATATCTCGCATCTCACTCCATAGAGATGGTGTCTCCAAATTTTCAGTGCGTGCACTACTGCTGTTAGTTCCAAATCATGGGTCGGAAAATTCAGCTCATTCGGTCTCAACTGTCGGGAAACATATGCTATCACTTTCCCATCTTGCATCAACACGCAGCCAAGTCATACTTTAGATGCATCAGTATAGACGGCGAAGTCTTTGTCGGTTGCCGGCACGACTAGAATCGGTGCTGTCGTCAACTTCTCCTTCAACAGTTGGAAATTCGCCTCGCACTCCGACGTCCAAACCACTTTGATTCCCTTCTTTAGCAATTGTGTCATGGGTCTCACGATTTTAGAGAATCCTTCAATGAAACGTCGATAGTATCCCGCCAATCCCAAGAAACTGCAGATTTCACTCGGCGTTTTCGGAGATTTCCAATTTTGCACAGCCTCGACCTTTGCTGGGTCTACTTGAATCCCATTTGCCGTCACAATATAACCAAGAAAGTTCACTCGAGTCAACCAAAACTCATACTTACTAAACTTGGCATAAAGCTTCTCCTTTCGCAACGTTTCCAACACTGTTTGTAGATGCCATCCATGTTCCTCCTCGTTCTTCGAGTATACTAAAACATCATTGATGAAGACTAACACGAACTTTTCGAGATACTCGTGGAAAACTCAGTTCATCAAGTCCATGAGGACGGCCGGGGCGTTGGTCAGCCCAAATGGCATCACGACGAATTCATAATGGCCATAACGAGAGCGAAAAGCAGTCTTAGGCACATGTAACACCCCAACTTTTTCTACCGTTTTACTGTGTTCTTGAAAGGACCGTCGTTTTTGCACTTGAAATTTTTTTCGACCTTATTTCTTTTATCGAATGAAGAATTTTACTTTTTAAACCATTATTCTTTCCTAACCCAATTCCCTTTTTACTTAAAAGAGGAACTTCATTTCAAGCCCAAATCATCTTTTTATTTTTCTTCATGAGCCCACTTTCAATCTGCATCCCAATCACTATTGAACGCCACTTTTCACTCCACAATTTCTGTTTCACAAAATCAGGCTCGACAAGCTGAAAAATAGGAACAAATCGGTTTCTACGTACATATCGCACCATGATCCCATGTTTCTATATCATACAATCTTTCTCCACTTTTTCATTCAGTTCCAAATCGATGGAAGCATTGACAGAGAGTGCAGAGAGAAAAGAAATTGAAAGAGAGAGAGTTGGAGATTTCTGATCGTCTGAATTAAGAGACGAATCGAGGGAGAGACGGAAGACAAATGCAGTGCGGCGACGGCTCCGTGTGGGCATCGGCGATCATGGCGATTAAAGCAGCCTCGACAGATCAGCGGCGGCTTCAGCTTTGCATCACGACCGAGCAGCAGCGGCGACGCGACCTCGGCTCTGGGCTGGATCGCGCACAGCAACGGTGGGAGGAAAAGAGCAACGGTGACCGGCGGAAGTACAGCGGCAGAACAGGATCCACTCCGAGCTGAACTAATGTGGAGGAGCGACGGAGGTGGATGAGAGACCGAGAGGACAAGGGAGTCATCAGCCTTGGTAGAGCTGAGCGACGTCGACGGCGGTACTGGAGTTTCACGGCAGCGTTCAGCGGCGATGCAGCAGCGTCAGGGCGACGAGGCTGGGCGAGGGCAGCTCGGTGCCGGCTTCGTGCAGACATCAATGTTGGCGAGAAAGCGAACCAGCCACCGGAGGTGGTGCTGAGTAAACGGCGGATGAGTGAATTTTAGAAGATAGACGACGGTATTGAGGGATTTCTCAATTTGGGGGATTTTCTAATTTAGGAAGAAAAAGGAGATAGACGATGGTGGAGGATGTGAAGTATTATTTGGGCTGTTGTACAAAATTTTTATTTGGGCCCAGTCTATTAATTATAGTGGAGCCATTGATTTTCTCCCAGGAAGTTTTGCTCGTTGAATTATTTGGACTGGATTTTGAGCTCAAGAATGATGGGAACGCGACGATCGATTCCGAAAATAAATGAAGAAGAAGAGAAGCATGGACTCAATGAAGGGAATTCTTCGCGAATCAAATTGAAGTCGAAGTAAGGAGTTCAAATTCAGAAAAATTAAACAGACAAGGTTTTGCATATACACGTGTCGGGAATGGAATGAAAAGAGGGGTTAAGGCTTTAAACGATCGAGGTGGGCTTTCTAACTAAGTATTTTGTGGGCTTTCGAACTAAAGTGTTTTCAAGAGCTTTTGTTTTAATATATCGGTTTGAGCATCATGTTATGTGTGATTGATTTATTATATTTATTCCAATGATGAGGCTAGATATGTGATCAAAGTGAAAGTGTTGTTGCGCATGTTATGTGTTGAATTATTGAGTGATATTATAAATTGCTTGGCTTTGTTGATGTGATGTGAATTGATGCTCGACCTTGACAGAAAAGTGATTTATGTTTCAAATATGTCTTACAAGAAAAAGGGAGTTTGCAAAGGGTATGTCATGCCATGTTTTTGTTTTGAGAAATGTCTATCTGTTTGTTTAGCAAGGGAGTTGTCCCTACTAGACCTGTTGAAATCGAATTCGGGTCTGTCCAGGGAGTGAGTCCCTATTCAGGCTAGTGTACACCACGTAGATCGTGCGCTATCTCTTTGAGTTGGCCGGTCTAGTGACTTGGAATGTGGCCACATTCCTTGTCATGTATGTTGAGATTGTTGAGATGATGATGTTGATGATTGCTTAGTGGGGAGTGAGTCCCTACTATGAGTTCAAACGAATTCGGGTCCTAGTAAGGGTGCGTCCCTGCTCGGGCTAGTGTACACGATGGGGACCGTGAGTCATCGTTTGGGTTGGCCGGTTTTCGTGCTCGTGGTAAGTGGCCATCTTACACGGCATCTTAAAGAACAGATATGACAGTTTCTTAAATAATTCAAGGAGAAGTGGTTGTGTTTTGAAATGATGAGGAAAAAAGGATTTGAAGTTGAGTTGAAAGTTTGTGTTTGAGATATTTTAGTGTCTCGGGCCTTTTCAAGTTGAAACCTCGAGGTCGCTCAATGGTGTAATGATATAACTGTTTTTTTAAATTGCTTTGGCATTTGTTCACTGAGTACATCAAGTACTCAGCCCTGCATGTGTTTTCCCTATGTGCAGGTTGAGCGGTGACGAGCGCGGTGGGTGTTGAGCATAAAAGTAAAGAATGTCTATCAAATGTCTAGAATATGTTGTGTCTTCATACATAGCATTATTCTACTCTCGAAATGCTTCCGCTAAATATTGTTTCTTTTGAGTTCGTGTATTGTTGAGATATTTTCATTTGGAGTTGTTGATTGTTGAAATGATACTCTGATTTTATTCGAGCTATTCCCGTTTGTTTCGAGCTATGGTCTAGTTGTGTTGTTTTCCCCTTTCTTCCTCGCTTCTTTAATCCTCCCTTAGTCGCGATCAACTGTGTTTTCTATCCTTAGAAAATGCGGGCGTGATAGAGTGGTATCAGAGCAATTTTTCTTTCCGCTCTGGACCCGAGAGTCTTTTTCTATCTTAGTCTAGACTTGTTTCGCTAGACTAAAATAATAATGATAATAATAATAATAATGATAATGATAATTATGCATTGAAGGCTCAACATCCCGCTTCGCCACGCTCAATCAAGAAAAAGTTAACATATTTTTTAGAATGTTTTTATGAGAAAGTTTTGGAGAAAGGAAGACGAGAAAATTTTTGAGAAAGAAAGAGGAGAAAATTTTTATACGAATGGGGAAGTAGAATCTTTCTGTGAGGGATTGATTTCGAGTTGAGAAGAGTATTTGCTGATGTTTGAGAAAAGAACGAGTTTTGATGAGAGACGATGGATTGTGTGTTTTGCATGAAAGATGAAAATTGATGAGTTGTTTTGAGAATGTTGAGATATGAGATGATAAAATATGTTGTGAACTTAGAATGCCTAAGATGTTAGTTGACCACGCGGACCGTTGTTCTAATTTGAAAACTCACCTATCGCTTTCCCAAGTGACGAAAACGAACGAGAATCTGAAAGTGTGGGGCGAATCCCTAATTTGTCAAGGCACGACGAGGCAAGGAGAGCGAGAGTGCGAATGGAGGCCGGTGGACCATGTAACTTTTCTCGGAATGGCGCGAAATGTTGGAGAAAGCTTGATGAGTGAACTATTTTACTATTTCCTACGTTTTTCTTGAACGACAAGAACAAAAAGAATACGAGGGAGTTTTCAAGAAGTGGAAGATAGCGAAGACGAAATGAAGTTCAAGCGCAAAAGAGGGTGCAAGACAAGGAGGGATGATGCGAAGTGAGCGATTTAATTTAATATAGTCTAATCTCGCGTAATTTATTAAAAGTGGCCGCAATGGGACTTTCAACTACAGTGTTAATTAAACGACATAGGGAAGCTGCTTGGAAGACAAGATGATGGAGAAATTCTTTTTTCGAAGGACGTAAGTAAATTTCGGGACGAAATTTTTGTTAAGATGGGTAGATTGTAACACCCCAACTTTTTCTACCTTTTTACTGTGTTCTTGAAAGGACCGTCGTTTTTGCACATGAAATTTTTTTCGACCTTATTTCTCTTATCGAATGAAGAATTTTACTTTTTGGGCTTAAACCATTATTCTTTCCTAACCCAATTCTCTTTTTACTTAAAAGAGGAACTTCATTTCAAGCCCAAATCATCTTTTTATTTTTCTTCATGAGCCCACTTTCAATCTACATCCCAATCACTATTGAACGCCACTTTTCACTCCACAATTTCTGTTTCACAAAATCAGGCTCGACAAGCTGAAAAATAGGAACAAATCGGTTTCTACGTACATATCGCACCATGATCCCACGTTTCTATATCATACAATCTTTCTCCACTTTTTCATTCAGTTCCAAATCGATGGAATCATTGACAGAGAGTGCAGAGAGAAAAGAAATTGAAAGAGAGAGAGTTGGAGATTTCTGATCGTCTGAATTAAGAGACGAATCGAGGGAGAGACGGAAGACAAATGCAGTGCGGCGACGGCTCCGTGTGGGCATCGGCGATCATGGCGCTTAAAGCAGCCTCGACAGATCAGCGGCGGCTTCAGCTTTGCATCACGACCGAGCAGCAGCGGCGACGCGACCTCGGCTCTGGGCTGGATCGCGCACAGCAACGGTGGGAGGAAAACAGCAACGGTGACCGGCGGAAGTACAGCGGCAGAACAGGATCCACTCCGAGCTGAACTAATGTGGAGGAGCGACGGAGGTGGATGAGAGACCGAGAGGCCAAGGGAGTCATCAGCCTTGGTAGAGCTGAGCGACGGCGACGGCGGTACTGGAGTTTCACGGCAGCGTTCAGCGGCGATGCAGCAACGTCGGGGCGACGAGGCTGGGCGAGGGCAGCTCGGTGCCGGCTTCGTGCAGACATCAACGTTGGCGAGGAAGCGAACCAGCCACCGGAGGTGGTGCTGAAGTAAACGGCGGATGAGTAAATTTTAGAAGATAGACGACGGTATTGAGGGATTTCTCAATTTGGGGGATTTTCTAATTTGGGATGAAAAAGGAGATAGACGATGGTGGAGGATGGGAAGTATTATTTGGGCTGCTGTACAAAATTTTGATTTGGGCCTAGAGTGATTTAATTGGTTGGGCCCAGTCTATTAATTATAGTGGAGCCATTGATTTTCTCCCAGGAAGTTTTGCTCGTTGAATTATTTGGACTGGATTTTGAGCTCAAGAATGATGGGAACGCGACGATCGACTCCGAAAATAAATGAAGAAGAAGAGAAGCATGGACTCAAGGAAGGGAATTCTCCGCGAATCAAATTGAAGTCGAAGTAAGGAGTTCAAATTCAGAAAAATTAAACAGACGAGGTTTTGCATATACACGTGTCGGGAATGGAATGAAAAGAGGAGTTAAGGCTTTAAACGATCGAGGTGGGCTTTCTAACTAAGTATTTTGTGGGCTTTCGAACTAAAGTGTTTTCAAGAGCTTTCGTTTTAATATATCGGTTTGAGCATCATGTTATGTGCGATTGATTTATTATATTTATTCCAATGATGAGGCTAGATATGTGATCAAAGTGAAAGTGTTGTTGCGCATGTTATGTGTTGAATTATTGAGTGATATTATAAATTGCTTGGCTTTGTTGATGTGATGTGAATTGATGCTCGACCTTGACAGAAAAGTGATTTATGTTTCAAATATGTCTTACAAGAAAAAGGGAGTTTGCAAAGGGTATGTCATGCCATGTTTTTGTTTTGAGAAATGTCTATCTGTTTGTTTAGCAAGGGAGTTGTCCCTACTAGACCTGTTGAAATCGAATTCGGGTCTGTCCAGGGAGTGAGTCCCTATTCAGGCTAGTGTACACCACGTAGATCGTGCGCTATCTCTTTGAGTTGGCCGGTCTAGTGACTTGGAATGTGGCCACATTCCTTGTCATGTATGTTGAGATTGTTGAGATGATGATGTTGATGATTGCTTAGTGGGGAGTGAGTCCCTACTATGAGTTCAAACGAATTCGGGTCCTAGTAAGGGTGCGTCCCTGCTCGGGCTAGTGTACACGATGGGGACCGTAAGTCATCGTTTGGGTTGGCCGGTTTTCGTGCTCGTGGTAAGTGGCCATCTTACACGGCATCTTAAAGAACAGATATGACAGTTTCTTAAATAATTCAAGGAGAAGTGGTTGTGTTTTGAAATGATGAGGAAAAAAGGATTTGAAGTTGAGTTGAAAGTTTGTGTTTGAGATATTTTAGTGTCTCGGGCCTTTTCAAGTTGAAACCTCGAGGTCGCTCAATGGTGTAATGATATAACTGTTTTTTTTAAATTGCTTTGGCATTTGTTCACTGAGTACATCAAGTACTCAGCCCTGCATGTGTTTTCCCTATGTGCAGGTTGAGCGGTGACGAGCGCGGTGGGTGTTGAGCATAAAAGTGAAGAATGTCTATCAAATGTCTAGAATATGTTGTGTCTTCATACATAGCATTATTCTACTCTCGAAATGCTTCCGCTAAATATTGTTTCTTTTGAGTTCGTGTATTGTTGAGATATTTTCATTTGGAGTCGTTGATTGTTGAAATGATACTCTGATTTTATTCGAGCTATTCCCGTTTGTTTCGAGCTATGGTCTAGTTGTGCTGTTTTCCCCTTTCTTCCCTGCTTCTTTAATCCTCCCCTAGTCGCGATCAACTGTGTTTTCTATCCTTAGAAAATGCGGGCGTGACAGAGTGGTATCAGAGCAATTTTTCTTTCCGCTCTGGACCCGAGAGTCTTTTTCTATCTTAGTCTAGACTTGTTTCGCTAGACTAAAATAATAATGATAATAATAATAGTAATGATAATGATAATTATGCATTGAAGGCTCAACATCCCGCTTCGCCACGCTCAATCGAGAAAAAGGTAACATATTTTTTAGAATGTTTTTATGAGAAAGTTTTGGAGAAAGGAAGACGAGAAAATTTTTGAGAAAGAAAGAGGAGAAAATTTTTATACGAATGGGGAAGTAGAATCTTTCTGTAAGGGATTGATTTCGAGTTGAGACTAGTATTTGCTGATGTTTGCGAAAAGAACGAGTTTTGATGAGAGACGATGGATTGTGTGTTTTGCATGAAAGATGAAAATTGATGAGTTGTTTTGAGAATGTTGAGATATGAGATGATAAAATATGTTGTGAACTTAGAATGCCTAAGATGTTAGTTGACCACGCGGACCGTTGTTCTAATTTGAAAACTCACCTATCGCTTTCCCAAGTTACGAAAACGAACGAGAATCTGAAAGTGTGGGGCGAATCCCTAATTTGTCAAGGCACGACGAGGCAAGGAGAGAGAGAGTGCGAATGGAGGCCGGTGGACCATGTAACTTTTCTCG
Source organism: Salvia splendens (assembly GCF_004379255.2). Taxonomy (NCBI): domain Eukaryota; kingdom Viridiplantae; phylum Streptophyta; class Magnoliopsida; order Lamiales; family Lamiaceae; genus Salvia; species Salvia splendens. The sequence goes on along the minus strand of NC_056050.1, from coordinate 9,036,710 downwards.
GAATGGCGCGAAATGTTGGAGAAAGCTTGATGAGTGAACTATTTTACTATTACCTACGTTTTTCTTGAACGACAAGAACAAAAAGAATACGAGGGAGTTTTCAAGAAGTGGAAGATAGCGAAGACGAAATGAAGTTCAAGCGCAAAAGAGGGTGCAAGACAAGGAGGGATGATGCGAAGTGAGCGATTTAATTTAATATAGTCTAATCTCGCGTAATTTATTAAAAGTGGCAACGATGGGACTTTCAACTACAGTGTTAATTAAACGACATAGGGAAGCTGCTTGGAAGACAAGATGATGGAGAAATTCTTTTTTCGAAGGACGTAAGCAAATTTCGGGATGAAATTTTTGTTAAGATGGGTAGATTGTAACACCCCAACTTTTTCTACCTTTTTACTGTGTTCTTGAAAGGATCGTCGTTTGTGCACTTGAAATTTTTTTCGACCTTATTTCTTTTATCGAATGAAGAATTTTACTTTTTGGGCTTAAACCATTATTCTTTCCTAACCCAATTCTCTTTTTACTTAAAAGAGGAACTTCATTTCATGCCCAAATCATCTTTTTATTTTTCTTCATGAGCCCACTTTCAATCTACATCCCAGTCACTATTGAACGCCACTTTTCACTCCACAATTTCTGTTTCACAAAATCAGGCTCGACAAGCTGAAAAATAGGAACAAATCGGTTTCTACGTACATATCGCACCATGATCCCACGTTTCTATATCATACAATCTTTCTCCACTTTTTCATTCAGTTCCAAATCGATGGAAGCATTGACAGAGAGTGCAGAGAGAAAAGAAATTGAAAGAGAGAGAGTTGGAGATTTCTGATCGTCTGAATTAAGAGACGAATCGAGGGAGAGACGGAAGACAAATGCAGTGCGGCGACGGCTCCGTGTGGGCATCGGCGATCATGGCGCTTAAAGCAGCCTCGACAGATCAGCGGCGGCTTCAGCTTTGCATCACGACCGAGCAGCAGCGGCGACGCGACCTCGGCTCAGGGCTGGATCGCGCACAACAACGGTGGGAGGAAAACAGCAACGGTGACCGGCGGAAGTACAACGGCAGAACAGGATCCACTCTGAGCTGAACTAATGTGGAGGAGCGACGGAGGTGGATGAGAGACCGAGAGGCCAAGGGAGTCATCAGCCTTGGTAGAGATGAGCGACTGCGACGGCGGTACTGGAGTTTCACGGCAGCGTTCAGCGGCAATGCAGCAGCGTCGGGGCGACGAGGCTGGGCGAGGGCAGCTCGGTGCCGGCTTCGTGCAGACATCAACGTTGGCGAGGAAGCGAACCAGCCACCGGAGGTGGTGCTGAAGTAAACGGCGGATGAGTGAATTTTAGAAGATAGACGACGGTATTGAGGGATTTCTCAATTTGGGGGATTTTCTAATTTGGGAAGAAAAAGGAGATAGACGATGGTGGAGGATGGGAAGTATTATTTGGGCTGTTGTACAAAATTTTGATTTGGGCCTAGAGTGATTTAATTGGTTGGGCCCAGTCTATTAATTATAGTGGAGCCATTGATTTTCTCCCAGGAAGTTTTGCTCGTTGAATTATTTGGACTGGATTTTGAGCTCAAGAATGATGGGAACGCGACGATCGACTCCGAAAATAAATGAAGAAGAAGAGAAGCATGGACTCAAGGAAGGGAATTCTCCGCGAATCAAATTGAAGTCGAAGTAAGGAGTTCAAATTCAGAAAAATTAAACAGACGAGGTTTTGCATATACACGTGTCGGGAATGGAATGAAAAGAGGAGTTAAGGCTTTAAACGATCGAGGTGGGCTTTCTAACTAAGTATTTTGTGGGCTTTCGAACTAAAGTGTTTTCAAGAGCTTTCGTTTTAATATATCGGTTTGAGCATCATGTTATGTGTGATTGATTTATTATATTTATTCCAATGATGAGGCTAGATATGTGATCAAAGTGAAAGTGTTGTTGCGCATGTTATGTGTTGAATTATTGAGTGATATTATAAATTGCTTGGCTTTGTTGATGTGATGTGAATTGATGCTCGACCTTGACAGAAAAGTGATTTATGTTTCAAATATGTCTTACAAGAAAAAGGGAGTTTGCAAAGGGTATGTCATGCCATGTTTTTGTTTTGAGAAATGTCTCTCTGGTTGTTTAGCAAGGGAGTTGTCCCTACTAGACCTGTTGAAATCGAATTCGGGTGTGTCCAGGGAGTGAGTCCCTGTTCAGGCTAGTGTACACCACGTAGATCGTGCGCTATCTCTTTGAGTTGGCCGGTCTAGTGACTTAGAATGTGGCCACATTCCTTGTCATGTATGTTGAGATTGTTGAGATGATGATGTTGATGATTGCTTAGTGGGGAGTGAGTCCCTACTATGAGTTCAAACGAATTCGGGTCCTAGTAAGGGTGCGTCCCTGCTCGGGCTAGTGTACACGATGGGGACCGTGAGTCATCGTTCAAGGAGAAGTGGTTGTGTTTTGAAATGATGAGGAAAAAAGGATTTGAAGTTGAGTTGAAAGTTTGTGTTTGAGATATTTTAGTGTCTCGGGCCTTTTCAAGTTGAAACCTCGAGGTCGCTCAATGGTGGCATGATATAACTGTTTTTTTTAAATTGCTTTGGCATTTGTTCACTGAGTACATCAAGTACTCAGCCCTGCATGTGTTTTCCCTATGTGCAGGTTGAGCGGTGACGAGCGCGATGGGTGTTGAGCATAAAAGTGAAGAATGTCTATCAAATGTCTAGAATATGTTGTGTCTTCATACATAACATTATTCTACTCTCGAAATGCTTCCGCTAAATATTATTTCTTTTGAGTTCGTGTATTGTTGAGATATTTTCATTTGGAGTTGTTGATTGTTGAAATGATACTCTGATTTTATTCGAGCTATTCCCGTTTGTTTTGAGCTATGGTCTAGTTGTGTTGTTTTCCCCTTTCTTCCCCGCTTCTTTAATCCTCCCTTAGTCGCGATCAACTGTGTTTTCTATCCTTAGAAAATGCGGGCGTGACAGGCACATCCTCTTGTTGGACCCTTAGTTGATGATATCCCGACCTCAAGTCCATTTTCGAAAATACGCTCGCTCCTCGAAGTTGGTCAAATAAATCATCAATCCTCGGCAGTGGGTACTTATTCTTCAAGGTCATCTTGTTGAGCTCACGATAGTCGATGCACATCCTCATTGTTCCATCTTTTTTCTTTACGAATAACACCGACGCTCCCCACTGTAATACACTAGGTCGGATAAATCCTAAATCTAGCAGTTCTTGCAACTGAATCTTCAATTCAGCCAACTCTTTAGTAGCCATTTGGTATGGTGCTTTCGATACTGGCGCAGATCCGGGTTCCAAGTCGATTGTAAACTCCACTTGTCTGTCGGGCGGCGGTCCAGGCAAAGTTTCAGGGAACACATCGGGAAAGTCTCGTACTACTGCCACGTCTTCCATTTTCAAGTCCTTCTTTTCCTCTCCGTTCAAGTACACAAGATATGCCGGACACCCTTTTCTTATCATCGTGGTTGCTTGTACAGCAGAGATTATGGAGGTTCGTCGGTTCATGAAAATCCCATACAAGCTACTCGACTCTTTACTAGAGGCTCGAAAAGAAAAAAATTGCCTCTCCTTGCAATGTTGCATCAAGAACTCAGAATATGTATCAAGAACGCAAACTTTAATCAATCAGTCTTAACTTGGATATGAACCGATTTCGAATTGTAACAATTGGTTATGATCATCTCCATGGAGCTTGAAAGAACATAAGATAGGTCATGAATATGGGATGAAATCGAATTAATGTCAATTCTCATAGTAAGCTACCAAACAAGATAATTCAGTTGTTTGACCAAATTTGAAAGGTCAACACATCAATGGATAATGACTTAAAGGGTTGAGGAAAAAAATGATCAGTTGCATGAGGATTGAGAAATGTAGACAGTTGTCACAAAGCGGTACTGATCATGGTTCAACAAAAATCATAATATGGAATGATAGAATCACATCAGTGGGTTCATAGGTTTGTGAAAGGCAACCAAAGTCAAAGGGGCTTTTGAACAAAAAAAATAAAGTGGATTAAGTTTGTTAAGGCAAGGTACAAAATGTAGGCCTTAACTTCGTTTTGTAGAAAGAAAGGTTCTATTATGGAAAGGATACATATAGTGGAACTGAATCAAAAAGAATATCACTCTGTAAGAAAGAATGACACAGACAGGGTAACAAAACGAAAAGCTGAACAAAAGTTTAAAGAAGAATATCCCATAGAAAACATGTCTGCGAAACGTGATTATATTGAATGACGTAACTGCAAGCAGCCTTAGGAATGAAGTTCAATAGCAAAGGCTCACAAAGTCAAAATATTGTTCGTATAAATAATAAGTCAAAGAAGACTACAATCAATCCAAGTGTCCAAAGTTATGAAGGCAACACCACTTTCCAAGAACTGAAAGTGAGTTATGACTCAATGGAGGAAAAGAAATAATATGCATCACTCGCAAGGGGTGAATGAAACAAGGTGTTAAATAGACAAGGGCTCACGGCTATTTGAAAGGTCCAAATTTAACTAGGATTCATCTAGTAATTAAATCCCTACAAATCCATAAAATAAGGATAAAATCTATAATTAATCCATGATTTAATTCATAATTAAATCTCATATAATATATAAAATCCACAATATTTATTCAAATCTAATTTCCAAATTAATCGTGAATACATTCCAAAATTAATTCCAAGAGTTGGGAAACCCTAATTTAAATTTGGAAAGTGAAGTCACGAAACTAGACAAAACGACGTCACGCATAGGGAAACCCTAATTTTGCGTCGTCGTACTCCCTCTCAAAACTTCGGCACTCATTCCTGCGTGACGACGTCGCTGTCGTTGCTGCTGCGTTGTTCTCGTCATCGCTGCACGCACGCCACTACCGGCTGCCTGATGTTACCCAGCCGCCGAGCATGAGTTGATTACTCCCTAAAAGTCCACGCATGATTAAATAATAGAGAAAAACAATTCTGCCATAAAACAGCGCACGAAAACCCCTTCTTCGTAATTGTATTTTTCTGTTATTAATTCAATCAAAACAAACAACAAACACAAGCCAAACGAAGAAAAATAAGCATTCAAGCAATTCACATAACATAAAATTAATCCACATAATCAGAGCCAAAAATTGGCTCTTGTACAAAACAAAAAATCAAACGTAGGATCTATTTGACAGATTATGGGATCAATCAATTCACATGTTAACACAGAATTGCATGGTAGAACGCAAATAATTCATGCTTAAATAATATAAATCCTAAAACATGATTTCTACGGTTTAGATTTACCGATTTGATTCTCCAAAGAATCGTCGATTGCTCGCGCCTTCTCCACGTGATGATCTTTAATACTAGACCACGGATCTTTTAACTGGTTCACGAACTGTATTCTGAAATCATTGTGGGTTGATCTTATCAAAATACTAGGACTCGAATAAAGAACACAGAAATTCCCCACGATGGAGGAAAGCTGAAAAATTTCGTCTCTCTTAGGGAGAGGGACGAAAATTTCATAAAAATAAAAGTGTATTTGTTGTATCATTTGTTCTCCTATTTATATTAAGTTCATATTGGGCTCAGACAGATATCTATGGAAGGTTTTGGATATGGCCTTATCCAATTAGCTTTTTACTAATTAAATTGAACCACAATTTAATACAAGCTTATATTGGAATATTATTAGACGCCACTACAAAAATAATATTGCACTGCCCATCCATATCCGAAATTACAAGTAATCCAGGTTTCCGTTTTGTTTGTCATTTATTTCCCGCGCTTAAGATATAAATGTCCACTAATTAATTAATGTCTGCTATAGACTTAATTGATTAACATCTTATTAATTCCAAGAGTGGACTTAGCAAGAAACACTTATTTATTATTCACGGAATAATTAAATTCCAACTGGCCAGTTTTCTAAATAATAAAACCTTGTTCGAGCTCCTCTTGAGGACATTATCAAACAAGACTCACCTCGTTCACGATTCAACATAATAGCAATCATAGCACCGCTAGATATTAATCACCTCTACTCAATATATCTGGATTATTGGGTTGCGAAAAACCCGCACCATTTGATAAGTCAAAGTAGTGCATAATTAATACCGTATGATTAACAAATAGTATTTTATCAAGACCTAGTCTTTCAGTAGATAGCATAAAGACACGTCTTGCTGTTTGATCCATTCAGTGCTATACGACACCAACGTCATCTTATTTCCGTAAGGCTTAGAAATAATCGGTTTGACATTGCAATCTTTCGCGATAGGTAGCCAAAGTCTATCTAGGTTGTAAAATTCTTCTTTCTCTTTTGCAAAGCATTGAATTGAACCGACTGTGTTACCTTAAAGTGGACGACGTCCACAACCAATCTACTAAGCAAAAGACTTAGGCTTTGTTTGCTTCTTATACATTTAAATGTTCAAACAAGATTCTATTCGTGCTCGAAACATCCTTTTCAGTATACCAAACCTAACAATAATATATTATCATTTATGCTTGCATTGCGAGGAGAATAATCTAAAAAGTACTGAAGTCCATTTCGGTACTCCTCTGTTACGCTTGACTTTGTCATCCAACTTTTATCCATATTATTAAATTCCTACCAAACTTATAGACTCCCTCTGTCCTTGAAAATTTGTCACTTATTTCATTTTTCATCCGTCCCTAAAAATTTGTCACCTTTTACTTTTATCATTTTTGGTAGTAGACCTCACATTCCACTAACTCATTCCCACTCACATTTTATTTTAAAACTAATATATAAAAGTAGGTCCCACATGCCACTAACTTTTTCAACCCACTTTCTATTATATTTCTTAAAACCCGTGCCGGGTCAAATGGTTCCAAATTTTAAGGGACGGAAGGAGTAAATCATAAATTAATGTAGACAAATTAGTAAATAAGGGAAGGAATAGCCATATAAAGTGTCAAACAACATGAGATAACCATATTAATTTTGTACTATTAATTGTGCTTAAATTCACGAACAATTCCCAGATTATATGGTTTTAACTCCAGTAAGTTTTGTGCTCATCATTCAAAAATTATTGGACAAAATCTTTATAAAATATTCTCTCTTCAATTAATACATCCAACCACTTTTTCTCACTCCTATTAAAATATTCATCTTTCTTTCTCACTCTATTTTAATAGTTACACCCATCTTTTTTCTATCCAATTAAATACTTTAACCAATAACTCCTAGAATCGTGTGTCGGCCAAGAAATGTGTCATCTTAGTCGGGACAGAGGGAGTAGCTAGAATCAAGAATATCATAGGTTTTAAACAAGAGTAAAGGTTAATTTTAGTTCTAAACATATGACCAAAATACGATTTTGGTCCAAAAAATTCACTTTTAAAAAAATAGGTCCATAACAAATGAAAATGTCGTCGAAGTAGTCCCGTTTTTATGGTTCCATAAAAAAACTAACGGTCAACACTAATTGCATAGTGGAATGACTGTTAGTTTTTTTGATGGAACCGTCGAAAAAGGACCACTCCGACAAGATATTCATTTGTTATGGACCTATTTTTCAAAAAGTGAATGTTTTGGACCAAATTTGTATTTTGGTCATATGTTTGAGACCAAAATTTACCTTTACTATTCAAACAATTTGAACCAATTACTCCATGTGAAGGAAACTATCAAATGTAGGTACAAAGGCTCCTTCAAGCAGTTACTTAGACCATCTCCAATGGTACACTAAAACCTAAAATGAGATAGGTAATTAGCTCCAATAGTACACCAAAACCAATCCATTTTTTGGTTTTTGGGAAAAAAATACCTATCTTTAGGTTTACACTAAACTTAAACCCAAATTTTTTTAAAATTTTATGAGTGAAAAAGGCATAATATAGAGAATATTCTTTTAAGTTTGAATTTAGTGTAAATGATTGAAGTAAAATCATATTTGATGTTACATTTACACTAAAATGCTTTTGAGTTTAGTGTAAATTATTGGAGATGTTCTTAACTAGCTAATATTGAGAGCATGGAATATTTTACATCTAGACCCACCGAGCGACAAAATATTTTTGATCATAGAAGTGTATCCTAAGATATTTATACAAAAAAAAATAGTCCTCATATCTTAAGTACAACCACAAGTATAGAATAAAAGAGCATTTTTCACTTATCCAACAATTAAACTTAGATATTACAATCTGGAAAAACATGGTGATCACAAAATGGAACAATTAAGGTGAGCAAGCAAAACCCCTTATTGTTCATATCATGAATTATTAAATTTTTCAAACTATTTCAGCAGGACAATAGACATGGACAATGGAAAATGGAAAATCATATAAGCAAAAGTCAGAGTCAATAATTACCAATCGCTATGAAATTTGGGAGCCCAAAATCGAACTTGTTATTAAAATAGCAATATGAATACTCTTCAGTTCAACCCAAAATATCCACTGCAGTCGTTCTCCATAACTACTTATGTGATTTGGTATAAATTATGGGAAAATTAAAAATTGACGTAAAAGGAAAATAATCTACCTTCAAATTTTTTGATGATAACAAGAAGCGTCGCTCTCACCTGGAAATCTGGAATAATTTAGTTTTTGTGTGTAGCCGGAAATATTAGGATATTTAGTTATTTTATTCATTAGTTTGTTAATAAAAATAGATAAACACGTGTTGTTTAAATATCATATAAACACTAATCAAGTTGGACTTTTTAGGGATAACTATACTTCGTATATGTACTATTAATACGATGTATGATAAGGCTCGATTCATGCATCTGTTCTAGGGTGAAATTCTGTAATTTTTGGACACTAACGTGTAATTTTGAATCAAGTGTGTACAAAATCCGGCGAAACAAGAAGTGCATGAAGGAATCAAGCGGACAACAGATCAAGGAGGAAAATGGAGCATTTTTACACTGTGCTGCGAATTGATCAAGTAAACAAAAGCTGAGGCAGCAAGAGAAACTAAAAGGAGATAGATTATATTCCCAAAGATCCTCATGCGAAGGGCGGAACTAACATTTTGGAAAGAGGAGTGCCCTAGGAACCAGAGCCTCAAGCCTCCCAATAAATAGGGAAGGAAAGGAGAATTGAGGCAGCTCTTATCATCAGCTCTCTCCTGAGCTGAGTTTCGGAAGCTCACATTTACTCTCCATTCCTCCAATTTGGCAGAGGGGTTTAGTGTCTGGCTGGGGTGGTGTTTTAAAGTGCATTATGTCTGTGTCCCACCTTCAGATAAGGGCGAAGAAACAATCGTTTGAAGTGTTCCCAGTTTTAGAACTTGTTTGTTGAAGCTTAACCTGAATCGTTTAATTCGTACCTGATGATATGAAGTATTGTGCTCTTCTGTTTCATTCTGGGTGTGCTACTGTTGTCTTGAGCTTAATTTGTTTGGAAGTTATTGAGTTTAAGTCATGAATGTTGTCCATGAGCTTGATTGGTTTACTTTTCAAGGAGTTTTGTTGAAGTCTGATTGGATGCTTTTTGCAATTCGTAGTGTAGGAGAATGAAATCTGGGTTGTTGGGTTGCAATTTATAGATCGGGGTTTGATTGCGTTTAAATTTCATGGATCCGTTTTAGATTACATAGATCGGAAGTCCTTTGTTTAGATTTGCATGATTTTGGTTTACTGTCGTTCATTTCTCGTTTCCTTTCAAGTTGATCAAATAGGTTAAATCTGGTAGCTATAGTTAAGTTTACTCATTATATCAACTTTCTAGTTTTTTTTTTCTTTCTCTGAATGTTTGACTTTCTTGTTCTGTTGTTGGCGAATTTGATGGAGAAGATGAAGTAGTTAGTTGTTCAGATTCAGAATTGCAGCTTTATTCCCATTTACTTTTGGTAGTTTTTCTGATGCTTGTTAGCCAAAGCATCTGGTCCCCACTTTTACTGTTACACCTGTTTAGCCATTTCGATAAAGTCTCGTTTTAAATCTCTTAGTTTAATCCAGTTGACCTCTAGGTTGATCAGTGTAGGTTAGTCAGTTCAAAGATAGTCTAGTTTAAGTTGATCAGTTAGATAGAAGTCAGTCAAGTCGTTCGGTCCAGTAGATTAAACTTAACCCACTTTTGAAACGTGGCAGCAACCATCTCTCAAATGTCAACAATAAATATAAAAACACTCATCTCTGTGGGATTCAACCCTTACTTCCCTTTACTAGTTAATAGTATTGTGGGTTAAGGTCTTGAAAGCGGTTCTCGTTCTAGTTAGCGCACCCGGCGACAAGTAGGTCTTGAAAGCGGTTCTCGTTCAAGTTAGCGCGAATTCGGACCAAGTTATATTGAAAATAACTGAACCGATTGGATCAGTTAGCAAATGTCGTTGCCACTTGATCGATTCAAACTCGCTCTCGCTCATTTCCTACCAATGTAATTTGTAAACTTCCAATTTTGCACTACTTTAACAGTAAAGCGGCAAGTTTAGGGTCGATCCCACAAAGAAATTGGTGTGTCGAGAGTGTGTGTAGTGAACAGGGGGTTGGCTGCTACCACGCTTTAACTTGGGAGTTTTTAACTACTGTTTTACTCTAGGCAAAATTAAAATTACAAACTTGATAAAGGTAAATTTAACTACTTGGTCAAGTGAATTGCAGGTGAAAACGTAACAACTTTGATTAAACTAAACTGAGAGCAGTACAGCGTGAAATTGAAACTAAGCTAATACTTCGGAAAATAAGAAAGCAAGTAAAACTGAGAAGAATCTCGGCGGGTAATTTAGGAATATGCCGACAGATAACAAGTATTCTGCAGCGCTTCTTTAATTCCCCTTTCTAACTACGCATTACTTTATCTAAGCTAAGATATTCTAGAGAACTAAACTAAGCTAGAGAACTAAACTAAGCTAAACTAGAAGGAAACTAAAAGATCGGATCCCCTTCTTGTGATGGCACACCCTCTATTTACAAGCTCGATTCAGCCTCTAGCTAGATAACGATCTTGACAGAGAATATTCACTCATGCTGAGAATGAGCGACTCATTGATTGCTACGTGCCTTTCTTCTAGAAGGACGATGCTTTTGAGTAACAGATTCATGACTCAGCTCCGTCCTTGCGTCTCATAAGCTAGCACGTGTCCCCTTCTAGAACGTCGTCCATGATAACAGAATGGTGCGCCATATCCATCTCATTTCCTCACATATTCTTCTTCTAGAAGCCAGCGGTCCCCGCCTAACTGCTTGATCACTCCCCCTTGATCAACTCCCCTGATTCTTGGCCTTTTATCGCCTTTTGTACTTGCTTGATCAGTTCGGCTTTCCTGCCTTGGTCAAGCGGCATTCCTGCATATTTAACACTTGTTTTGCGCGATAAACCGATCAAGCAACGTACATTTTACCCTTAAATCGATGCATGAAATGAGCCTTATCAAACTGCTCACACTTAGAACATACTTGTCCTCAAGTATAAGAAAACAGAAAAGAAAAAGATAAGGCAAATTTCAGGCATGGTTTACTTATTTCATAAGTAAAAGAAGACGAAAAGGAAAAACAGGACTCGAAACAAAAACACATATTCACATGTATGCATTAGACCGAATAATTTTCTAACAATCATACCCGATGTCGAGGTCAATCCATTTTCCAGTAGCTTTTTTTTTTTTTTTTTTTTTAATTAACTTCATATATTTATATCATATATATGAAGGAGGAAATTACAAATCAACTCCTATAATAAGGAGGAAAGACAAATTACGCCACCTAGGGTTCGAACTCGAGACCTCCAGGATGGACGCGGTATCCAGCACCCTTCCAGTAGCTTGTGTTCCTTCTCTTTCACTTTTACTTGATCAAGGTGTCAGCTTGTCAAGATTGCTCAATTTAAAAACCACTGTTGGATTCACTCAGTCACTCATTTCTCACCAGAGATGTTAGGACTGTTCACTCTGTATTGCCACAAATTTAATATCTTGAATTGGACTGCACAAGATAGTTCCTTAAGGTCTTTGTTTTTTGTTGTAACGGGGCTCAAGGGTAGTAACGTATTAGGGTAGGGTCCTAGGGGTTTTAAGTTCAAAATAAAAACTTTAAATTATAAAAAGAAAAATCACATGAGTCAAAAAGCCAAAGATTTGACTAAAACTCGTTGGATCAGATTTGGGATATTTATTTCTTCCTCTGCTTGATGCTCCTTCTCGGTCAAATTTCGATCTTTAGTCTTATAACTTTTCGGCTTATTTTCTGACTTTTGATTTCCTGGGTCAGGTTACAACTATTTCCTGCCCTTTCTTTTTCTCAAACCTTTTCTTCATTCATTCATTATATATATATATATATATATATAGGGGAGCATTAATCTCCTTTTCATCTATTAGATCCTATTTTCTTCTTAATATTATCCGTTAGATATAATGCATTAACGGATCAGATTGATTCTACAAATCTATATCCGTGTTGCATTATAGATGGTGGTTATATGCATTACAGGGGTAATGTAGACATTTGACGGAAACATGAACCGCCATATTTTGGTATATGCGAATTTTACGGGATTTGAAAACATCCGCCTCTTCTTCTTTCCTCATTCATTACGCACACAACCAAAACCACTCCATCCACTCCCTCCACTACCGCAATGCATTGTGAAACTGTAATAGTGCATTTTTTGGTAGTATTGTCTGCATTATATGAGTGGTATTATGTGTATACATTAATACATTATGTTTGTACAAAATGTGCATTTCACAGTTGTAACAATGCATTATCAGTAATATTTACTGCATTATGAGGCTGTGTTATGCATTAATATACAATGATGTATGCATTATGTTCAGTATATTAAGCATTATTCATGGTATTACTTGTGGTTATTGGAAGATACGTATGTGCATTATTTGGTTTAGGTAGTGCATTATGTAGCTGTTAATTGTCATTGTCTGAGTATATTATGCATTATTATAGGTATTGTGTGTATGGGTTAATCAAAGCAGTGAAGATTACATATGTGCATTATTTTGTTTAGATATTGCATTATGTAGTATGTAATTGTCATTATGTGCAGTATATTATGGATTATGAGAGATATTGTGTATATGGGTTAATCAACTCAGTGAAGATTACATATGTGCATTATTTGGTTTAGACAGTGCATTATGTAGTATCTAAGTGTCATTATGTGCAGTATATTATGCATTATAAGAGATATTGTGTATATGGGTTAATCAACACAGTGAAGATTACATATGAGCATTATTTGGTTTAGGCAGTGCATTATGTAGTATCTAATTGTCATTATGTGCAGTACATTATGCATTATGAGATATTTTGTGTATATGGGTTAATCAACTCAGTGAAGGTTACATATGGACATTATTTGGTTTAGACAGTGCATTATGTATTATCTAATTGTCATTATGTGCAGTACATTATGCGGTATGAGAGATATTGTGTATATGGGTTAATCAACTCAGTGAAGGTTACATATGTGCATTATTTGGTTTAGGCAGTGCATTATGTAGTATCTAATTGTCATTATGTGCAGTACATTATGCATTATGAGAGATTTTGTGTATATGGGTTAATCAACTCAGTGAAGATTCAATATGTGCATATAATGTTGTATTCTGTTTTAATGATACTTTTCTGATGTTTTATGTTGTTTGTTCCATATCAGAGAAGCGGCTAAGACTCGACATCGATGAAGCGATCAACAATGTAATTCCGGTAGCACTTGCGAAAAGATTCAGGGATAGATTGGCCGAGGTGGCCCAAGTACAGCTGGAGATCAGGGTGAGCCGAAGAGCTGTAGAGGAAGAAAGGGCCCTTGTCTCTTACATAATATGTACAATATGTAAATCAGTCTAAATGAGTGCATATCCGCGATTATAACTAAACACTAGTTTTATAAATCAAACTAATGGTCTTTGTTAACGTTGTTATTAATGTGTACATACTAGACCCTAGCCCCTGGGCTTGTTAAACCCTTAGGGAAAATAAGAAACGTGCGCCAAACATCTAAACACGGCCCAAGTTAAATTAAACGGGGCAGGATAAATGTGAATTACATATCACAAAACATTCATTACAGAAACTAAACTACGCATTATACTCTACAAAAAATGTACATTACTTACATCTGTTTTAAAAATGTCTACGCGATATGAATGTGCAACCCCAGACGATTTACTGCAGCTCGTGTATTTGGACAACGTTATGTAGACTTAGAACGTACTACACCCTAGCCCCTAGGCTTGTTAAACCCTTAGGGGAAACAAGAAATGTGAACCAAACATAGAAACACTACACAACTTAAATTAAACAGATCAGGATAAATGTTCATTACATATCACAAATAATGCATTATAGAAACTAAAATGCGCATTATACTATATAATATGTACATTATGTATATCAGTAAAAAAAACCTACGCGCTATGAATGTCCGACCCCAGATGAATTACTGCAGCTCGTGTATTTGGACAACGTTATTTAGACTTAGAACGTACTACACCCTAGCTCCTAAGTTAAACCCTTAGGGAAAACTAAAAACGTGAACCAAACATAGAAACACGGCACAACTTAAATTAAACGAATCAGGATAAATGTTGATTACATATCACAAATAATGCATTACAGAAACTAAAATGCGCATTATACTATATAATATGTACATTATGTATATCAGTAAAAAAAACCTACGCGCTATGAATGTGCGACCCTAGATGAATTACTGCAGCTCGTGTATTTGGACAACATTATTTATACTTAGAACGTACTACACCCTAGCCCCTAGGCTTGTTAAACCCTTAGGGAAAACAAGAAACGTGAACCAAACATCGAAACACGATACAAAATTAAACGGATCAGGATAAATGTTCATTACATATCACAAATAATGCATTAAGAAACTAAAGTGCGCATTATACTATATAATATGTACATTATGTATATCAGTAAAAATAAAACTACACGCTATGAATGTGCAACCCTAGATGAAATATTGCAGCTCGTGTATTTGGACAACGTTATTTAGACTTAGAACGTACTACACCCTAGCCCTTAGGCTTGTTAAACCCTTAAGGAAAACAAGAAACGTGAACCAAACATCGAAACAATGCATAAGTTAAATTAAACGGGTCAAGATAAATGTTCATTACATATGACATATAATGCATTACAGAAACTAAACTGCGCATTATACTCTACAGATCAGAATTCAACAAAGTATCGCATCTCCTTTCACGCAGCGCTCCCTCTCTCTTAGAAAATTCTCCGTCGCCGTCAGCCATTGTCTAGGTCTGCTCTCCCTCCTTTGTCGGTGTTCCGTCGCTGAACTGTTGCGCGGCTGCTGTCCTTCGCGCAGCTACTGCCCCTGTTCCCAACCTCGCTTTCTCTGCCCTCCGATATGTACTCCGTCGTCACCGTCGGCAAGCTCGAAAGCTCAGCTCCCCACCTATCTTCTTATCTCATCGCCGCTGCGATTCGTCGCAGCCGCGACTCTCCATCATCGCTGTTGATCAGCCACCGCTGCCGCCACTAGGGTCGCCGTTGAACGGATATTGTTGTTTTCCTCCCGCCTTGGCTTTGCGCGATCCAGCCCAGAGCCGACGTCGCATCAACCCCTGTTCCCCGTCGCTGCCTCTCATAAAGCAGAGATATAATGGAGAAATTCACGTCAGTGGCATTTGGCAAGGAATAATAACCGTGAAGATTGAGTTGGAGTAAATTTAGGAAGTTGCCATAACCAACCAAATTATTGATTACCAATTCTGCCCTTTTCGTTTTTTTAATAATTAAATTAAATGATTAAACACACTAATCTAGGCCATTGGATACAGGAAATCAACGGCTAAGATCAAGAAGGAAATAGGAGGAAATATGGGAAAAGGAAATGAATACATCCCTATATATATATATATTAATTTTTTTATGATCAACCCGATTGTCTAACTTGATCAACCCGGCTACCCTTTATTTCGACCATTCTATTGCTATCCCCTTTTATTTCCCTTGACAAACTTCATCTCTTTGACCCTCTTTCCTCATGTGATATGAAACTTTGAATTTGGTTTTAAGGCTTCAAAGAATGGGTAAGAGTGTATGGGCTCAAACGTGGTTAACTAAGGGGTGCCTTGATTAATGAGGCGGGTTTGCGGAACGAATGAAGAAAAATGGCTCAAAAGGCTAAGTCCTCGTGCCTTTAGTCCTTACTACTTGTGCAATTTTCATTTCAATATTAAAAGTCAGCCTCTCGTAAAATTTTCTTTTGTAAAAATAGTAGAAAGTGTTCTACTTTTGGCTTATAACTCACATATAGAGAGGCTTCACAGTTGGTTTAGAAATTGAGCGTTTCCATCATACTTGCGTCGTTCGAATTGATCAAGTTTTTTGCAATCAAGTTTTTACACATGAGCATACTGAATCCTTTTTCTAACTCTTCCAAAAAGTAATCAAGTCTTCCAATTATCCAATTTCATGCATATTGCCTATTTTATTACTAACTGGAATTTGTTATTTTTGTAAAAATTTTAACATGTATGTTTCTACTGTAACTAACCCGTCCCCCCTCCCCACTGTATATGAACTCGTCCTCGAGGGACTGGATGCAGTGGAAAAAAGGGTTAGGCACAGGCAACGGCACAACAACAAACAAGGGAAACTTCTCACACTTAGACCAGACACTGGGCTAAGTGTGAGACAGTGCCAGCGATCAATGCATGCTAACAAATATAGAAAAACATAACACATAGGCACCTAAGACATGCAAACAACATATAGAGCAAAAACGAGCATGCATACTTCTCACACTTAGACCCAAAACAGGTCTAAGTGTGATGCGGAATATGATGACAGTTATACATACGAAAAACAAATTAAAACTAAAATTGTTTTGAAATTAACGTGAGCTGAGATGGGGGATGAAGGTGGTATAAGAGAGCTAGGTGGGATCTTTTTAGAGGACGAAGCAGGATCCTTGGACCCGGAAATCCCAAATCTAGCATTGAGTACGGTGTAGGCGGTTGTATCGTCCCGCTCGGAGGGTATACTTCGGAGGATTTTATTGAGGCGCTGCAGAGTTTTTGCGTCCACCGCCAGAGGTGGAGCGGCGGTGCTAGTTTGTGGTGGAGTGGCGGTTGGGGTAGTATGGCTGGGGCTTTCTTTATGGGCTTGGGATTATGTTTCCAGGTCGCCTCCGTCGACACCGGCATTTGAGAACGAGGATGAAGTTGGAATTTGTTTGATTAACATTCGTGCGAGTAATGGTGATGAGAGCTGGTAGAGAGAATTGTTCTAGGCAAGGGTTAGGAACTTGGAGTGGTATGAAGAGGGCAAAAGGAATGCACTGTAGTCGCTCTTGGTTGAAAGTGAAATACGGCTTTGAGATCTGCCTATTATACTGAATTCACGACTGTCGGGATCTCTGACGGTTGAGATTCCTGCGACTATTCACATACTCTGCGACTATTCACATACTCTGCGACTCTTCACGTACGAGCGCGCCTTTTCAGAGTGCCAACTGGCTTAGCTTCTCTGATACGCTTTCTCCTTTTCCCTGGGATGTTCCTTCATTGCGATAGTTGGCGCAGCCTGACACCTTCCCAATGACTGTATACGTCCTATCACCACCTGTCCCTGATCAATTAAATCACTGTGGCCATTGGTTAGCCTTCGTTGCACTGAACAAGTGGTGAGTTAAATCCAGATGCAAACTCAATAGTTCCACTTGATCAGTTTCTTGCCTTTGCTTCCGACTTTTAATTTTCTAATAAAAGAACTAACTCTTCGAAAAACTATTTACACTAACTACAAGGATTTGACCGGGTTCCCCTAGGACGTCTCTTGATCAGTTTAATAGTTTTAGAATTTGTTGCTTGATCAAGCGGACTACGCACGAGTACCTGATCACTCCTTCTACCTGGTCACTGGCTGAGATTGGGCAGGGCTAGTGGAACTTTTTCCACCATGCCTGCTTCGGCTTTGTCTCTGTAGGGTTCAACCTGATGACCCTTTCCTACGAAGGAGAGTGAATTGGGGGGGTCTCCTTTGTGCTTGTTTGCCTCCAGTATGTATGTCGTCATGGTGGTGTTAGGGTTTGCCCATTCCGATTTCCGCTTCCTGGATATCAGTTTGTTTTGACACTGGGATGGTAACCCTTCCTGTTCACCGATGGACTCTTCCTTCCTCGAGGAGAGGTCGGTCACTCCCTTCTCCATCGTGGCCGGATGCATGCACCGAATTGGGTTCATCTCCATCAGGTCTGCTATTTTCCACTTGATTCCTTCTTCACTCGGTCTTAGTTTTTCCATCAATTGTCCTCCCTGTTCTTGCAGATCTAGCTTGTGATATGTCTGATTGGACAAATCCTTGAGGGTAACTGGCGACCTAGGTAAAGGCAATAGTTGCTGCGTAGGCGAGGGACTCGCTTTCAGCTTTCTTCTCAGTGGGATGGCTTGGTCAGGTGGTTTTTCGACTCTTCCTGGTTGAGTGATCTCTTCTGTCTTGGATGGTCGTGTCGGCTTGCAAAAATCCGTATTTGCTTTTCCAATGGCTTTGTCATCTATTTTCCCAGTCATCGTTGCTTCGAACCAGTCAGCTGCTTCCCCTTTAAGCCTTTCATTATCAGTGGAATAAGAGGATGGTTTATTGAAGAGTTCGGTTTCCAGATTCTTTTGTTCCAAAGGCCTGACGTTATCTATCGATCGTATGCTTCTGTTGTCACGTGGCTTCTTTGCAGCTTCATTAATGTCAACTTAAGTCGTTCTCCATTAAACTCTAGATTTATCGTCCCATGGCGGACGTCGATGACTGTGCTGGCTGTGGATAAGAATGGCCTTCCCAAAAGTACGCCAACAGACTCCTCCGCTCCCGGCTCTGTCGTCTTTATGACGAAGAAGTCGGTGGGGTACATGAATTTGTTCACTTTGACAATTTCATCTTCCAGAACTCCCTCGGGGTAGATGCAAGACCCGTCTGCTAGTTGTATCTCCATATCGGTTTTGATAAGCTTAGCATCTTCCAGCTTCTCGTATATAGAATACGACATAATATTGATAGAAACCCCTAGGTCGCGCATTGCTTGCTCCATTAGAACGTTTCTGATGGAGATTGGAAGCGTAAACACCCCTGGTTCAACTTTCTTGGGTGGAAGATCTCTAGGTTGGATTACACCGGTCTCATTTTCTCCTTCGACCATCCTCCCCTTCTCAACAACCTGTTCACGGGTGCTAGACTCTTCTTCTTTTACGACTTGATTAAAGGCGATGGGCTCAAGGTTTCCGTTATGATTGAGTCTAGGTGCTGGAAAACTCATAGATGAACTTTGACAAACTGTTTCCGATTTCAAAGAGACTGTATTGACAATCTCTCGTCCTGTAGCTTGCTGCACTGTGGCATGAAGCTTTCCTTCATTCCCTCTCAGCTCGCCCAAAGACATGGCTACCTGAGATAACTGCTTTGTAAGCATCTCGAGTGCAGCCCTCTGCTCTTTCTGAGTCTCTTGTATTTCTCGCATTGCATCTTGGGGCTGATGCGAGATCATCACATCTCCTTAACCTTCAAATTGTTGTTTGTTGTATCTCTGATTAAATCGACCTCCTCCATAGCCTTGCTGATAGTAACCGGAAGGTCCAGACTGCTCTGGCTGGTTCTGGGCGGGATGATTCTGTTGGTTCCCTCTTTGGTACTGCGGGACATAGTTCACAAGTTGATTATTTGACTGTCTTCCCTGGTTGCTAAACTGAGGGCCTTGGTGTTGGTACCCCCATTCTCCTTCGTGTTGTCGACTTGACCAGTTAGACTGTCCTCCACTTGACAAGTTCCCTTGAGGTCCATTTGACCATCCTGCCAGACCTCCCTGCATTTTGTTCCCTCCAGTGTTTGGCCTTTCCTGGATTCGAGCAGGCCAGTTGGGCTGCCCTTCAGAAGGTTGCGATGGTTGGCTCTGATTCTGATCAGTCCACCTGAAATTTGGGTGATCCCTCCATGGAACATCTCTCTGCTTCCCCTGGATCCAGTTGCCATTTGCGTTACAGTGGCCCACGACATTTACTTGGGTCTGCGGTTCTGCCTCAGGGGGAACTCGCAATAGTAGTAGTGATGCTCTTCTGGTGGGGACGGTTGCGGCACATACTACGTTTCTTTAGGTGCAGGTGGTGCAGGTGGTCTGCTTTCTCTACTGCCTCTAGCAGTTTCTTTTCCATCTGCTCAAATCGAACCTACAGCTTTTCATCATTACGCGCCTCTGCTACGTGCACTGCCCTTCTCCTATACTGCCCTCGGGATGTCTCATATGACCGCTTGGCCTCAATAAGCCTCTCCAGGATATTTTTGGCTTGGTTAAATGCGGTTTTTGAGAAGTCCCCTTGAGCTGCGAGGTTGAGGTCGTTCTTGCTATCCACAGTGAGTCCACTGTAGAAAACAGAGTAGATTTCCTTCTCCTCCATCTTGTGGTTGGGGCATGCTTGAATCAAACCTTGGAATCTGTCCCAGTACTGGCCAAGGGGTTCATCGTACTCCTATCTAGCCTATGTAATCTCCCTTTTTAGGGCACTAGTCTTCGATGCTGGGAAAAAGCGATCTAGGAATATCATGCGGAATTCAGCCCAGGTTCTGATGGATCCTTTTGGCAGCCTTGACAGCCAGACACCCGCATCGCCCTTCAAAACGAAGGGAATAGCTTTGAGCCTGTAATCTTTGGCACGGGCTGAATATCAAAGTATCGGCAGAACTCCTATAGGAAGGCGTACGGACACTCCTTCGAAAGACCATAGAAGTGGGATAAAATGGCCAGTACCCCCAATTTGATCGCGATGGTCCGCATCCCAGGAGTAGCGGCAATGGCATGTGTGGGGTCCTTTTCATCATGAGCGTGCAGAGAACCAATCCCGGAGTCGTCAGTGACAAGGGCCATCTCTACTTCTGTTCGTTCTAGTGGTGGTTGTGTGTTCTGTTCAGCGGCTGCTGCGGCTTCTAATGCTGCTCTGTAACGAGTGGTGACAACGCCGGCTTCCTGGACTCTCTAATGAGCGTTAGTCTCTCTGTATAGAAAGGGATGATTCCAGTGTCCACCGCGTTGGTACCATCTCATCAACAGTGAAAAACAAAATGAGAAAACAAGGAAATAAGACTATATACACCGAGTTGGTGTGTCGAGAGTGTGTGTAGTGAACAGGGGGTTGGCTGCTGCCACGCTTTAACTTGGGAGTTTTTAACTACTGTTTTACTCTAGGCAGAATTAAACTTGCTAACTTGATAAAGGTAAACTGGGTCAAGTGAATTGCAGGTGAAAACGTAACAACTTTGATTAAACTAAACTGAGAGCAGTACAGCGTGAAATTGAAACTAAGCTAATACTTCGGAAAATAAGAAAGCAAGTAAAACCGAGAAGAATCTCGGCGGGTAATTTAGGAATATACCGACAGATAACAAGTATTCTGCAGCGCTTCTTTAATTCCCCTTTCTAACTACGCATTACTTTATCTAAGCTAAGCTATTCTAGAGAACTGGACTAAGCTAGAGAACTAAACTAAGCTAAACTAGATGTAAAATAAAAAAGATCGGATCCCCTTCTTGTGATGGCACACCCTCTATTTATAAGTTCGATTCAGCCTCCAGCTGGATAACGATCTTGACAGGGAATATTCACTCATGCTGAGAATGAGCGACTCATTGATTGAGTAACAGATTCATGACTCAGCTCTGTCCTTACGTCTCATAAGCTAGCATGTGTCCCCTTCTAGAACGTCATCCTTGATAACAGAATGGTGCGCCATATCCAGCTCATTTCCTCACGTGTTCTTCTTCTAGAAGCCAGCGGTCCCCGCCTAACTGCTTGATCACTCCCCCTTGATCAACTCCCCCGATTCTTGGCATTTTATCGCCTTTTGTACTTGCTTGATCAGTTCGGCCTTGCTGCCTTGGTCAAGTGGCATTCCTGCAAATTAACACTTGTTTTGCGCGATAAACCGATCAAGCAGCGTACATTTTACCCTTAAACCGATGCATGAAATGAGCCTTATCATCTTGAAAGCGGTTCTCGTTCTAGTTAGCGCACCCGACAATAAGTAGGTTGTTTAGGAGTCGTCCTGATCAGTTGGTTAGTATCTCGTGATCAATCCGTGTTCATATTATTATTTCAATTTGCGTGAATTAGACTAGGAAGAGTGAGTACTAATTACCACAGCTTTCAAATGGCGCCGTTGTCGGGGATGATGGCGTTTTTGCATACGTTTGTTGCATGATATTTTGGTATATATTGTTGATAATTTTCCTTTTCTTTTGTTATTTGCAGTCTATGAGAAGGCTTTCCACAATGAGCTATGTTAAATTTGTCGCGTGTTATTGTTAAGAATTTTAATGTAAATATTGTAGCTAAACTTTTCTTTATTTTCTGTGTTCCACAGTTCAAAGATGCCAAATCCGACTGGCTAGAGAAAGGAGAGGTGAGCCCAGTTACTACTTGTACAAAATCAAACCCTGCCTTGCCTGATGTATTGGAGGCGAGCAATGAGGAGGATATGGGAACAACCATCGAGGATTAGTCAAGATCAAAATCCTCAGTTGAAGGGAAAAAAGCAAACGAGGTTGATGATCAGGAAGATGATCCTGAGTTGTGCTGATATATACTCACCTGGAGGGCGATCTGCCACAAGCCATAGTTACAACTCCAGGCCAAGAAGCTGTATACGTGAAGCCCCTCTTGTTAGCCATCTTGCCTAAGTTCTGGGGAAGAAGTTGAGACAACCCATACAATTTTTTACGCGAATTCTACAAAATTTGTAAGAGTTAGAAAAGGCCTGCTGGATCAAGTGAGGATACCTATAGGCTTAAGGCTATTCCTTTCTCTCTTAAGGGGGAGGCAAACACTTGGTTCATGAGACTACTGCCGCATTCTATCAAAATATGGTCTGATTTCAGGGAAGTCTTTGTGGAAAACTACTTCCCGGTAGCAAAGACAAGAGCACTCAGAAGGAAAATCCAAGAAGTTGCACAAGGGTATGATGAGACTCTGAAGCGGTACTGGTCCAGATACAGAGATTTGTTGGATTCATGTCCGTACCACCGTATGTTGGAAACAGAAATTTACTCAACCTTCTATGAGGGGATGACTGCTAAGAGCAAGGACTTGGTGAACTCATCAAGTGGAGGAAATTTTTTTAAACTACGAGTCAGTGAGGCCAAAAAACTTATGGAAAAACTCCTCCATGTGAAGAAGGAATACGACGATCCACAAACTCTCCCATCCACGGGAGGTGTAGAGGAATCTTCAATATTAAGGAGTAATGATTGAAGGGAGAGAGGGTGATGTGATGTGCTAGGTAGAGATACCAAGTCCTATGAACCCTCTGGATCACTTGGTCTAGGAACTCAATGGAACACGGAATGCTCTGTCGTTGTACACACAAAACTCCCATTCAAAGATCCCTCAACCCGAATATTATGGATTAGTATAGAGAAGTAGGGGTCGATCCCATGAAGACGGACACGTAAGAAAGCATTTAGAGACTCTTGACAAAGGCGGCTGCTGCCACGCAAACTGGGTTGAGGTATAACTACAACTAGACCTAGGCAAGAAATGTAACACTAGACCTAGAAAACTGTAAACATGCTGAGATCAAACGTCCTCATGACTGCTAGATATTAAATTCACTTCCCAGACCGTGTAAACGACTACCTAATTTAGCTAGACAGAAAACGAATAACATTGGGGACCATCATTCCAGAAATAGCAGGTACGGCAGAAAAGCTGCAAATAACGAACTGGGAATTTAACTAACAACGACATGCATTTCTCTAGCTGAATCAGACACGAAGATGAAGGAAACAGAGCACATGCCCTGATTCGAACAAAATATAAAAGTTTGGTCGTCGGAAACTTGCAACAAACCGGAAATAACACAGATCTACATAAACTAGACGAAGCGAAATAAAAACACGAAGGCTAGGCATCAAATTAAACCAACTCTGTTCAGATCTCTCGTCGGATGCTTAATCCACTCCGGATCCAAGCGATCCGAGTCCTACAACAACCAGAATCATCCCCATAACTTCCGATTCTAAAGATCTACTCCGATCAACAACCAATTCAAACAATTCTACACAGATTCAGTGAGCAAATGCGAAAAGCATCCAAAACTAGTACTAGCACAAACTCCAGAAAAACACAGTAACTGAAGTAGAAATAAACACCATCAACATTATGGAAAATAGCTTGCATAAACCCACAAAATAAAGGGTAAACAGAGTGCTGAGCTTCGAACAGCGAAGCTCGGTGAAATCCACAAAATAACAAGAAATAAATTGGAAATTGTTTCTTCGCCCTCGACAGGACGGTGTTACACCCAAACGAAACTACTGTAAACAGGAAGTGAACCCAGACAGGAACCCCCGAATTTCCCAAAAAGAACCCAAGTGTGTAAGAGAAAAGTAAGCTCCTAGCTACAATCCGTAACGAGGCCTCCCTCGAGAAGGTCCCTCTAGAATGCATGCTTCCTTCCTTATATAGGCGCGGACATAATCTTCTAGAAGCCTTCGTAGAAATCTCCATTCTACCCTTCAGCTCCGAGATTTCCTCCGTCTTGCAATTTCCTCCACAATGCTCACTTTTTCGCCAGTTTCCTCGGACCACGTGATTGTCCTCTCTCTTTCCTGGACCTGGCAAAATTCTTCTACACACCTGGCTTAAGACGTGTGTTAGACCCCGTAATTTCATGAATTTATCCCCTAGACCTATGCATGAAATTAGCCTGATCAAACTGCTCACACTTAAACCATGTTTGTCCTCAAGCATGAAAGACAAGAAAAAAGAATAAGGCGAATTTCAATGCACGGTTCCTATGAACGACTCTACAAACAAGACACGAACAAAGTACAGACTCCTAGATCTAGACATACTACAGACTCACAAAAAGGGAACAAACACAAAGGAAAACAAAACACATAAGCATGAACCAGTTTCAACTTTTAGGCGATCGTCCCCACAAGCTTAAGTTCTATCCGATCGTCTACAATCTTCAAATCCTCCCCTTTCCCTCTTCTGCCTAAACGGTCTATCAGTTCGTCAAGATAGCCTATCGATTTCCCAGCTGGTAGGTTTGCTCAGTCACTCATTCCTCACTAGGGATGTTAGGATCGAATCGCTCTAAAATCAAAGTTACACCACTGATGTGTCGGGTTATGAGAGTTTCTCCTTCTTACTACTCCTTTTCTCTATTAATTTCCTGGGTCAGGTTACTATTGCTTCCTGCCTTTAAGGAATTTTTCCCTTTCACTATAACTGATTTTTTTCTATATATATATATATTTTTTTTTCTCTGGACTTCGTCCAGCTTATACCTCCAAATTCTTTCAATTTACTCCTCCCCTGGACTTCGTCCAGCTTATACCTCTATTTCTGGACTTTGTCCAGCTTATACCTCCAAAACCCATTCTTTCCTATATAGTCTACTCCCTAAGCATCAAGTGGCTGCCCATTTTTTTACAAGTCAGCTCAAAGTGTTTAGGCTTATAACTCGCTCTTATAGTAGGGCTGCACAACTAGGTTATCTAAGGCATCTTCTATCGTCCTTACTTCATTCAGGCCGCATTCAGCTTATTAAGGAAAAAGGCATCAAAGTTGATATGCATCCTATCTTCAATCACTCTCACTAAGGGGATCTTTCCTTATTATATCACTAGCCCATGCGATACACAAACACAAAAACCTAGACAAAAAAAAAACAAAAGAAACTGCACTTACTCCCTCCCCCTCCCACTTCACTCCGGCTTGTCCCCAAGCTATCCTAGTGAGGGGGGAAACAGGGAAGAAAAACAGTACAAACCAAGACAAAACAAACAACTAATAAGCAAAAAAAAAAACTTCTCACACTTAGACCAAACATCGGGCTAAGTGGGAGAAGGTACAACACACTTAAGCAAAACATGCTTGAAAACAAAACAACCTCTTCTACACTTAGACCAAACATTGGGCTAAGTGTGTGAAGGCACAACACATATAAACAAGTTAAAGCATGCTGAGCACAGAACACATAACTGAAAAGAAAGAAGAATAAAAAACAAAACAGAAATTGAAAAGTTACTTGGTCTTGGGGGGGAATCAATTCGGGGTCTGGCCCCCGCGGGAGCCAGACTGGGGTGGCGCGTACGGTCTGGTCACTTTCGTTGACCAGATTTCATTGCATCAAGCAACTCCTTGGTCAACCAGATTTCAGTGGGTTTGAAATTGAGCTCCTCCTCAGGTTCCTCTTCAGATTCGCTAGGTCGAGTAGGGCTGTCGGACTTAGCAGCATAAGGGACCTTAGCGGGTGGAGGAAGAGAGGCTTCAACAGATTTTCCCTTTAGTTTCTTGGTCAAGGAAGGAGCGGTCTGCTTTCCCTTCCTTTTTCTCTCAACCGCTTGGCGGCGTGCCTCCTTGTCACTCTCTCCATCACTGGGTCTAGGAGAGTTGTCCTGCTCTGCTGTTGCCGTCTCTGGACCCAGCGCTCCTTGTTCCGTCTGCTGGACAGAGTCATCAATTTCATCTAATAAGCTCCGTCGAGCTTGTCTTCGGGCTTCTCTGGTATTTACCGGTGAAACTGTCTCCTCCGGGACATTGGTCAAATCCACAATCAAATTTGCCCCATCCTCAACGGGCTCCAGTATGTTTTCAGTAAAGGGGGTTTCTGCATCCCCAGAAAAATTGGGGGTTGTCCCCTCGATATAAATATGGGTTTCCACCCCAACCGGTCCATGTTTCTCCTGGGCTTCGCGGCCCACAGTTTTCACAGGGGTGCTCCCCTCAGCAACGTCCTCAGTTGAGGTTAGGGCATCGCCGCCCTCGACACTTTCTAGGGTTTCTTCCCCAGCAAACTCTTCAAGAATACCAGGGGTCGCCCCCTCCAACTCTCCAACTGGGGTTTCCCCCTCTACATCAACACTAGGGGTTGCCCCCTCTTTAGTACCAGTAACAGACAAATTAGGGGTTTCCCCCGTACCAACAGTAGCATCAGAAATACCCGAGGCTTCCCCCTCATCAACCTCCACGCCAGCAGGGGTTTCCCCTGCAGAAACTCCAACAGAAATAACAGGGGTTTCCCCCTCAAACACAGATGCTAACCTCTGGTCATCGACCGTCAACTGTTCCAACCCAGCCGTCAGATCTGCCTCACCCCTTGCTCCTTCATCATTCAAGGCGTCTTGCTCAACTGCAGCGGTGGTCGATTCTGTAATCGCAGGTATAATGTCACCTGGAGTCGCTGAAACTTCAAGAAGGACGGGCGGTGGTACGGAGGTTGTTGCAGCGGGTGTCCTAGTCTGCCCCATCATCGCCGTAAACATGGCGAAGGCCTTCATTGCTTCTTCTGGGCCGCCAAATTTCTCCATTAAATCTGCCATGAACGAGGCCGCACCAGAATCAGCAGATGTGGAAGAGTTTCCTGTGTTTGCTGCGTTGGCCATAGTCGGGATCTGGACAATTTCTCAAGAACTTGGAAGAAAAATACTCCAATTAGGGTTAGTAAAAAAAATGGAAATTGCGAGAGAGAGTGTTTTTTGGATAGAGAGTGATTTTGAGAATTTTTAGATAGTGAGTGAATATGAAATGGAAAATAAAAGTGAAAGCACGAAAATAGCCGGTAGGTATGGACTGAGACGGTTTTGCAGGCGGTTGCAAGCACGTCGCGAGCAACCGTACGTCTCCCCATAAAGTCATCATTTTAAATTCGAACTGGCGCCACCTCCCTCCAAAAATTTTTGTTCCTCAATTCCCTGCCCCATGTAAATGCTCTCTGCAATTCCACACTTAGAAGAAAAGAAAAAAAAATGAAATTGAAACGCCAGACTCCCAGGTCAAGGGTTTAACAAATGCTAACTCAAGTTGCCTACGGAGTCTGGTATTTCGAAAATATTTTTAGAAGATTATTATTTTTTACTTTGTTTGGGATTTTCTTGTTTAAAGAAAAGCGATTTAATATTTACACTTTCTTTCAAGTATTCTTGAGATCCCCTGGGTCAGGGTATGGATAAAAAAACTTCTCAATTTACTTGACCCAGGATTTCTTCAAGAACACTTCCTTCCTAGAATGGTTAGGCGATATCAGGGAGTGCGCGTAGAGGCACTTCGTCCACTACACACAGCTCCGAGTTATCCCTAAATACCTTCACGCGATGACCATTGACGAGGAAGGCACAAAATTCGAGGCACCTCCTTGGATCTCTACTGCTCCATTTGCGCGAAGGCCAACGATAGTATATGGTCCGATCCACTTGGACTTTAGCTTTCCAGGCATCAGCTTAAGCCTGGACTGGAATAGGAGAACTTTCTGTCCAACTTGTAGTTCCTTGGTCCGGAGATTCTTATCATGCCAGAGCTTAGTCTTTTCCTTGTACCACATCGCGGACTCGTAAGACTTAAGCCTCAATTCTTCCAGCTCTTGGAGCTGCAGTTTCCTTTCTTCCTCACAAGCTTGAGGGTTCATGTTAATCTCCTTGACCGCCCAGTATGCCATGTGCTCCAGTCCAACCGGGAAGTGGCACATCTTGTCGAACACTAACCTGTAAGGAGACATCCCAATGGGCATTTTATATGCTGTTTTGTAAGCCCATAGTGCGTCTTCAAGCCTCTTACTCCAGTCTTTCCTTGATGGGTTCACCGTCTTCTCTAGTATTGCGTTGATCTCCCTATTTGATATTTCCGCCTGACCTTTAGACTGAGGATGATATGGTGTGGACAACCTGTGGTGGACTCCATAGTGAGTTCCTTGATCTGAAATAACAGCCCTAGGCTCTCCATACCTACCAAAAATATTAGAATTAAGAAATTTGGCCTCCTTACCGGCTTCACAAGAGGTAGTAGCCTTGGCCTCTATCCATTTCGACACAAAATCCACCGCCACAAGGATATATGTGTTTCCATATGAAGAAGGAAATGGCCCCATGAAATCCATTCCCCATACATCGAAGATCTCACAAACAATCACTGGGACCTGCGACATTTCGTCCCTCTTGGAAATTTCCCCTGCCTGTTGACATCTTTCACAATTTTGACAAAATTCGAAAGCATCTTTATGCAATGTAGGCCAGTAAAAACCATTGTCTAACACTTTCCTCGTGGTCTTCCTAGGTCCAAAGTGACCTCCACACGCTAGGGCATGGCAGTGATTGAGCACATCTCTCTGTTCCCATTCTGGAATACACCTTCTAATTACCTGGTCGGCTCCTATTCTCCATAGATATGGGTCGTCCCAAAAGTAGTACTTGGCTTCACTTTTCAGTTTCATCTTCTAAGCCCGGGAGATTTCTTGTGAACTGGGCACCTCTCTAGTGACCAAGTAATTTGCTAGGTCTATGAACCACGGTTCAGCATTTATCCGGCAGTTCCCTTTCTCGGCATCCCCTGGACATATTAACGACATAATCTCTTCCCAACTGATAGGACTAGGAAATGCTTTCAAATAGTACAAATGTTCCTCGGGGAATGCATATGGTATTGCTTCCTCGGTCTCCCCTTGGAAAATACGACACAGGTGGTCAGCCACCTTGTTCTCTGTTCCTTTCTAGTCTTTAACCTCCCAATCAAATTCTTGTAGAAGTAACACCCAACGGATCAACCTCGGTTTGGATTCTCTCTTTGCCAGTAAGTACTTGATAGCTGCGTGGTCCGTGAAAACTATCACCTTTGACCCCAATAAATATGGTCGGAACTTCTCAAAGGAATACACGACTGCCAGCATTTCCTTCTCCGTGGTGTCATAATTTTTCTAGGCCTGGTTTAGCGTTTTAGAAGCATAAAAAATCACATAGCTTTTCCCATCAACTCTTTGACCTAGCACTGCTCCCACTGCATAATCGCTTGCGTCACACATGATTTCAAAGGGTAGATTCCAGTCGGGCACTCTAATGATGGGAGCAGAAACCAGTTTATCCTTCAGTAGCTGAAAGGCTTTCTTGCACTCTTCATCAAAAACGAATTCCACTTCATTATGCAGCAAATGAGTAAGCGGCTGAGCAATCTTCACGAAATCCTCAATGAATCTTCTGTAGAAACCCGCATGCCCCAGGAATCCTCTCACTTCTTTCTGATTCGTCGGGTATGGCAATTTTGAGATCACATCAACCTTTGCTCGATCTACCTGTATCCCCCTTTCCGAGACTACGTGCCCTAGGATAATTCTCTCATGGACCATAAAGTGACATTTCTCGAAATTAAGGACCAAATGCTTTTCCTGGTACCTCCTTAATACTACATCCAAACTTGCTAAACAGGAGTCAAAAGAATTTCCATACACCGTGAAGTCATCCATGAAAATCTCGATGCAGTCCTCTAGTAGATCCGAGAAGATACTCATCATGCACCGTTGAAAAGTGCCTGGCGCAATGCATAGGCCAAACGACATTCTTCTGTAAGCATACGTGCCAAAAGGACACGTAAATGTAGTCTTCTCCTGATCTTCTGGATCTACATAGATCTGGAAGTATCCACTGTATCCGTCTATGAAACAAAAGTATTGTTTTCCTGTCTGCCTCTCCAGCATCTGATCAATGAATGGAAGCGGGAAATGATCTTTCCTAGTCGCTTCCTCCACCCAGTACCAAGTCGAGTGGGAACCAATTCATTCTTATCATTCTTGACTACCTGAATCCCTGATTTTTTCGGTACCATGTGAACTGGGCTGACCCACTCACTGTCCGGAATAGAGTAGATAATTCCCAGGGAGAGTAACTTCAAGACTTCTTTCAGGACTTCCTCTCTCATATTCGGATTAAGCTTACGTTGTGGGTCCCTGCAGGCTTTTGCTCCTTCCTCCAAGCGGATGTGATGCATGCACAAATCTGGACTAATTCCTACCAGGTCAGAGAGAGTCCATCCAATAGCCTTCTTGTTTCTCCGGATCACCTCTAGCAGTTCCTCTTCTTGTCCTCCGGTCAAACTGCTATTAATGATCACAGGGAAAGTTTCATTCTCCTCTAGATAAGCACACTTGAGACCTGGTAGGAGCACTTTCAGTTCTCTCTTCAGTGTGCTTGCCTCCTGGGGCAAGGGATTTTTCTCTGTTCCTTCAGGTATCATGTCTTTCCTTGACCTAGAAGAAGCCTCCATGCTCGCCACATGGGGTGTCTTCCCTGACCTGGCTACTCCTGGATTTTTATAGAATTCCACGATTGCCTCAGCTAGCTCTTCATCTGATAATTCACTTGTGTTCATTGCTTCACACCATCCAGCCACTTCTCTGTCTATAGAGCAACTCATCGCTGAATTTTCAATCTGTTCCTGCATTAATTCTGTCTCAAGATATTCCTGGACTAAGGGGTTAATGACATCAATAGCATGCAAATTCTCTACATCAAGAGGTTTCTTCATTGCTCCATCGATGCTAAAGGTGTATTTTTCCCCATTGTAGTCAAGGCATATAGATCCATCAAAAACATCAATTATGGTCTTGGCTGTACGAAGAAAAGGTCTCCCTAGAAGTACGCCACTAGACTCAGCAGATTCATTGTCACTCATCTTTATCACATGAAAATCAGCTCGGTACAAGAA